>NW_028186366.1:99003-158666 GCF_003343005.1 Rhea americana | reverse complement strand
CTCTGAGCTCTGCCTTTCAGCCAGTTCTCAAGCCACCTCACAGGCCACTCGTCTAACCCACATTTCCTGAGCGTGCCTAGGAGGATGTTATGGGAGACRGTGTCAAAAGCSTTGCTGAAGTCAAGGTACACAACGTCCACTGCTCTCCCCTCATCTCCCCAGCCAGTCATTCCATCAGAGAAGGCTATCAGATTGGTTAAGCAGGATTTCTCCTTGGYGAATCCATGCTGACTCCTCCTGATCACCTTCTTTTCCTCCATATGCCTGGAGATGACGTCCGGAATGAGCTGTTACATCACCTTGGAGGTGATGAGTGAGGCTGACTGGCCTATAGTTGCCTGGGTGCTGAAACTGTGCTATAGTTTGTATAGAGTTGAGTCTTTTGACTAAAAATAATTTTATGGGCTATAAAAGAATTCTAAGAATTGGCACAGGAACAGTAAATTTTTTCTACCAAGAACCAAGCTTTCTGTACGAGTGTTTAAACCTGTTTCTCGTAATGCTTTTTACAGTATAACAGAATCATTTTAGAGAGACTCAGTAGCAATGTTAGACAAACCAAATGTCTTTTCTATGAGTAAAGCTAGCAAGTTTGAAGGCTTGTTATATACAAACATTTTATAAAAATGAAGGAATTAGGCTACTTACTGCTTTTCACATTAAGCATACTTTTCCCCCTCTACCTATTAAGACATAAATTAAATCTGCCTTTCCTTGATGTTGATGTATTTTATATTTACAGAATCCAACAATTATTAATGCAAGATGGAGAATATATCCTAATAAGAATAGTTTTGTTTTCTAACAAGTGGAAGGAACACAGCAATACTCAGGGTATTACTAAAGAAAAGGCAGCAGCTGGAAATAAGAGCAGGAATCAAATCACTACAAATAAGAAGAACATACTTAAACAAATAAGAAGAACACACTTAAAAACAAGTATTTTCTGTGGTACAGTGTCTGTGTCTATTTTTTGTTTTGTTTTGTTTTGTTTTAATCTTAAATCATTTGGAAGAAATAGAATCTTCCATGTTTCAGGAAAAGGGGGGTTATTACAGATTCTTTTCCTAAAGAGAGGGATTTGTTAGTAGCTTAGCAGTCAACAGAATAATGTAGTAGTGACTGGTGAAAAATTGCAAAGTAGCAAGAATAAAATAGAATACAGGAGAAGAAATTGTAAAAACAAAAATGCATATTTCCTTTCAACTTTATGTATTCTTTTAATTTAGACCCTTTTCATCTGAATTCATTCAAAAAGCACTGTGGTTTTGTGAAGCTTCCAACAAGTACCCATCAACAGGAGAAATTTGGTTGTTTTTCTTTCACATGTATGCATGCATATAGGATAGGAAGTACTGAAACAAAACAAATGTATTATCTTTTCTTATGGAGAAAAGCAGCTTTATTTCTTCCAAGAATAATATTGTCTCAAATTATTTAATACTGTCTTTCCTCAGTTTAATTCCTAATCACAGCATGATATATTGCTATTTTTGCTGTTTTTTCTTTTTCTAATGAGTTTTGCAAATTCTTCTTATTCTTTATCTATAAAATATAATGAGAATGAGAAGTTTCTTATCTCTAACACATTCCCAAATTTATCACAAACTCTTCTGAATGTATTCTGCATGGTTTAGTAGACGTTATGCTGTTATGCATTTGTACTTCAGTGTATGCCTCGATGTGTGCCTGTGTATTGAAGGGAGAGAATCCTGAGGTTACACTTCCCATGACATCCAGCAGAAGAAAGAGAATTAGTGACTCAGTGTTCACTGAATGAACTTGCCGTGAATGCTATTAAAGTGTACAGTAGCTGTGCTGGCTCTGGCAATATAAGTTTGCATTTGCTAGCAGATTTGTGGTAAAGCTTTTGGCAGACTTTTCTTACAGACTTTCACTGAAGAGCAAGTCTCAATGACAGTAAACTGTCAAAGCAGGAAGGCATATTTTGTCTGATCTCATTCGTGATTCATCTTGCCTATTTTGTGTTTTAAAATGAAGTAGAGTAGCAGGAAAAAATAATCACAATCATTTATTTTTAGCATACTTGCTGAAATCTACTCTGCCTACATAAGGCTCAACTTCTCCATTTTTATTAGGCAAAGGCCAGAAGAGTAACATACGTAAAATCTACCCTTCTAGTCTCTATGACTGCTGTACCACCCTATGAAAAAGGAAACTGGAGTATTTTTATGCCTTGTGACTGGATACTGTGGTGGTCTCTGGAATCCTTTGGCTCATCTCCACCCTACCATTATACTAACAGTATGATTCAAAGCTGAGTTGTATGACATACAAGAAGTGCACCTATTCATTAGTAATGCTGACATGTGTATACCTGGCTACCTCTTCTTCCTTTTTTTTTCCAAGGACAGCTTGAAGGGTTTAAGTTAAAATACAGGATTTATAGAAGAAATATACAGATTGAAAAACATTAATTTACAGGTAGTTCCATAACCAGCAGAATCTGAAGATGTGACTTCGATTGATTTGTGTCTCATTTTTCCTTTGTACTTTGTTTAATAAAACTTGATCAAATGCTGCAGCTTTTCCCTGAGTGGGCAAATTAATATAATTTATCTTTTCTTCGGAGTTTTCTATTTTCATGATATTTATGGGACATTGATTACTTAAATTGTCAGTATATGAAATTGGCAAAAACTTTATATATTTTGGGAAAGATTGGGAAACAGTAAGCAAAATGATTGCACTCTCCTTTTCTCTTTAGGAAAGGTTAAAAGTTAGAGTGTGGAAAGAAGAGGTATGTTTGAAGTATGATTGCATAAGCTTTTCCAGATTCGAATGTTTTTGTTTTAAGAGTTAACTACTCTAGCTGTTTGTTACTCATCCTCAGCTGGATTTATTGCTGAAGATGATTTCAGAAAAACCCAATAGACTTTGCATTGAAGTGAGGTGGAACCAAAAAATAACGAAGTATCCTGTGTAGCTTTTCGATTCTATCAGAAATAACTTGCAAGTAATGGGCAATAGCAAGTCAAGGCTGGCCGAACCTTAAACCACTACAACTTCATAATGATTGCATAACTATATCCTTAATTTTTGACCTCAGTGTTTTGAGAAGTAGAGCCAGACTGTTTTCTTTGGGATCTATACTCAATTTTTACTCCCTCATAGGAGCATTTATACATTATTCTTTTTGACAAGCTAGATCTAAAGTCCAGTGTGTTAAATATTTTAAATGAACATTATAAAGCTAGTTGTTCCGTCCATTCATCATGCATATAGTAGATCAAAATTGAGATACAATTCCTAATTTAAAAATGTAAGAAACACTTTTTTCAGGTAGCTCTTACTTATTCAGATGAGTAGATATTATCTGTCTCTGAATCGTTCCTTGTCATTCTCTTACTCTCATTTTGAAAATTGTAATCTTTCTTTTGTTTTTATTCCTTGCCTGATACCTGTCCACCTTGCTGTCTCCTGCATGCGTTTAATTGAAATGAAATCATGAAACAGGTGGTCTTCATTCAGTTTTTACATGGTGTTTGTAGAGGCTGAACTATGACTTGTTCTGAAGATTTCCTGCCTTTGAGTTCCCTGGGGCATGAGTGCAGAATTGCCCTTTCTCTCTGTTCTCTGTATTTTATATCTTTTTTTGTTTTTGCAAATCTGTCCCTGAAATTTACAGTCTCTTGCTGTTTTCAAACAGCTACAAAGCACTGAATGGCTTTTGCATTCTTGTGTACCATTCCTGTGAACTTCATTGAAAATTATGTTAACATCATTACTTCCTGGAGTTGGTCACAGACAACTGTTGTAATCTTGTATATTTTGAACTTCGTTTTTCCTCCCTCCCATTAGGTTAGCTTTTTCTGTCACTCGTAGTTATTGGATGCTTATGAAGTTATGCCAGATACACTACTTCAGAGACCTAACCTGTGTCTTTTGTGAAGATATTCAGATAAATATATATTTTTTAAGTTTCCTCAAATTAGGAAGACTTTTTATTTCATAGGCTGTCTACCTTGCAATACCTTAATGATCTTGGAGAAGGTGCACTTGGAAATGTTTTCCAAAAAACAAATACTAAAAAGAAAAAGAAATAAGAAGTAGTTTGTAGAAAAGAATGGTCATGCAGAAAAATGAACATATGAGATTGTCAAAAATGAATAAAATTAGTGGGAGCAAATGTAATCATGCAAATTATAAAATGAATAGAAAACCTGCAGAAGTAAGCAAAAGGATAAAAGGGAAAAATGAAAATAAATATATAAGCTTTTGCTTTTCTCATTTTTTAAAATATTTGTTAGCCAAGAGAGAGAGAACACATTGAAATCAGCAGCTTCTGCAGTTTAGATAGTTTTTATAAAATGTATTTGACATAAGTGGAGAAATGTTTTTTCGAGACATATGACACTATGAAGAAATTCTTGACAATGTTGGAGTCTTACAATGTTGGAGTCTTACAACAATGTCTTTCTTATTGGCTGTTGTCTTACACAGTACATTATAGGAAGATACGAAGCTGATAGCAAATAGGAAAATAAATTTAAAAATCAGGAGTTAATGCTTTTTAACAATAGGTCTTTGTTAGAGATTGCCAGAACTTATGACTGGTGCTGGGTTTTTTAGGCCATTTTATACAATAGTAAGTATAACTAAGCAGTATCATCATCTGGATTGATTAACTGGAATAAATTTCATATATTTTTTCCTTACCCAGGGAAATTACCGTTTCATGAAACTTCTGCTGGCTCGTAGAGGGAACTGGATGCAGAAGGACTTAGAGGATATGACACCATTACATTTAACTACACGTCACAAAAACCCAAAATGTTTGGCTTTGCTGCTAAAACATATGGCACCTGGAGAAGTGGATACACAAGACAGAAATAAGGTAAAATACTGCTTCTCTTAAGACATAGTGCTAGCAGCCTTGGAAATTGGTCTTGCATCTGTTACATGTGAAAAATAAATTTGTTATTTCTGTGCTTAACAGATGTTTTTTGACTCTTCAAAATGGTAGGTGAGATTGATATTTTACTGTTTGCCATTAAAAATATTAATGTTTGCCAGCTAATAATAGTGTATCAATTCATTGTACTGAGTTCATTGACATTCATGTTGAGAGTACTAATAATACCTAATACAATATTCAAAATCCATTGATTTTAAGATGTAAGCTTTTCTGTGATTGTCTGATCCTTGTTAGAAAGCTTACCTTGCTTTTCTTCCTTGGAAACGTTCTGCATATGAAGTGGATGCTCATCTGCCCTTGTTGTCCATTTGGAAATCCAAAAATACCCATTTGAATTCCACTCTTGAACAGTGATGTTCGCCATTATTCTTTGCATTGGATCTTCTTAACTTTGGAGTAGTAGAAGGAATTTAGAATCAGGTAACACAAAGAATTATTGGAAAGATTTGTGCAAAAATCTTCAAGGTCTATGTAGATATCAAAGATGAATGAAAAAGGAAATTCCTTTGGTCCTTGGCTAAATGCAGGTTTGCTGTTGGCACACATTGATCCTGTCACTGTGTGACTGATTTGGCCCTGCACTGGCAGCCACCAAAATGGTTTTAGAATTGACACAGCCATCCATAGGTGCTATGAAATGGTATATTCATTATGTACAGCAGAATAGAGAAAAGAGCCACCATCTCACATAGTCCATAGGTAGCAGTGAAGGAACATGTTAGAAGCCAGCTGGCTTTTGTACTGTTCCAGTCACTTGTTCTGTCTCTTGGGWTGATACTGAATGCTTCCCTGCTTGCTGCTCTGCTTTATAGATCAGCTTACCACTGTCCAGGAAGAATCTCTGTTGTCAGTAGAATTCTTAGTCCAATAGTTGATCTAGGAGAACAAATTTAGGAGGCACAGGCTCTTCACCGTCCATTTTCATAATAAGATCTTCTGTTGGTCTCCAGATCAGTTTGTTACCTCAGCTCTGCTTATTATGGAAAAGTTTTAAGTTTTTTTTTAATGGATCACAGTCCACTTAGAGATCTCACTTTGATAGTCTTTTTGCTATCTAGTCAATAAGAGGTCTAATGAGAATGACATTCTGCAGATAGTGATAGCTAGGAAGAGTCTTGTGTCAGACTCTATCCTTGTAACAGCAATACAAATATGCATCTAGGAGAGTACTTCTACCTGTATGTTAATTCTGAGTCATGGTCAAACTGCATGCTGCAATGGAAGTACCATTTAAACAGGGATGGTCCAAGGATTAAAATATCTGTAGGCTAGATCTGTCTGGTAAACTTTTTTTTTTCTGCATCTCTTTAAATAAAAATGGACAATTTTTAGGGTCTTCTAATCAAATGCGACTTTGTGGCCTGCAAAATTGTATAGTGCGGTTTATAAAGAAGATTTTCTGACAGGAAAATAAGAACTCTCAAGTTCATTATTATTATATAAAAATAGACAAATYTGCAGCAGAAAATTTGCTGCCAGTGTTTTATGAAGCTGTGAACTTCAGGAGAAAATGTACTTTAACATCTACAGAGCTTTATAGTACTGCCTTCTCAGAACAAGGTCCTTCACATTCATTTTCTGCTTCTGTGGTAGTAAACAATGCTTGAAAGGCATGGAAGTCTCCAGATGACTTTCCAAGGATATCATATAGTGCGTATGTTGTTATGAGTTGTCTGATGCCCCTTTGCAATATTAAGTTGTGTTCCACTAGACTGATTATCAACCTGCTTAAGAAACACACTGAATTCTAAGTCTTGTGTTTACTGATGCTTGTTAAAAAGAACAATTTTTAAAATGAGCAGCTAGTACAGGTGACTTATCTTAGAGGGAAAGTGTTACGGTTTCTAAACAACTGGTGGATCTTATCTGTCTCTCTTGATAGATAAGATTGCCAGCCAACAATAGTAGCACACTAACGCTACTAAAAGAAGGAATGGTTAATTACCATATAGTAACTGGATTTTTTTGAGGTGACTGTTATTAGTATGGCTCTTAAGTTTGAGTGTTTATCGGTGTTTGGTTTCAAACCACTGTGAAACAGTTGCATTGTGTAGTGGTGTTAACAGTAGGGTATGAGGAAGCACAGGACATGCACACAGTCCTGACAGGCACTCTTAGTTAAGGAATTTTGAGGTTTTGGATTTCTTTGCTTTTGAATGAAACAGATTCATCCCTTCTGTTGGCATGTTTGATGCGTGTTCTGTTTGGGAGATTATCATATTACCGTTAGCAAACTTCTGGTAATTCTCATTGTGAACTCATTAATCTGAGATGTCTGGTACAAACGTCACGTGCTTTAAGCAGTTTATGTGTGTCACCTCATATCTGAAAGAGACTTCCTCCAAATAATCCAAAAATATTAATTTCTCTAATGCCATTTTTTCCYCCAAGGGTATGGCAACAGAAAGTTAGACATTGTTAAGATAAATAGCAAAAAAGAGAGGAAAAAATTCTGGAACTACCATTGGCAAAGTAGACATGGTGCTGGGTACAACTGTATGCATCAGTAATGGCTCTCGACATTTCTAAGCACTCATCAGGTCTCCTTCCCATAACATGTAAGTGATTTTAGAACTTGTGCAAAAAACTCTTCTAGTCAGGCATGAATCTGCCACTTATCTTGCCACTTATCAGGAAGCAAGACAAGACAGCTGCAAGCCCTGTTTCCATCAAACGGATCTTCTGCCCCCTCCAAAGCAGTTGAATCTGCCTCTGGCCTAGCAATCAGCTGCTTGCCCTCCAGATAATCTAACATATAGAATGGCTAGAATCACAACAGTCATTCTGGAAAGGTCATGCTGGCTTCCTGACCACAATAATTGATTAACAAAGGTATATGGAAACCAGCCAAAACCTTTTATGAACCTTGCCTTTTGTTCAGCTGATTTCCAAAGCAATATTAAAGCGTTGCCAGATTTTCCACAAAATGAAGAGTGCTTTTATTCCAGTTCATGTCGTGAGTAATCACAGCAGATGAAGATGGAATTCAGGTTGATGAAAGGCACTCTAAGTGACAGAGTCCAAGAAGTTGAACCCTGTTGGGCATGTAGTTCATTCATTACCCTTATTGTAACTATGTGCATCAAGATTGTCAAATATCATTCTTGAATATAAGAGAGAACAACTGTCTTTTATAGTGATTTTCATGTAATGAACAGGCTGAAAAGTAGGTTGCAACTGGGAGAAGTCAGTAAACAAGGACAACGTTGGCAAGGCCTCTTGATAATCAAAAGTTTTTGCTTTCATTGCATCTGTCAATTTCTAGGGATACTGGTGAGCTCCACTTAAGAAATAATCTATGTAAACTGACTACAAATTTCTRTTGCTAAAGGTTCTTCAATTCAAATCCTAACAGGCTGTGATGGTTCAAGCATGTTTTGTGATGTTATGCTCTGCATTGTCTTACAGGATATCAGTTATCTTACCTTTCTTGCAGCCCCTACAATTATATCTCAGAATGAGCATGTTTTCAGTGAACTACCCAGTAGACAAAGAGGTTGAAGTATCATATTCTGTTACCATGGTACTAAACTAGCAACCTAAAGCAACAAACACAAAAAAAATGAGCTCCTTTTTTGACTTTCTTCAGACATGTAAAGAATAGGCTAGTGATCTCATATGTTCTATCTGACTGTCCAAGGATTCCAATCCAGATTATTGAGGGAATATACACAAATGTCCTGGAACAGTTATTTTTCAACATTTTCATATCAAAATACTACATAATATTTTGCCGGGGTGGGAGGAGGTGACAGGGAGAAATAAAATCCATTCCCTATTTTACTGCCTACTACTACTCAGCAGTTGAGAGAGATGTCTGATAAATAAAGCAATTGTTAATCTACTGACATTTTACTATTAAAAAATTATAGTTTGCTTATATAATTATGAACATTGATGATGCCTGTAAAAAGCCACTGACAATACTCAGGAATTGGCAGTAGGGGCTTGCACTGTCTTTTGATGTTTTATTCAACTACCATTGATCAGAGGAAGATAGATTAAATAACATTCAACCCATAGAATTTGGAGTAATCAAGGACAATACGGAACATCAAAATTTTTTCTCAAGATGGATCTGAGTCCAGAGTAAGTATTTACTGTCCTCTTCCTCTGGTGGAAAATAATGTTTTTGTATACTTCTCTATCAATTTCTAACATTCCAAGAGATTTCCAAATTTAAGAGAGACCAAACTCTGACTTTGAGGTATTCTTGAGCTCTAGCTTTGAGGTCTACTTCAGATAGTCATTCAGACTTGGACATGATCACTTTTTATCTAAGTCAGAAATTTTCTCCAATGCTGAAATTGCTGTACCTTTCTTCATTGCATGTTCATTGACCAAGTACTTTGGACAGAGTATTCTTTTTCCTGAGTCCAAGAAGTCCTCATACAATTATGTGTGTAGCAATAAACTTTTATATCAAGTGTAAGTGCTTCTCAGTGTGAGTATCACATAAGATGATGTGACTTAGACATAATTCAGGCCTCAGTATGAAAGATTTGTGAGTATCTAGTCCTGCTCAGGTAGATGAGACTCATGCTGAGTTTTGTTTAACGTGTGTTGTCCCTACCACACAGCAGTGGTGAGAAACAAAGACTGTTGCTTACTTTAAAATACAAGACTGTTATTTCTACCCTATGTTAGCTAATTTTTCAATGTAATGTAGATCATTTGGTAGCTGTCTATCCCTGGGTTGCAGATTTCTTGGGATTCTACTCAGAATTGTAAGGGAACTGAGGCAGTGTCATGGCTTGTCCATGTGTCTTGCACAGGAGTGCAAGGAATTGTAGGATTCAGATGGAATGAACAATGTTGTTCTAAAAATAAAGCCTTATCTGCCTGAATAACTTCCATGACTGCAGTGGAATCCGTGATACTCTCCGAAACAGTAACTTTGGAGGATACATTCTTGTGTTGCAAGTATCTTTAATGCAGTAATAACTGTTGATAATCAATAAAACAAGTGAGCAGAATACACAAAACAAATTGTGAAGATTATGACTTTTTTTAGATCTACCTAGAATAAACCTACATTTTCTGAAGATACCAGTGGAATGAGATTTGGCCTTAAATATGTCGTACATATTATTTTGAAACATATTTGCATAATTTGTATACCATAATAGATTATAATTCATATGATACCACTACAAATAATTATTTTCTGCATTTCAAAATGTTACGTAGGTGGCTCAAGAAAGCTCAATAAAATTCAGTTCAAAAGTATGTTCAACAAAGGGAAGTACCAAGTCCTGCACTTGGGAAAGAATAACTAAGGCAACAAGCAGGATTGCAACCCTGGACTTCAGGAGAGCGGACGTTGGGCTCTTCAGAGACCTAATTGGTGGAGTCTCATGGGTTAAGGCCCTAGAAGGAATGGGGCTCCAGGAGAGCTGGCTAGTATTCAAACATCGCTTCCTCCAAGGTCAAGAGCGGTGCATCCCTATGAGTAAGAAGTGCAGCAAAAGGGGCAGGAGACCTGCATGGGTGAGCAAGGAGCCCTTGGCCAAATTCAGACAGAAGAAAATACACAGAATGTGGAAGAGGGGACAGGCTACTTGGGAGAATTAGAGGAATGCAGTCAGAGTATGTAGAGGTGCTGTGACGCAGGCTAAGGCCCAGTTGGAATTGAGTCTGGCAAGGGATGTTAAGGACAATAGGAAGGGCTTCTTCAAATACATCAGCAGCAAGAGGAGGACTAGGGAAAATGTGGGCCCGCTACTGAATGGGGCAGGGGCCCTGGTGACGAAGGATACAGAGAAGGCAGAATTACTGAATGCCTTCTTTGCTTCAGTCTTCACTGCTAAGGGGAGCCCCCAGGAATCCTGCAGCCTGGATGAGAGGGAGAAAGTCCAGAGAAGGGAAGAGTTTCCTTCAGTTGAAGAGGATAGGATTAGAGACCTTCTGGACAGGCTAGACATCCACAAATCCATGGGCCCTGATGGGATGCACCCACRGATACTGAGGGAGCTGGCAGATGTTGTTGCAAAGGCGCTCTCCTTCATCTTTGAAAGGTCCTGGAGAACWGGAGAGGTGCCTGAGGACTGGAAGAAAGCCAGTGTCACTCCAATGTTCAAGAAGGGCAAGAATGAGGACCCAGGCAACTATAGGCCAGTCAGCCTCACCTCCATCCCTGGAAAGGTGATGTAACAGCTCATTCCGGACGTCATCTCCAGGCATATGGAGGAAAAGAAGGTGATCAGGAGGAGTCAGCATGGATTCACCAAGGAGAAATCCTGCTTAACCAATCTGATAGCCTTCTCTGATGGAATGACTGGCTGGGGAGATGAGGGGAGAGCAGTGGACGTTGTGTACCTTGACTTCAGCAACGCTTTTGACACTGTCTCCCATAACATCCTCCTAGGCACGCTCAGGAAATGTGGGTTAGACGAGTGGCCTGTGAGGTGGCTTGAGAACTGGCTGAAAGGCAGAGCTCAGAGRGTYGTCCTCAGTGGCGTGGAGTCCMGTTGGAGGCCTGTGGCTAGTGGTGTCCCCCAGGGCTCAGTACTGGGTCCCATCCTGTTCAACGTTTTCATCAATGACCTGAATGAAGGGACAGAGTGCCTCCTCAGCAAGTTTGCTGATGATACCAAGCTGGGAGGAGCGGTTGACACACCTGAGGGCTGTGCTGCCATTCAGAGAGACCTGGACAGGCTGGAGAGCTGGGTGAAGAGGAACCTCATGAGGTTCAACAAGGGCAAGTGCAGAATCCTGCACCTAGGGAAAAATAACCCTAGGCACCAGTACAAGCTGGGGGCTGACCTTCTGGAGAGCAGCTCTGCAAAGAAAGACCTGGGAGTGCTGGTGGATGACAGATTGACCATGAGCCAGCAATGTGCCCTTGTGGCCAAGAAAGCCAATGGTATCCTGGGGTGCATTAGGAAGAGTGTTGTCAGCAGGTCGAGGGAGGTGATCCTGCCCCTCTGCTCAGCCCTGGGGAGGCCTCATCTCGAGTACTGTGTCCAGTTCTGGGCTCCCCAGGACAAGAGAGACATGGAGCTATTGGAGAGAGTCCAGCGTAGGGCTACAAAGATGATCAGAGGGCTGGAGCACCTGCCCTATGAGGAACGGCTGCAAGAGCTGGGCCTCTTCAGCCTGGAGACGAGAAGACTGAGAGGGGATCTTATCAATGTCTATAAGTACCTGAAGGGAGKGTGTCAAGGGGATGGGGACAAACTCTTTTCAGTTGTCCCTTGTGACAGGACAAGAGGCAATGGGCAGAAATTGAACCGCAGGAAGTTTCRTCTGAATGTGGGGAGGAATTTCTTCACTGTGAGAGTGACAGAGCACTGGAACAGGTTGCCCAGAGAGGTTGTGGAGTCTCTTCTGGAGATCTTCAAGGCCCGTCTGTATTCAACTTTGTCTAACATGCTCGAGGTGACCCTGCTGAGGAGGGAGGTTGGACTAGATGATCTCCAGAGGTCCCTTCCAAGCTTGCTGATTCTATGATTCTATTATAACCCCATGCATCAGTACAGGCTGGAAAGCAGCTTGGCTAAAAGGGACCCAGGGGTTCTACTGCACACAGAGTTGAGCATGAGTCATTAGTGTACCCTTGTAGCAAAGAAGGCCAACAGTGTCCTGGGTTGTCCTAGGAAGGCAGTCACAAGCAGATGATTTTCCCCTCTACTCAGCACTTGTGAGATCACATCTTGTAGTGTCCAGACACACCTGGTGTGTCCAGATCTGAGCTCCACAGTACAAGAGAAACATGGACATACTGGAGCAAATCTAGTGCAGGGCCAAAAAGATGATTAAGAGATTGGAGCATCTATCCTGCAAGGAGAGGCTGAGAGTGCTGGAATTGTTTAGCCTGGAGAAGAGAAGGCTTGGAAGGATGCTATCAGTGTGTATGAACACTTGATGGGAGAGTGTAATGAAGATTGAGCCAGCCTGTTCTCAGTAGTATCCAGTGAATGGACAAGAGGTAATGAGCACAAATGGATATGTAGAAAATTCTATTTAAACATAAGAGAAAAGTTTACAATGAGGATGGTCAAGCACTGAACAGACTGTTCAGAGTGGAGGCTCCATGCATGGAGATACTGAGAACTCARCTGCCCACAGCCRTGGGCAACCTGCTCTAGCTGACCCTGCTTTGAGCAGAGAGATTGGACTAGATGATCTCTGGAGGTCCCTTCCAATCTCAACTTTTCTGTGTGACTGTATGAAAATGTAATCTAAATGTCATGAATATATTACAAGTTCTAATGAACTTTATATCTTCTGTTCCTTTTTTGACATTTTTATAAAACTTCTGAATATTGTGTCCCAGCAAACTGCATTGCATTGGAGTGCCTATTACAATAACCCAGAGCACGTGAAACTTCTCATAAAGCATGATTCAAATATTGGAATCCCTGATATTGAAGGAAAAATCCCACTTCACTGGGCAGCTAACAACAAGGACCCTAGTGCAATCCACACAGTGAAATGTATTCTGGTAAGAAAGTCTATTATATATAACCCTTTTTGTATGTATTCCGTTACTGAGATACAAATACTTTGTCTGCTTAAATACTAGTGAATCTCCTTGCTATAACTCCTGGGTTATGAATGCTGTTCATATTAGTTTGGTGTGTTAACAGTATGTTTTTGGGAGAAAGAGGGAGGAAGAGTTTACAAGTTCTCCTAGTTAAAATAGCCAATCATATTACTCATGTCAGTTGCCTTTTCCACAGTGAGCTGTTTTGTGTGTCTTTTCTTCCTTATTTGCAAATTTACTTCCAGTTAACTGTATTGAGCAATCTCATTCCTTACTGTTGAGTCAGAATTGTAGGATGTATCTGATCAATTTATCAGTAAGCCCTTGACCAGTTTACTGAGAAACTCTCCAAAAATCTTTCTGTACAGATTAAGTAATCCTTCCTTCATGGCATGTATTTTTCTGCAGCCTTTCAGTTTCATTTTCTCCACTGACAACTACAATGACAACAATCAGATGCTTAGCTTGATTTTTACCTTGATTTTTTTTTTCTGTGGAAATCACTGAACTTCAAAAATGTTGAAAAGTACAACAGTTACAATGGAGTTTTTCTCTCATATTGCAACAATTTACCTATTTCTGTCTTTTAAAGTTGTTTCAAAACTTGGCATGTTGGTTGTAAGCTAACAATAACAACTTTTATGTCTGTTTGTGTGGTTGGTTTGCAAGTTGAGAACTTAACTTGTGGCCTATAAAAATTCAATTTGATATTTTTTTCTCCCCCAAAATCACAGTGATAATCTTACAGTTGTCATTTTTCACTATAAAATAGTTTTGGAGACATTTCCAATGTTATATTAATGCAATTTTATTTCCATATTACTTCTGTTTATCCAAGATATTTTTAATTTGGACTTGATCATGAAAAAATTTATTTTGTTTGATTGTTATGATTGTTAAAGTAGTTCTCATTTATATATGCCATATATTTTTCTGCCAGACTAGAGAAAGAAACTTGCTGAAAAGTAGGAAAGGATTGCTGTTTTCAAGTTAATACTTTTTCAGAGCTATTCAAGACAGATATTTTTCAACTTTTAAAAACATTCATCTCCYACTGAAGGTAAACTCAAAGATTCTGCTTAGGTAATAGGGAAGCCTGATCATATCAAGGCTTTTTGTTCATTGTTTACTCTGACAGTTAAAAGCACATGTTTTTCATTTCCTCTAGGGTTTTTCATGCATCAGCCAAGTTGTTAATATTCCAAATAGTTATACCTTTGTATGCTTATTGATAGGAGTAAGATAGTACCATCTTTTTTGTTGATGTTTCTGAACTTCACTCATTAGAACAGTCTTTTCTTGTGTCCAGATTTAAATGTTTTTTTTATTTTTCTGTATAGATATCTACCTAGTGAGTTTAACTCAACACATCTAAAGAAGAGCTTGCATCCTTTCTTTGTTACTGTTTACCATATTACCTAGTTGCCAGATATGTTGTTCAAGCATCATCTTTGATTCTCATCCCTCTTCTAGATTTTCACATCCAGGTTAATTCCATAGTCTTAATAATAGTTCATAATCCACCCATACAGTTAGAATTTCTGCCATCTTGTGTCATGATTTACATTATTACCCAAGTTCACCAAAATATTGTCGTGTAATGATAGCAATGCAGAAAGCCTATCACTCTGTGCCACTGTTGCTTCTCATTTTTATTATATCCAGCACAAACCATTTATCTTAATTTTCATGATAGAGTAGGATAAACTATGTGACATTGCTCAGACAGCAGCCAGATATTGACATCTCTCTCTGGTCAAGCTCTACTGGCAGCCTCTGTTGCCCATTTGCTGAATTATGAAAAACAACACTGGTGTTGTTTCTCTCATGTTATCTTTAACAGCTTTGAATAAATCCACAGAAAATTGTTATTCTCCAGTGTCTTCCTCAGACAACTCCAATGTTGCTTTACAAAAACTTGACAATAGTTAAGCTGCTGATTTTATTGACACTACAGTCAGTACAAAATACTGTCTTATCTTTCTGTGCTCCCTTATCTGAATGTATCCGTCTATTGTTTCCTCTCTTAAGATTTTTAAAAGTGAGCATGCATCCCTTTTCTGTTTCATGTTTGTACAGTACTTGGGCCAGTGCAATTTTGCTCAATGACTAGCACTTCTTTGCATTGTGATTGTAAAAATAAATAATAATGAAAAGAGAATCAAATGCTGAAAAAGTAGATTGAATTTGCAGGGGTGTCAGTTAGGGTTGCATCCAATACTGAAATCCATGAAATACAGTGAAAATGGAGCACATAAGGCTTATAGACTAGAATATAAATACAGGCTTTATAATTTAAAGGCTCTACCATTTTGGAATGGTAATACTGCAAGTTACAAGGATGTGTTCTGTGGAACATTAGTGACTTTCAGGCACAAGTTTTTACACATTATTTATTTAACATATTTTGTTAAAAGTTTTGTGTTTTGGAAGGATGAAAAATCAGCTTTCCACATCACATCAATAAATTAAAGAGAAGAAGAAACGTTCAAACACATTTTGCTCAGATGCAGTTAGAATTTCAGTATTAACTTATATTTGTGTTGTCGTTCATACTTAGTCATTCTTTAAAAATGATTCTCATAAAGGTCCCTTCCGAATTTTTTGTGGTGGGCTCTACACTCTCTCTGCTGAGCAATTTGAACAGACAGAAAGTAAGCATAATGTCAGTTAGCTGTGTCTTGAGAGTTATTAAAGAAAGAGAAGAGCATAAATCTTTACTTTTCACTCTAATGGCTCAGATCAAATGCTTTTGAATACTTGCTAAAATAAGCAGTATGCTTGTTTTGATTATTATGGTTTGTGTATGTAACAACGTTAACTTCAGTTTTATTTTTGGCAAGACAAATTCACATTTATCAACTTTTTATGTTTCTGACCTTCTGTGATCGTGCTAGTGGCTGCCTACCAGAGTGAACTACAGTATGTTTTGAATACATTATTTTTTTTTCTATCAAGATATGGCTAACTAATACTACTGATATAAAATATTGTGACAGATTTTTCAGATGTGGAAGATGGGGCGTTTTATTACTGATTATGTATACTGTCTAAAATATGTTGATGTCTAAATAAATTAAATTAAAATAATTTAAGTTGGCATTGTTAGAAAGTAAAGACACTAAGAAACAAAGATTCAGGACATTCCAGAGTTGATGTTACTCCTGCAATATTAATTTAGCCAGATTGCACTTAGGAAATATGATTAAATATAGTTCTAAGTGTATTTTTTATCTGTTAAATAAAACATACAGAATATACAAGCTTGGTAAATTAATATTGTGTTGAAAACCATAATTCTAGAATTTCCTGACTTTCTGTATTTTGATTTATCATCATCAGTGTGAGATGTTAGTTTTTTATGTAATGCTTACTGCATTTTAAATAATGCAAATGCAAGTGATTTATGGCCTGTTCATGGATCTATTGAGATAAGTAGGAAAAGATGGAATTAATTTAATGAGAAGAGAGTCAGGAACTTGTTCTGTTTTGGTAACAAAATGCATTGATCAGAGTRTCTTCTTCCCCTGTCCTCTTTTCCTCTCCCTGCACTGTTTCATAAACGTGTTGTAGGACATGGTCTGCCACCATATTTTCAGGATATTTTTTTTTCTCAGTTATCATCATGATTTGAGATCCACACTATTGTTGAAAGTTACTGTGACTTAAAATTCTCTTGACTTTGGGGAATTGTTCTGAATTGTTGAAGATAAAACAGTAGGCTTTCTCTTTATAGTTTATTTAAGCCCTTGTTTTAATGTTCTGCTTGTGCTCCAGATACTTAGTGTCCTGCCACCTGAGTTCCTAAGTTTTCTTATCTTCTTCCTGCAGCCCCTTCTCCCCCCCCCCGGAGATAACCTCTTTTTTCACGAAAATGAAAGTTAGATTCTGTATTTTGTATTTTATGGGGGTTTTATGACATTGGCCATTTGGAGATCTCTGCAGTGCTAAAATGATTTTCATTTGCATTTGTTCTGCTCTTTTGCCTGACTAKATGTTGAAAAGAAATCTTTGTAGAATAAAGTTGATGAGAGAGGAAACTACTATAATGTGAAATTACATAGCTGTAGGCCTTACATGAAAGTAATTTAGTGTGAGGGTTTGGTGGTATTTTTGTTTGTTTGTTTGTTTTTAAGAAAACGGGGTGAAAAATCAAGTTATAACTGTTTATGTCCATTTTATRTGATGAAATGTCTAACCACAATGCTTCTAAAGATGTTTTCTGTTCAAAATTCAGCCTCTAGTAGATACATTAATTGGAAATTCTTTCTTTCTTCTATTCTGCCAGCTGGATACCTTAACATCTCCTTTTGGAATACTCTGATAGCCATGGGGTTTTAAGATGTTATAAAAGTATTGTGATGAAAACAGTAAGAAAAATTTGTGCAAAAGTAGAGTGTCTTAGGAGAAAAATGTGAAGATATATAGATCATGTTCAACTTAGAAAATGGGTTAAGAAGATACAGTTATTTTCGCAAGCCTTTTAAGGCTCCTCTGTAAGAAACCACTTGCACTACAGATCACAGGGTGTGTATCAAAAATCAAATCTTGTACAATAATTGAGATGCACCTATAAAAAAACACACACACAAAAATATTTGAAAATCACCTATGTTATAACAGAAGTATTTGATTGTACAGCTGTCTTCTGCTGAATATGGACAGTTTATCTCCTTCTTATTCTAAAACTTAAAAAATTTGTGAAGAGGGTATAGTTTTTCTCTTCAGAATAMACATTTTTAGGTTTTTTTAATCTTTTTAAAGGAAGCTGCACCTACAGAATCTCTGCTTAACTGGCAAGACTACGAAGGGAGAACTCCCCTTCATTTTGCTGTTGCTGATGGGAATGTAGCTGTTGTTGATGTCCTGACCTCTTACGAAGGCTGCAATGTGACGTCTTACGACAACTTGTTTCGAACTCCTCTTCACTGGGCAGCTTTGCTTGGTAAACTGACTGAATGCAAAAGTCAATAATCAATTGTCTATATTTTTTAATCTTTGTCTCTGTTTTTTATTTAATTCTAGTCTGGCATTGTGCTAACTAATCTGTAAGAACAATAATAATTGGTTTCTGCTGTACCAATATTAGATGGTCATGTGCAGAGTGTTTTTTATCTTGAAGTTCTCCAAAGCATTGTAAAATGCTTTAGCTCAGCAGGTTATATTAAGAACAGTTAGGGCATGTTCTTGCATAGGTGTTTGTGCATAAATCAGATTCTCAGGAAAGTAGAACTTAAAAAAACAGATACTCTAGGGGTCTATATCCATCTGGTGAATTACACGTTGAAGGATGAAGTGTGCCCACATAAACCTTTCATTATTGATGTTGTATACTGCTGTGGCTAGCACAAGCAACCAAGTAAGGCATATTGGTCTATGGTTGAATCTGTTTAGAGTAGTCTTGAAGATAGTGATACTGAAAGCATTAGAACTGTGGAACACTATCAAGTTACCACAAGGAGAACCAGAACAAACAGAGAGAAACTGCAGAAGATACAGTTGCATCAAGTGGGAGTGTATAGAAAGAATATCAGATTTCTCTGGATTAAATCATGCGATTTGATATCTTCTGATCCTAAATTATTCAGGGAAGGACCATTCCTGTTGGGCATACAGCTTGGGAAAGAAAGATATTACAAGAAGAGAAAATGGCAGACTATGTGGCTGCAACAGAGATTTTGTTACTGGTTATTCCAGTGACTACTTTGTTCAGATCTTAATTTAGATATTTTTTTCATCTACCAGGGTATTTGCTCCAACTCCTACCTGTTCCTCTGCTTACATGATTTCATRTTAGTCCATTTGCCTTTTGTGATATCTCTTTTCCTTTAATTTTCCTTCATTTTACTTTTGGACTTCTTGTATCAGAGCGGTGATGTGAGGAAGGAATATTTTATTTGGGGATTTTTTTAAAGCTTATTCCATATCAGCAGTGCCATATTCAAAAGAAATATACACATGAGCTATGATATTAATGTGACATTTGCATGCTGTTGCATTGTATGTTTTACCTTTATGGTAAATACCCTAACATAGAAGCATTGTATTTGCCATGGCAAAGAGGGAGTCCATAAGCGGGGGGGATCAGTATATACTTTTTCATGTCATGACTGAAAACTTGATTGAGAGAGATACGAGTATGTGGACTCCAGAGGAAACATTCACTGCTTTTTCAGCTTTTTAAAAATCTGTACAGAAAAGTAATCTGTCAACATCAAGTAAGCGGTTTCGTGAGCCTAACGACTTATCATTCAGCAAAAGCTACCAGTCTCCCATTCTCCAGTGAGGCATTAAAAACTTGACGATCAGTGGATCAGGTCGTCAGCTGCTATAAATAACTGTAAGGGTGTTAGAGGATGTTTTAACTGTCTACTGGTTCTTGCTGAGACTGTAAGCTCATTCATCTTACTGAGTCCTTGATTCTTGAGGTTGCATTTTCTTTTTTTGTGCAGTGATTCAAATGTTAATTTTTTGTTGCACTTTGAAATGTTCAGGAATAACATGTACTGACTATGTAATTTAAAGCATATAAATAGATTTATAAATTTGAAAGCCTATAAACAGCATAAAAAGAAACTGGAGGAAGGGAATTCAAGAGCTATAAAGTAAGAGAGGTAAAATTTAAAGGATTTACCCTTGGTAAATTCATACTGACTGTTCCCAGTCACCTCCTTTTCCTTCACGTGCCCAGTCATCCAAGATGACTTATTCCATGAATTTCCCAGGGGCTGAAGCGAGGCCAGCCGGCCTGCAGTTCTCCAGAATGTTCTTTTGGCCTTCTTTGAAGTTGGGTGCAATCTTTCCAAGATGACTGAGAGTGGCTTTGCAAGATCATCAGCTGGTTCTCTCAGCACCCTTAGATGCAGCCCATCTGGTGCTRTAGGCCATAGGTCTTCCTTTGGTGGTAGTTCCCCCACTTCCGTCTTCCACTGCTGGTAGTTTCTCCCCTCCTTGAATCCTTTCTCTAAGCACAGAGACCTGGGAAAACCTGCTGGTGAAGACTGAGGGAAAGTCTGCACTGAGTGCCTCCACCCTTTCCATTACTGCTGTCACAAAATCACCAGCCCCATACGGCAATAAGTCCATGTTTTCCATGCTCAGCCTTTTCCTAGTAAAGGAGAGCTAAAAGCTCTCCTTGTTGCTTGTGGTGTTTCTTGGAATTCTCAACTCCATTTGAGTTTTGTTTTTCTTGATACCATCTCTTCACATCCAAGCAATGTTTCTAAACTCTTCTGTTGTAAACTGTACCTTCTTTAGTCTCCTGTATACTACCTTTTTGCATTGGAGCTCCGTCTTGGGTTGCCTGCTCAGCCAAGTCAGTCTCATGATATATCTGTTTGTTTTCCTGCATATTGCAATGGACCATTCCTGGAGTTGGAGGATGCTGTCCAAGAGGGCTTGTCAGCTTTCCAGAGTTCCTGTACTCTTCAGAGCTGCCTCCATGGGATCCCACTTACCAGTTTCCTAAATAAGTCAAGCTTTGCTTGCCTGAAGTGCATGGACTGTACTCTGCTACTCCTCATTCTCCTCAGGAACTTCACAGTTCCATGGTACCTCAAAGCAAAGATATTACTGATTATTACGTTTCTAACTAATTCTTCTTTCTTCATGAATAACAGATTCATCTGTGTTCCACCCGTGGTTGGCCCTTCCAGTACTCTTCTCCTCCTGCAGAAGCTCCTTAACCTGGTGATGCAGACCCTCAATCACAGCGCTCCAGCTGCAGGCAAGGATACCAACTCCTGCCGCAGCAATGCAAGAGTCATTGGGCTCTCTCTGCAGGCCAAGACTTGGAGAGCTGCATCCTCCCTCTGGACTTCTGTTTGTGTTGAGTCCTCTGTGTGCCAGGGTTTGTTACTTCAGTTGGTGCTGGGGACTTTGCCCTGTGGCACATCACCACCGTTGTTGAGCAGTCATAGGCTGCCATCAACAGAATTTCCAGCCCTGTCCATTCACTCTTTTGCGCAAACTGTTGTGGAAACTGCTGCTTCTGGGAATGGCACTCTAGTCCTGGCAGGTGTCTCAATTACTAGATCTCTCCCTAGTACCAGTTGAATGAGTTCTTGACACTTTCTAGTCAGGAATCAGCTGAAGGCAAAAGGTCAAAGCACCCTTTGTCAGGAAGAGCTGAAAGAGTCATTAGACACAGCTAGAGTTTGCTGGAAGCCTCTAGCATCTGCCCTTCCCCAGCAGCAGCAGGCATCCTGAAGTTCCTGGAAAACCTATAGACGGAGTCTGGATTTGGCTGTGCAAACTACGTATCTGTTAGTTACTTGTTTGGTGTGCACAAGCAAGTCATGCAGCCCAAACTCCTGCTCACAGCAGGTCTGGTTAGTTGAATTTTTTTAGGGCCTTGTTCAATCCTATTTTGAATATCTCCAGGGATGCAGTTTCCACAACCTCTCTGTGCATTTTTTTTTTTCAGTATTTGACCATTCTCATGGTGAACTAAATTTTCCCAGTATCTAATGGGAGCTTAATGCAACTTGCATTCATTGCCTCTTGTCCTATCCCTGTGCACCTTTGAGAAGAATCTGGATCCATCTTTTCTGTGTTCTCCCTTTAGATAGCTGTAGAGAGGAATGAGATCTCCCCTCAGCCTTTTTAAGGTTGGAATGACTCAACTCTCATCTTTTTATATGTCATGTGCTGCAGCCCCCTGGCTATCTTAGTGTTCCTCCTCTCGACTTCCTTCAATTTGTTAATGTTTTTCATGTACGGGCAAGCCTGAAACTGGACAGCATTCCCCAGATATGGTTTCACATGTACTGGATAGAGGGGAAGAATCAACTTCCATCAAGCTACTGGCTGTACATTTGCTAATACAGCCCAGCTGTGATTGTCCTCCTTGCCACAGGGCCAAACTGCTGACTGCTGTTCAGCTTCTTGTACACCACGACCTTCAGTCCTTTACTGCAAAGTTACTTTCTGTCCAGCTGGCCTCCAGCCTGTAAGGCTGCCTGTATTATTCCTTTTTTTCATGATATGCTGGTCATTTTTTATGAAAAACACAAAAAGACAGGTTTAACTCTGCTTATTATCAGGAAATCTTGCTAAATTTTACTAGTGTCATCTTAAAGAGGAAGAGAATGCATGGCCCTTATAAGACAGCAAATGTGTTCGTTAATGCCAAAAATTACTCTGGCTTCTCCTAACGTGATTCAGTTAGATTTTTCATTGTTTTATGTTGGTGGTGGTGATTCAGATAAAGCTTTTTTTCTGTTCATTTTGCTAGCTTGAGGCTCAGATGCTGTGTAGATTATAAGCTTGTGTATGTGAATTCTGTACTGTTTGGTCTTACAAGTTAAAAAGCTAGATCTTTGCAAAACAGCTACAGATATAATTAAATAGAAATAATCTAAATACAGAAGAATGCAACCCATAACATGACAGGCACAAAGATAAAATGATTTTAAAAGTTAAACTCATATTTTCTGTCCTCTTCAGTGCAGGAGGAAAGAATAAACACTGTGTGCTAGATAAAAAGAAAAGAACCTTCAAACATTCTCACTCTTCCCCATGACCCTTTGGGGCACTGCAGACAAAAAACACCAACAAAAAAATCCGATTGCTCAGTGGAACGAATTACTGCAGCTCCAGTGACAATATACATGCAGTACAATTATGTTTAGTTAAAAAAAGGCAGTCAGGCAAAAGTGTTCTCAAATTTGCATTTCCACTCAAGTGCTGATACTAAATTATCACGGAGAAATTATCAGACATTTTGAATACCCTAAGATTGGTCTCCCAGAGAAACGGTCATTATCGCTTGTTTTTTTTTGCAATAAACAGAATTTATTATGATTTGAAGCTGATTGTATTTAACCCAGAAGTTTTTTTGTTTGTTTGTTTGTTCCAAACAACAAACAGTTTTTTTTTTGTTTGGAAAAATGGATTAGGTAGAATAAAGGCGGAAGCACGAGGAAATGACAAAATTTCTAGAGTACTTTGTGAAGTTGTTAAGGTCCCTCAGTAGCGTATGCTTGTGAGGAACTTGTCAGTAAATAATGATTAAGTTTTGAAGTTGTTTTTAAGTTCTATATTGAGTGTTGGTTATAGATCTCRAGGAATCTAAAATGTTGCTAAAGGGGTTAACATTAGGAGTTTTTTAAAAAGTGCAGGAATACAGCCACAAATGTTTTGTTAAAGGTGATAGGTTGCATGTGGCTGCATCAAACGACATTGTTGTTCCTGTTATCTTTTATATTTTGAAGATATGTAAAAGTCTCAGTCAAGTTGTATCTGTTTTAAATAAAATATTTGAACAGGTTTATTTACTCTTCTACAAAGTACACATTGTTTTCAGCCCTCTCAAACCTTTCTTCTGAAAGATACTTTAGGTAGGCATCCTGTCCTGAGTACAGAATTCAGTGAACATTTTTCTAGTCTTATGCTCTGAAGGTTTAGGCAGCTTTTTTTTTTTTTTTTTTTTTTTTTTTTTTTTTTTTTTTTTTTTTTTTTTTTTCCCAGGCTCTGTACTCCCATGTTTTTCCTCCTAGGATGCAGTCAAAACCAGCTTCTTCCGGTGTGCCTCTTTCAATTCAGTTCTTTCAGTCTTGAGATGGGAAGAGTACACGAACATTAATTCTTGTCATTTCAGTGGTTTCTGTTAGAAAGGGACAGTGCGTGGTATTGTGTTTCCAGGCTTGTCTAAATTGCTAAAAGGAAAGAAGCTTCCTGAACAACCTAAAGCCATTGATTATGCATCCCTAGGAAAAAAAAAAATCCCCAAGTAGCAGTTCTCCCTTTTTGTCCCCAGTTGACCATTTCCTCTCATTTCTGATACTTCTGTACGTATAAAACCTTGAAACTGCCATGCCACAAAAGAAAGTTTGCCTAGCCCACTATTTCTTAGAGTTTTTATAAAAGCTGCAGACTATATCCAGTACACAGCTACATTTTGTTATTGTCAGTGTTTTCATTAAAAGGTTACTGCTAGTGGAAAGCTTTACCTGTGGGGTTGTTTTTTGTTGTTGTTGATTTTTTTTTGATTATCCTAAAGTAGTTTAAAGTAACAGTGCAGAAGTAATAAGCTGAAAATTTGACTGTTTTAGCCTCATGCAAGATTTGGAGTATCTTTATGTGACTACAACATATATTTAAATATCAAATCATCAAGATACTTTGAATTTAATATGTCTACAGAGGAAAGCACATGAAAGGATCATAGAATTGGTAAGGTTGGAAGGGACCTCTGGAGATTATCTAGTCCAACCTCCCTGCTCAAGCAGGATCACCCAGAGCATGTCAGACAGGGTTGTATCCAGGCAGGCTTTGAATATCTCCGGAGCAGGAGACTCCGCAACCTCTCTGGGCAACCTATTCCAGTGTTCTGTCACTCTTAGTGAAGAAATTCACCCTCACATTCAGACGGAAGTTCCTGTGGTTCAATTTCTGCCCATTTCCTCTTGTCCTGTTGCTTGGCACCACTGAAAAGGGTTTGTCCCCATCCCCTTGACACCCTTCCTTCAGATACTTATGGAGTACTTATAGTACTCCCTCAGTCTTCTCTTCTCCAGGCTGAAGAGGCCCAGCTCTTACAGCCATTCCTCACAGGGCAGATACTCCAGTCCTCTGATCATCTTTGTAGCCCTACGCTGGACTCTCTGCAGTAGCTCCAAGCCTCTGTTGTACTGGGGAACCCAGAACTAGACGCAGAATCCTAATGCACCCTGGGATACCATTGCCTTCCTGGTCACAAGGGCACATTGCTGGCTCATGGTCAATCTGTCATCCACCAGCACTCCCAGGTCTTTCTTTGCAGAGCTGCTCTCCAGAAGGTCAGCCCCCAGCTTGTACTGGTGCCTAGGGTTATTTCTCCCTAGGTGCAGGCACTCTGTCCCTTCATTCAGGTCATTGATGAAAACGTTGAACAGGATGGAACCCAGTACTGAGCCCTGGGGGACACCACTAGCCACAGGCCTCCAACGGGACTCCATGCCGCTGAGGACGACCCTCTGAGCTCTGCCTTTCAGCCAGTTCTCAAGCCACCTCACAGGCCACTCGTCTAACCCACATTTCCTGAGCGTGCCTAGGAGGATGTTATGGGAGACAGTGTCAAAAGCGTTGCTGAAGTCAAGGTACACAACGTCCACTGCTCTCCCCTCATCTCCCCAGCCAGTCATTCCATCAGAGAAGGCTATCAGATTGGTTAAGCAGGATTTCTCCTTGGTGAATCCATGCTGACTCCTCCTGATCACCTTCTTTTCCTCCATATGCCTGGAGATGACATCCAGGATGAACTGTTCCATCACCTTTCCAGGGATGGAGGTGAGGCTGACTGGCCTATAGTTGCCTGGGTCCTCATTCTTGCCCTTCTTGAACATTGGAGTGACACTGGCTTTCTTCCAGTCCTCAGGCACCTCTCCAGTTCTCCAGGGCATTTCAAAGGTGGAGAGCGGCCTGGCAACAACATCTGCCAGCTCCCTCAGTATCCGTGGGTTCATCCCATCAGGGCTCATGGATTTGTGGGTGTCAAACTTGCCCAGAAGATCTCTAATTCTATCATCCTTGACCAAAGGAAAGTCTTCCTTTCTCCAGACTTTCTCCCTTACATCCAGGCTCTGGGACTCTTGAGGGCTGCCCTTAGCAGTGAAGACTGAAGCACAGAAGGCATTCAGTAACTCTGCCTTCTCTGTATCCTTCGTCACCAGGCTTCCCGCCCCATTCAGTAGTCCCCAGTCCTCCTCTTGCTGCTGATGTATTTGAAGAAGCCCTTCCTATTGTCCTTAACATCCCTTGCCAGACTCAATTCCAACTGGGCCTTAGCCTTCCTCACTGCATCTCTACATGCTCTGACAGCATTCTTACAGTTCTCCCAAGTGGCCTGTCTCCTTTTCCACATTCTTCTGTCTGAATTTGGCCAAGGGCTCCTTGCTCACCCATGCAGGTCTCCTGCCCCCTTTGCTGGACTTCTTTCTCCTTGGTATGCACCGCTCTTGAGCTTGGAGGAAGCGATGTTTGAATACTAGCCAGCTCTCCTAGACCCCCTCTTCCTTCTAAGGCCTTAACCCATGAGACTCCACCAGTTAGGTCTCTGAAGAGCCCAACGTCTGCTCTCCTGAAGTCCAGGGTTGCAATCCTGCTTATTGCCTTACTGCTTTCCTGCAGGGTCCTGAAGTCCACCATCTCATGGTCACTGCAGCCGTGGCTGCCCCAAACTTCACATCTCCATCCAGTCCCTCTCTGTTGGTTAGGATAGGGTCCAGCACGACACCCTTCCTCATAGGCTCTTCCACCACCTGTGACAAGAAGTTACCATCAATGCGTTGCAGGAGCCTCTTGGACTGTCTGTGCCTTGCTGCGTTGTCCCTCCAGTAGATATCAGGGTTGTTGAAGTCCCCCATAGGAACCAGGGTCTGTGATCATGAGGCTACTTCCAGTTGTCTGTAGAAGGCCTTATTGACTTCCTCTTCCTGGTCAGGTGGCCTGTAGCAGACACCCACAACAGTGTCCTGCATGTTAGCCTGCCCTTTGATCTTTACCCATAAACTCTCGACTGCCTCCTCCTCCACCCCTAGGTAGAGCTCAATGCATTCTAGTTGCTCTCTCCACCACCTCGTCTTCCTGGCCTGTCTTTCCTGAAAAGCACATAGCCATCCATGACAGCATTCCAACCATGTGAGCTGTCCCCCCATGTCTCTGTGACTGCAATGAGATCATGRCCCTATGACTGCACCCAGATCTCCAGTTCCTCCTGTTTATTCCCGATGCTGCATGCATTGGTGTACAGGCATTTCAGAGAGGTAGTCATGCCTGCAGGTTTCCCAAGAAGGGTGTAGGGGGGTCCCCCATTGCCATGTCTCATATACACATCCCCAGCTGCATGCACCTGTTGGATGCCCCCCAACCAGAGCTGGGTTTTATTGGCTGCCCTCTCTCTATTACTGTCCCCTTCCTACCTAGTTTAAAGCCCTCTTTACCAGGCTGGCCAACCTACTGGCAAATACACATGTACCCTGCTTGGTAAGGTGAATCCCATCTGTTCCCACCAGTTGCTGATCTTCAAACCATGTTCCATGGATCATAGAATCCAAAATCCTGTTGCCAACACCAGCAGCGCAGCCAGTTGTTAATTTGCAAAAATTGTCTACCCCTCCTCCCATCCCTCCCCCTAATCAGCAGGGCCAATGAGAAGACCACCTGGGCTCCCAGACCCCTGACCACCATGCCCACAGCCCTGAGGTCTTGCTGGGTTGTTTCCAGCTTACCCTTGATATCATTAGCACYCACATGAAAGAGCAGCAGAGGGTAGTAGTCTGATGAGTGGACAAGCCTTGGCAGCATTTCAGTGACCTTTCCTATCTGCACCTTCAGCAGGCAGCAAACCTCCCTAGAGGAGGGGTCAGGTTGGCAGATAGGCTGCGGCTCTGTCCACTGCAGCACGGAGTCACCCACTACAACCACTCGTCACCTCTTCTGGGTGTTCGCGCAAGGTACAGGGTCTGAGGGCCCAGTTGCTTCCCTTGAAGTCAGGTCTACACCTGACTCATCCTGGAGTCCCCCTCATCCTGGAGTGTATTAAACTGGTTCTTCAACTGTAAGTCCAAGGCTACAGGAGGAGTAGGGGCCTTTTTTCTTTTTCTTCAAGAAGCAGCTAGTTTCCAGCCTTCTTCTCCCGTGCTGTGCTGTACTAATTCACTCTGCAGAGAGCCTTCCAGCAACACCCCTGCTGCAGAGGATTGGGACTCCTGGAGCAGTACAGTCTCCAAGAACACCCTGTCTATCTCCTGCTCACTTTCTCATATGCTTCGCAGTCTAGTCACTTCGTTCTGCAACTCCTTGACTGTTGACACAAATTGTCAACAGTAGCACATCACTTGCAGGAGAACTGACCATCAGTCCAGGCCTTCTGGAGAAACCTATAGGGCAGCATCTGCTGTCAAAGGCTCTGTCTGGGCTGAAGCTTCCAACACAGCTGGTGCAGCAATTCCAACAGCTACAGGCAAATATGCTTTGTGGTGAGTTATAACCACGTTTGAGAAAGGGGGCACTACTAGGGGTGGAACAAGAAAGATGTCCTCTTGCACCTAATTGCACTCCTCCTGCATAAACTGCTGTATCTATTCACTAGCTGTTAGCTGCACTCCAGGCCCAGCTCTTATATAGACCTCTCCCTACTAGACTCACAGGGTACTTGACCCACTCTAAACAAGGGTTACCTGGATCAAAAGCCCCAACTCCCTCTAATCAGGGGCAACCTAGACAGCTCATTAGCAGCAGCTACACCCAGCTAGAGTGGGTGATAAGTGCTGGAGCTTCTTCCAGGAGAGCTTAAGGCTTCTTGCCTTTGCCCTTGCCCTTGCCCTTGCCCAGCTCCAGTTAATATTAATAATATTGTATCTTTTTGTTTTCCTATTTGTGATGTGGATATAGTGTTTATCCATCTCACCCAAAATCTATAATTTTAATCTAAAGATATTCAAATCTATTTTGATGGAAGGAGTTATATGTATCAATTTATTGTTTCCATATTTATTGCAGAGAGGGCAACTGGTAGTAGAATATACTCCAAGTTTTGCTATACATCTTCACTGGAAATTTTGTTTGAATAAAACCAAACTAAAGAATCCCCACTTAATTTCTGTTAAACACTATCCTGTAGGGTGAAAATGTTAATGTTGTTTAAGTCTACCATTTAAGCAAAGTAGATAGAAAATTGCACATCCTAATTAGTCTGTGTTCACTTCACTGCGAAGATTTCTTTGAAAATATCCGTCTCATTCATTATAATGTTAATATTGCAGTTGTCTCACCAACTACTACTGGATTTTTTGTTTAGGGAAATCTTTGATTTCTCTAATGATTTCTCTTTCTGCTCTAATAATTTCTTTTAAAATAAATGCAAAATATATCCTTCTCCATGTTCCTATTCATAGTCATTATGGTTTACAGATGCCCCTCAAAAATGAAGATACAGAAAGTGGAACTAGAGCATTATCAGGAAGAAAGTGTGTATGACGCTTAGTAGTTCAAATAACAAGTCTTATGACTTTCTTCTAATGTTTAGAGCGTTCTGGCTGCAACACAAACACTATTATTTATTGAAGCTAATTTTCTTCTGTCTTGCCTAGGGAAATGTTTAACTTTAGGATTTGATTAATATGTTTTTATTATGTTATTTTTCTCAGGTCATGCACAGATTGTACATCTCTTACTAGAAAGAAACAAATTTGGAACTATCCCATCTGACAGTCAAGGTGCAACACCACTACATTATGCAGCACAAAGCAACTTTGCTGTAAGTGTTACAGGTCCTAAATATAAAGTAAATATATTTTGCTGTAATGTTTATGACGTAACTTATTCTATACTGTAGTTACACTGTACAAAGTGTTTTAGTTTTTAAAATAATATTAAATGTTGTCTGCATGAGTTTAATTTAGGGCTTTCCTAATTAGATAATATAAATATGGTTGTTTTAAAATTATTAAAATATAAAACAGATTTTTAAAAATATATCATTTTGCAAACAAAATCTCTTTAATCTACTTTTTTGCAACAGGGTACACAATAATAATTTAGAAATTTTAGTAGAAAAGAGAATAATACCTACTCTTTTACAGTGCATTTCCTTTTTGAGACTGGTTATAGCAAAATCTAAGAACTTGCAGGGTATCTAGAGAGAGAACACCCATGTGTATTTGTACAGCTGCTTATATCTTTAATACTATCCAAACCAGTCTTTGACTTCAAAAAGTATTTAACTTATTAATATTTGCTATTGTAAATGTAGCCCTTGTCTCAAAAAGTATGGTTAAAGAGGAAACATCTTTTGTCACAATTCCACGTGAACACTATATTTTAAAAAGTGCAGTGTTCACTATCAGTGGGCTAGCTGTTCCAGACAGAGAGAAAATTGGTTTCTCAAATGGACTAGTGTTTTGGTAAAATACATAATTTTTGTCCAGAGCCAAATGAGATACAGTACAACTAAGTTGTACTGATCCAGCACTTTAATGGTTGCTGATCATCGATTAGCAATTCTCAAGCACTGAAATGATGAGAAGGCTTTTTTCATGTTCCTTTTTCTCTCATAGTTGAATTATGCCATGTGTAGTAAGTTCAGAACTCTGTTTTAATCTCTCTGTCTTCAACTGTATTATTCATAACCTCTCTTTATTACAGGGGCTATCCAATTAATGCTCATGTTGTAGCCTGTTCTTCAACAGAGACACTAATGTGGGTCTCACTTGTCTACCCACATGTTATATTTCTAAAATTGTAAAATGTCTGACTCAAATGCCTGAAATATTTAATCTAGTTTGCATCAAACTTGTGGGAAAGACAGAAGACAGAGGTTTTAATTTGCAATCTAGTGATTATCTCAGTATACTTTTTTTTTTCTTTTCTGTATTGATATATTCCTGTAGAATTATTTTTCCTATTGAGTTTCTGTAGGATTCAGTTGTATGAAACAACTTCATTTTGTTACTGCCTTTTAATCTTGGCAGCCAACCAAACCTGACATATTTTAGGTTTTTATGGGGAAGCAGACTAGGTGATGGAATCAGACATTCTTTTGTATTTTTGTGTGCTTACAGTGGAAGTAGCGTTTCCCATATAACATGAAATAACGAACAGAAGAGTCTCATTCACATACGTAGGCTTTTAACTGGTGATCTGAAGATTCCAGTCTCCATGTTTCCTGCAAGGGCACCTACTACGCCTGCCTGTATTTTCTGGAGTACTCTTTTCCCACTCGATTGTTTCTGTGCACCTCTATTTGATTTTGTTTCTCCTATGCATACAAATCTGTGAGTAATTCCCACTACTGCACTCCACACACCCACTGAGTGGACACATCCATATTTGCTTTGGCAGTGGTGTTTATATATATATGTATATACTATAAATTAAATCGAGTATAAATCATATATATGTGTGATTTGAGAGCCATGTTACTCTGTACAAGTTGCCCAAATTCTGGACAGATGTAGTATGCTTCTCAGTTGAAATGAGATGTTTCTCGGTCGATACCAAGAAGAAGGAAGTTTGATCATTTGTATTCATTATAAATGATTTAGTTACTCTCAGTTTTAATTAACTTCATACCTTGTTCTTTGTCTTTTTTTTTCCTTCCTTTTTAATACTGAAGAGACCTAGCTGGCACTCAGTTGAGGTAAAGCGCATTTTCTAGACTGACCTATCCCTGCTTATTATACAAGGCTTATGAATTCCACAGAAGGTCTGAAAAACATCCATTTTTCTTTTGAACTTCATCAGTGAAGGCAGATGCTCTATTAGTATTGATTTTAGAGTGCAGATTACAGGACTAAATAAGTACTGACTTTACTGACTTACTTCTTTTGAATTTTTCCATGAATTTTGGTGTTCTTTTTCTGAAATGTCCAGGGCAATGTATTTCTCTTTCACATATTTGTATAGATTGACCTAGTAAATGAAATGTGGATTTCTATGTCTTCTTTTGGGATTTTTAGTATTTTTCAATTTTTTCATAGCATAGAATTAAAGGATACAAGTTTTGTTGTTGTTGCTTTTCAGCCTTGTTGTTTTATGCTTTGTTTTCTCCATTTTTATAAAGGTAAAACAAGCAGTATTTCATGAGGAAATAAATGAAGAATTGAAGTGAAAATTTTTTTTCTAATTTCTTAATCATTCAATTCAAATTTCAATTATTTTTGTTTTCAAGTTGTGGTATCTTTATTTTGAATAAATTACTTTTACGGCAGTTTGGGATTTTCTTCCAATTTTTTCCCATTAAAAAGACTAGGAAAATAAGAGTGGTTAAAAGAAGGGTTGATTTGTTAAAACTTATTGGAAAAATACAATTACTGATTTGTGTTTGTAAGATTTGTGCCTTACTAGTAAAGAGATCCAGCTTTCGTACTGCTTTTCACTTTGCAGGACTTCAAGCAGTGCAGAGTTCTGGTAGGGTGCTGAGTTGTTGGGCTAATGAGTAGCCATGTGTACCAGAAGCAGTGGGGGTCAATGTGCATACACAAAGCTACTAACACATGCTGTTTTTGTGTGGAAGACTTAATGCTTCTATTCCTTATTATTTCTATCCAGATCTTTTTAAGATAAATTGGTATTTTAGATAGGCACCCAAATTTACAAAAACACTGTGTTCAAATTCAACTAATAAATAAGACATAGGCTCTTACAAACCTTGAATCTAGATTGAGTGTCTGAGCGAGGTATCACATCTGAGGAATTCTTGTCCTATCTAGAGCACTCTGATAGAGCTCTGTTTGGGGTCACATGGGGGAGAAAACAAAATAGTGCCAGCACTTTGGGGGAAGAAAAAGAAAATAAACACTACTTTTTTCAGTTTTCATTTTTTAGGGTGTCAATTGCTATTAATAGTTTTTTTGTTAACCGTTAAATACACAGCATTTATAAGCTTTTGGAGAGAAAAGAGAAAATCTTCTGTAATTCATTTTCTTAGAGTGGTGATTTCCTTCCTCTCCCTTTATTGTGAGGCTTACAAAGAATTAAGAAGCAGGTTAAACAAGTGAACTTGTTTGTTGAGAGCTTAACATAAACTTGGCATTTCAAGGAAAAAGTTCTTTTTGATTTAAAGAAAGATTCTTATATGCAAATTCACAGTGGAAAGTCTTGATTGAGCTATAGAGAATTTTGTAATCCTTTTTTGATTTGTTACATTTCATTAATTCAGTACCTGATGTTACTCATAAATGGTAGGAATAAAGAGTCTATGTTGCCCCAAAAGTCCCTATTTAATATGGTCAATTTACTAGTGTTTGGAAAACAAAAACATAAACATGTACAGTCATATTCATATTTGAAGCAAAAAAAAAAAAAAAAGAAAAGAAAAGAAACATGGCAGTAAAAGTGTTCTAAAGGAAAAATATTTCAGCACTGTAATGTTACAGTAATGATATGTCTGTAATATTTTTCCCATCATTTCCCTCACAGTGACTGCAGTGTCTTTCATTTCCATATCATGAAACCATAATGTTTGACAATAAAAAGAATAGTATATAGTGAATGACAGTGTTAAATTCATAATTAAGGATACAGCTATGAATGTTAAAGAAGAAAAGGACATAGCAGAAAATACAATGCTCCTGTTAAGCTATTACTCTATATAAACATAAAAAGGAAAAATAAAGCTTTGTTTTGCTTCATAAACAGCTAAATGAGACACAGTAGTTTCTTGTTGTTATAAACTCCTTTTAATGTTAATTTCAATGGTATCTCTTTTCAGGAAACAGTTGAAGTATTTTTGAAACATCCTTCTGTAAAAGATGACTCAGATCTTGAGGGAAGAACATCCTTCATGTGGGCAGCTGGGAAAGGCAGTGATGATGTCATTAGGACTATGCTGAATTTGAAATTGGATATTGATATCAATATGACAGACAAATATGCTGGCACAGGTAAGGCATGCTTTTCAGTAAAAAGTCACTGAATGATTGCAGTCAATGTGATTTACATAAAGTGAAGAACTTTGTCAAAATCAGTATTAGTCTTTTACTGGACTTATGTCTCAATTCAGAAAATATTTATTGATTGGTTTAATTGTGTGTGTGATTCACTCCATTGCTTAATTGTGGGAGAAAGCAAGTCTTTTCTGTGCAGATAGATTAGACTGATTCATTTCAAACACAGTAGATCTGTGTTTGAAACACAGATTTAGTAGATCTATAATCCTGGGAAATGAAGACCTATTCTATATTTTGAAGAATAAAATGAGATATAATTATATAAAAAGCCCTCCATGAAAATGCCTTTTAAAAAATCTTTATCTGTAAGTCAAGAAAAAAAAAAACTGCATGGGAGAATCTCATAAGCTGCCCTGTACCAGTCACAGTTGAGTCCAACTGGCTCTGAAATGGATGAAAACAAACCGTTGTTCACCAAAACTTCAACCAGACAAAGGAAGACAAGGCACCTCTACTCAAACTTATTTAAGAAAGAATAGCTGCTTGAGACAGGGGATGCATGAGGAAGCCCATGAGAGCTCACTCAGGAGGAGATACATGAAGTCGTATGTGAAGAGACATGAGGGGAAAAATAAAGAGGAGAAACGGAGGGGGACATGTCAAGGAGGAACGTTGTTGGGGAGATGGCTGGAGATGCACTCTTGGAAGGAGGCGCTCCATGCCAGAGGAGATACACTTCTGAGAAGGTTGCCTGTGGGTAGGCCACACCAGAGATAGGACCCCTCTCAAAGGGACTGTGGCCCATGGCTAAGCCACACTGGAGCAAGTACTCCCCTGAAGGGACTGCAGCTGGAGGAGAACTGACACTGGAGCAAGTACACCACTGAAGGGCCTGTTGCCTGTGGAGGATCCAYGCTAGAACAGATTCACCACCAAAGGGACTATGACCTGTGGAGGACTCGTATTTGAGCAGGCACAGCCCAGAGGTGTACCTCTTTTGGCATGGAGCGCAGGGAGGACAGAAAATTAGAGGAGTGTGTATGGTTTTAAATATCATTATTTCATTTGCTTCTGAGTCCTGTCTCTTGATCATCCAGTATGCGTGTTAGTTTACTCTCTAGCTCTCTTTGGGAGCCAATGAATTAGTTTCCTCTGAGATGAAATCCACATGATGGATAGTTTTTGCCAGAAACCAGACTCTGTAAGTAATATAGATGGTATTGCACACAGCTTTTTCTTTTTTTTTCCAAGTCACAGTTGCAGCTTCTATTATTAGAATTACATAGAAATGGTGAGTACAATGTTAGGGCTGCATGGTTCAGCATTTGAAAGATAGCAAGTATGAATATTATTTACAACTTCAAATTACTACTTCATTTGCATCTATGAGAGTCTTCACTTAAAAAGTCAAATACAGTTACTATGAAGTTCTGTTTAAAATTATATTTTTTTTTACTTACAAGTTAACATACCAAAAATGAAACTTTTCAAGTTGAGATAGTTTGTAATTTTTGAGTTAAAAAATTATGTCACAAATAAAATAGCAGTCTTCATACCTGATTGGCTTTAGAAATATATACTATACCATTGGAGTTAGGTTTAGCTCTGTTGGTTAGAGCAGGGTGCTAATAATGCCAAGGTTGTGGGTTCAGTCCCTGTACAGGCTACTTGTTTGCGGGTTGGACTGGATGATCTCCAGAGGTCCCTTCCAACCTTACCAATTCTATGATTCGAGGATTTTCATCTCATTTCATCTTTTATCACTCACCTGCATTTGCTCCCTTCTGACAGTTCCCTTTCAAATACCATGCAGTATCTGTTTCAGACTTTAAGGTGAAGTAGTGTTATGTTGTCACTGTGCTTGTTAAAGCTTCTTTAAGAAAGGTTTTCTTCCATACTTGTGTTATGTTTTTGAAATTACTCAGGTATAGATTTCATGCTTAAATAATTCAGGTGTTTTGTTTTATCACCCTTAGTCTTAAACCTTTCAAAGAAGTCATGTGTAATACTTTTTAGTCTTGATTTTCTTGTAGGGCTTTTAATCCAAGGAAGTTAATTGATTTTCCATTTACATGAAGCTGTCATTGAGTAGAGCATACTAACAGTATTGAAGTTCACAACTATGCCGTTCTTTGCTTGCTGTCAAACAATCTGGATTTTACCATTTTGCAGGCATATACTATAGCATAGGCATTTATAATGTAAGCATTTATCACAGTGAGCTGTCAAGTTAAAAGGAAGTCCACCAATAAATCACTTTTTGATTTCAAACCTGACTTTTTTTTCTACAGGTTCTTAATCATTCCTGAGTTTTGGTGAGGGAAAAGTAGTGGTGTATTTTAATGGGAAACTGTGGAGTAATAGAAGATTATGTACATGCCACTGGACCTGGGATGCAGTTGCTGCGGAGACTAAGTTTGTGGGGTTTTGACTTTTGTGCATGGGCTCAGTTAAGCTTAGTTATAATGTTGCATTAACATAGCTTTTTAGATTTACATAAAAAGAGCAAGCTCTGCCTTCAGCTCAGAGCTTTGATAGAACATCAAGGCTCTCCTTATTGTGTAGGAAAATTACATGAAGGGAAAGGAATGTGACTGTTCTCACAGATCAGCGCTGCAGGAGCATTACAGGGGCAGCTTTATAGCCCTGCCGTCACTATGCACAATGGTGAGGACTCTGCCTGTCAGGCAAACAAAGGTTCCATTATGCCCAGCTGGCCGAAGAATCTCTTCAGTCACTGTGACTCCATCACAGAAAACTTGACTTACAAAAAAAAAAAAAAAAAAAAAAAAAAAAAAAAAAGAAAAGAAAGGGAAAAAAAAAAAAAAGAAAAAAAAAAAGGAAAAAAAAAGAAAGCACAAAGTGCAAAACAAGATGCCTGCATCAGAATGAGCGATGGAAGGGAAGAAGCAGGCCAAACTGACACAGCAGTTYTTTTTCTATTGTATTGTTATACACACCCAATGTGTCATCCGATTGAGTGGTTTACTGCCTTTAGTTTCATAATAAATGCAGTACAAAAAACGGAACTAAGGCTTACTGTGAGGTCAGAGCATGAAAACCATGCCCATCCAAACGTACAAAGCAGCAGGAATCTAATTCCTGTCAAATTGCTACTTACAGTCACCCGTCCACATCACTAGTGCAGATATTGCTGCTTACAGATATTTTTCATGAGTGTGATGAATGCTCCTACACTTTCTTTTTCTTTTTTTCCCGTGATAGCTGCAGCAGATAAATATTAGTATCATCTTATATGCATGATTTCAATTATTAAGGCAGGAATTTCCATACTGTCTCTGGCTCTAACCCCTTTTCTTGCAGTAAGTTCCTCTTCTTTCTGTGTCACAAAATTATTATCACTAAGTTTGAGAATCAATGTTTTAAGACAACACAATTCAGCTGGATTTGATCCACTGACTATATGAACAAACTGTACCTTTTAGTAGGGACTGAGTAACAGGTTACACTGGATTACTGTTTTGTCAGCAGGATGGAGCAGCTTCAGTGTTACCAGTGGCAGGCACAAGCAAGAAACCAGKCTGTTTTAATTTTCTGGACAGGGTTCAGGAAGCAGTTCCTTTTAGTGTTGGCATTTCTGTATAATGCCGCTGTTGGAACCTGATCTTGCCTTTTTTAACATTAAGCAAACAAAGACATGTAAGTACTGTTTAAAGTCCCACATTTTGCTTATTTGAGCAGATGATAGAATTCTCACCAGGGATGGGTATATGTGAAATTTTTAGGGGAAACATGAATTTTACTATACTAAATGTATATTTATAAAATGGTATATTTTTGTTTATTTATTCTAGATTATTTGTCATCTATGAAATAGTTTGGATGTAAGGCAGTGTGCGTCTGACGATGTGGATAATCTGATTAATTGCTGATTAGAGCAAACAATCCAAAGCACCTTGAACTGAATTTTTAAGTGAAATCTAGAAAATAAGTGCTTTCCATTTGTTTGAAATCTCAATGCCATATATGATTTGCCTTCCAGTACAACCCTGAACTGGTTGTACTAGCATTTCAATCTTTTACTCAACTGTAGTTGACAAGGCTAGCAGGATGCAGTTGTAACTGGTAGTAACTTCGGTTATAGGACACTTTGAGGTCTTATCTACTAAAGTGTCTCTGTATTATTTGTTTATTTAGACTTAGTAGAGTCTGCATAGATTGAAGGATGAGAAAGACAGAGAAAAATGTGGAAGAAAGGAATCTGTAGAACGCATTTACATGGTTTTCATATGAATGAACTTCTTAAATTGTGGAGATGAGAGGAAATGGAGTATCTGCTTTGTGCATCCTCTCCTCTTTCTTGAAGAAAACAGGGATTTGCAGATACTATATAATATGTGATGGCCTATCTACACAATTCTGTGTAAAATTTTTTCCAAATAATTCTGAAAAAAAGGGGGGAAACAGCTGAGTAGTCATGTGGAGTTAGTTTTAATTGAGACAGCTTTACTTATTTGAAAAACAGAATGTTATTTTTTAGGAAATCTTTGAAGAAATAATAAAGACTTTCCTTCACTGGCAGTGGGCTGTTTCATTTCCATTGGAGTAATACAATAAATGGTACAGAACAGAGGCAGAAGTAGATCATATTATGTTCTCTTAAGTAGAGGCTTATATCCTTCCAAAAACCCTCAATAGAAACTAATCTTGCTGTTGTTAAGGTTCAAGTCCCTTTAGGTACAATTTAAAACATGTTTCAGTTGCTCTAATATCTCTGAATTGCCCCTTTGCTTGTAAGTAAGTGTTGTGATTGCCTATCACTTGTAACAATTCTTCAATTCCTCATGGCTGAAAAGCATTTTTGAAGTTTGAAATTAATTTTTATTTTGACTATTCTAATTGTCAACCTCTAAAGTTCATGATATGTGTCATTCCTCAATGATTTCTTTTTCCTGCTACTTTATTTCTTTAGCATTACATGCTGCTGCACTGTCTGGCCATGTCAGCACAGTGAAATTGCTGTTGGAACACAATGCACAGGTAGATGCTTTGGATGTCATGAAACACACTCCGCTTTTCCGAGCCTGTGAGATGGGACACAAAGAAGTAATACAAACACTCATTAAAGGTCAGCCATTGCCAATTTACTGACCTGTTCAGAATTCTGATGTTCCTTTATGTGAGACTGTGAAATAAACAGTGTTGCTGAGCAAGATGGGGGTAGGAAATTCGTCCTTTAAAGAAGGTATTGTCTAGAAGTACCCTTTGTTGAACAGTACTAGTGATATAAATGATTTTCAGACCATTGTGCAAAATAGCCAGAAGAGTTAGATACAAATTTTCAAAACAGTCATGATTGGATAATCCACAGCTCTTTTTTGCTCAAGCCTTTTCAAGTACATTCTAGTCTCTCAAACCATTTCTTCCCCCAGAAATCATTTTCATTTTTTCTCTTTTTTCCTTCCTTTTTTCTTCCTTTTTTTTCTTAGTAAGACCAAATTAAGCTGTCTTCTCTTTTGTAAGATAGCATTTTTAGGCTTCTTTGGAGACTTTTTGACTACTTAAATGAATAATCTGTTTCTAATTAAGGTAGCTATCAGAAATGTTAAATCATTAATATTTTCCTTTTTTTTTAGAAGTAGTATTTTATTTGTAAACAGAACTAAGATTTAGCAATGTAAACAGATCGAACTAATTGTAAAAACTCTGTTCATCTGTAAGAAATATGGTGAAAGAACAGTGATATCTTACACGCAAAATTATGTCATGTTAATTCCACATAACATTTCCAAGTAGATTGGAAACAGTCTCCCTTCTGCCTAAGAGATTCACCTGTTCATAATCAATTGAAGTATTCAGGTATTCAGGCTGACGCATTGCAAGTTAGACAGCTTTCTTACTGAAAAGCTTGCTTCCCGTGGTGTTCTACTGGGATTATTTTAATCTCTTGTAATGCACCTCTTTCTCCCCCACACCATTTAGTTTTTGTGGATGCAAAAAGCTTWGTTACCAGAATCAGAGTTTTATTTTTATACTGAGTTTTTACATCTTACAGGAACATACAGAGAATTAGTTAATTGGATGAAAGAGTACTAGCATGCTTGAAATAGAAAAGAAAAACATTTTCAGAAGTCATTTTTAAGTTATGAATATTTTATTTTGCTCTGGTTTAGAGATTTAAGAAGAAATCATGTCTCAAGTCCAATTTTCAAAAGTGGTTTTTGCCATTTAGAAATTTAAGTTTTATTAAAACGTTACTAGGTGTGAAACAAACAAAGGCTAGATTTTCAAGAGCATTTGAGCAACCTGGAGCTTCTAAAGCACCTGAGAGGATACTTAGCATGTAAAGAAGTTAGATACCTGACCCTCACTGAAACTACTTCATTCCCAATTTATTTTGAAAATTGGATTTAGATGCCGAAGTTGAAGTTACTCTGGATTGCCAGTTTACCAAATAAGTTCCAGTTGAACATAAACTTATTATTTTATTTCTTTTTCGTTCAACGGTATTTTTTTTGTTCAAAAATTTATTGTTGCAGGAGGAGCAAGAGTAGATTTAGTTGACCAAGATGGCCATTCGCCCCTTCACTGGGCAGCCCTGGGAGGAAATGCTGATGTGTGCCAAATCTTGATAGAAAATAAAATTAATCCTAATGTGCAGGATTATTCAGGTAGAACACCTCTACAGTGTGCTGCATATGGAGGTTACATTAACTGCATGGTAGTGTTATTGGAAAACAATGCAGATCCGAATATTCAAGATAAAGAGGTATGTTGTCTTTCACTGTGCTGTTTAATGAAATAACTTCGGTATAACTGTAAATCAAAATATTTTCCTTTTCTTAAAGCTCATACTTCTTTCTGGGATTTATGGCATCATTGCTGCAGTTTATTGTGAAATGGAATGCATCTGGACGTAATTTCCCCCTTGGCTTCACTTCTAAAATCTTCAATAAAAAGTAGTATTTTAATATGCAACATAAATTGAAGATGCACGTTTTTCCATATCACCTCTGATTTTTCCATATCAAATTGTGATTGTACAAGCAGTTGTTTTAAGCGTCATATTTCTTAACATCCTTAACATTGTTCCTTAATAACAAATGACATGAGAATGTAGAATCTGTCATATGTTTCTTTAGTTTGTATTAGTTATTTAGAGCAAATAAGATATTGCAAAGTTTGAAAGAACTACCCCTATTACTTACCTGGTACAGCCTTTGCAGGTGAAAAAAAGAACACTAGTATGTTTATAGGCTCTTTTGCTGCATTTCTCAAACAATAAGTGAAATTAGAAGTCAAAATAGTGGTGTGACATACAACCAAGTCTCTTTGTTATTTGACCTATTTCCCCTGAAGTCAGTAGATGTTCATCAATCGAAAGAATTTCACTCAATTTGTTAAACTTTTCTCTTGCTATTTGTTGTGTGGCTGAGATAATCCAACATAACGGAAAAGTGTTTTTTATTATGGGTTCTATACAGCATGTTGGGAACCTTTTCCAAACCTACTACAGGATTCTATGGCATCAACTTGAGTCCAGTTGAGCATGCTAGCTCCAGGCCTCCAGCTTCACATGGAGACAATACAGCATGTTCTTAAGCACTCMGGGTTCAGGAGATGGCTTGTTAGCACTGGACTCAAACTGACTTCCTGCTTTGGTCTGGTACCCAGCATTTCCTAAATTTGGAGTTTGGAAAAATATGGTGCAGATATGGGAGCCAAAGCTGTAAGTGAGATAAAATAGGTATATTTGTTGATATTAGCCGATCTTTAGGTATTTGTACTGTGATTCTCAGTGATCCCAGACCCAAGAGTGGTCATATATGAGCTGGCTTTATATGGAAAGCAGTTTGAGAGTTGGGCTTTCACTACATATAAGAGAAACTAGACTTCTGAAATCAAGCMAATTTTGAAAGCACAGCTGAAGTCCTGCTGTGTTTACCTGAGCGGATGAGCTTTCCCCAAACTCAAATTGATTTTGATTCTATAATTATTCTCATATAGTCATCACAGTGTCTTGAATAAGCCTAGAAAGCAGTCTGAAGTACAAAAGTTAATGGTAGCTGCTTCAGATCAGGATAGCCTAGCAGTGAAGAAAGCAACTTCAGAGCTTTTCCAAATACTATTTTTCTGTTACTTTAGATGAAACAGCACTAGTGTTATGGTTTAGTTTAAAAAAAGCAAACAAGAAAACTGACTTCATTTTTACATTTTTAAATCCTGTATTCTTTCATTTTAACGAGGAAGTTTATTTAGAACAGTTCCTCATGTCCAGAAAAGCATTGAATTACAGTATGATGGCAGCTTTTGTTTTGGCATGATAGAGTTGGGGGCTGATACTCATTTTTGGTCTGTTTTATTGTTTATAGGGAAGAACTGCTTTACATTGGTTGTGTAACAATGGCTACCTTGATGCTATAAAGTTGCTGCGGGGGCTGATACTCATTTTTGGTCTGTTCTATTGTTTATAGGGAAGAACTGCTTTACATTGGTTGTGTAACAATGGCTACCTTGATGCTATAAAGTTGCTGCTTGGTTTTGATGCTTTCCCTAATCATATGGAGAACAGTGAGGAGAGGTATTGTTCATCTGAATGATTTTTCTAGTTTAACAAACATGCTAGCCACTGGTTTAAATGTTAGGTGTTCAGATATTTCCAGAGCATCATGATCTTCCTCTTATCTAAAAAGAGTGCTGTAATCTTGGGCTTCAGTGTAGGCAGTTTTTCTAAATTGAAAAACTCTCTTCTTTAGGCAAGATATCACAGGTTTGAACTTCAGCTGTTTATACTTTTGAACTTTGAACTTGTAGAGATTTCTTAAACTTACTACTTTTTACAGATACATACACAGGGATACTTACATATTATAGTCCCACTTAAAATATTAAAGATATTTTTCGTTTATATGAAGCTGACAATGGATACATATGATGAAAGGATAAAATGGCATTTCTGCTCCTGAAATAGACTGGAATTCTTCTGTTCTATTTGTTAGGGATACAGTGAGGTGAACAAAGTTGGGAGAAATAGGAACTTATGTTTCAAAATAGTGATTACAAATAGCAAGCGGTTAACTGTATTCTAAAGGCCTAGATTTTTAAGAAAATCCAACAGTCACGAGGAAATAGTGTATCTGCATCTCTTTTTTCAATTTTTTAATGCTTTTTATTTGCGTGATTTTTTGTTGATATATAAATAGTAGTTTTTTAAAAGTGATTTGAGTAATAGTTTAATTAGTCATCTGATCATGAAGATAATTCATATTAGCATAAATTCTTGATGTCTTTTTAGTGTAGATGGCCTCCCCATAATCATAAATAAACTTATGATCAGTATGTCTTATGAATATTTCAACATTTTAAATAATTAAAATACTTTGAACCTCAATATTTTAGTGCTAAATTTGGGACATACACTTACCCCACTTTTTTAATTGCATGCTTTTTCCGTATCATTTTTCTTTCATTCTCTGCTCTAATCATTCAGATCTCTCTTCCTCTTCTACTTATTCTATTTTTTTTTGAGAAACACAAGTGAAAGCATCAAGTAGTTCCTAGTTAAGTGGCTGAAAATCTGTAGTAATTTTCAACAGAAAATTAAATAACCAATGGTAATTAAATTCCTTTTAGTAAGTAAGATTGAAAGCAGCTATTTTGCTAYGAAGGAGGCTGTTATTTTCCTTATTTTGCAGAAATGTACTAATGATGCTGAAATGTCATGGAAAGACCTTTGTGGAGGTATTACTATAGTCGTTTTCCCCCTTCTGGCTAAGTTAAGTTCTGGTGTATAAACCTAGATTACTCCAGTATACTGGTATAAGTATAACTAGCAGTATTCTAATAAAATAAGTCCTTAAGCGTTAGTCCTTGCCGAGAACAAAACAGATCCCCAGTATTTCTAGGTGAATCATTTTTTAAATATAATTGTCCTAAAATATGTATTATTGCCACCTTTTTTTCTTGTTAAAAGATCAGAAGTTTGGAAAGCGGGGAAGAATGTCAAGTGTTGTAAGAGACAGTAAAAATAACCTCATGGATATGGTTCAGCCATAATCATGAAACTGCTTGTGTAATTCAATAATAGTTTCACCAGATAAGAACAATTTTCCAGTATCCATGTAGAAATTGGCTTCTCTTCTCCATGTTCTTAGCGTGCTATATGAGGTATTAGTTCAAAATTCAAACACACAGATTAAAGCCAAACAGATTTGTGGAAAGATGGAGCTGAGTCAGCATCTAGGATTTTAAACTGACCACTTATCTTACAAACCGCTCTTCAGATTGAGTGACTTTTTGTTAGTGGTTCCATGCATAAGAATAGAGGTCTGCATGACTCAAATCCCCTGTATAACACACTGCCTTGGTATGTGTATGCTAGCTGCATACAGTTTACTTCAGTATCTTTTGTATCTATTAATTGAAAAATTCAAAACTGTAGGTATGCTTTAAAAATGTATTTTTCTCAAATGAGTTCTGTTCTGAAGTACCTGTTCCTGGGTTATCTGAAAGCTGTATTTTCTTAAATGTTACCAGCAACACATCTTGACGTACAAATTTTCATGTTATGTCTTTGTCTTTATTCCTACTGACACTTCAGTTCAGATACTCTTAGCTCTCCCATCAAACCATCACTGCATAGCAAGTCCAATCGTGCTCTTTCTGACTGTTTTTCTTTGCTTACCAGCATTGCATCCTAGCTAGTTACTGTCAAGAAGAGGCCTACTTTTCACATAACATGTATAGATATCTGCTGTTTGATGTTATGTACTATATGGTCTTGATTTTGGTTTGTGACTGATAATTTTCAGTCACTAAATATTTTTCCATAATGTTTCCATGTTGATGACAGAGGTGTGTATATTTTATTGCTGTTTACTAATTGTGAGAATTTAGGGTTTGTTTTTTTTTTTTCATAAGTGCTTAAGCAGCTTTAACACTGCGAATTTCTATTGCCTGTGTCAATTTGAAAAGTGTCTATTTTTTTTAATATTCTCTCTTAATGCAAGTTTAATATTACTATTTGTTCAGTCATACAGTCCTCAATTATTCTGCCATGCTCTGTCACAACATCTAAATTCTGTCCTTCGTACAACTTCTCTTTGCTTTTTTCTTCTATCTGCTTGCTAAATTACATAATTGTCCTGCTCTTGTGGTGTTCTTGTAAAACAAAAACATTTGTAAACTTTTAACTAAACTTTAGAATTAACCCATAAAACTTGTTTTTAACATAGAGGCCAGATTTGACAGTAAGTCTTCAGAAGTGAAATGCATATGGAAATAACACAAAAAACATTTTTACTTGCTTTTTATTTAGATGATATTTCTATATGAGCACCTTATTTAAAGATAGCTTGCTTAACGAAGTTATTTGCATGGATAGGACTTTGAAGAATTATCATCCATTATTGCAAACTGTCTAGACCCCTGTACTCCATATTTGGAGATTAAAATATGCCTTAAATATAGTTATGATGTTTAGATGAGTAAGACAAAAATAATATTAAAAAAGACAAAAATGGCCTATTGAAAACAGTGTTTAAGCAATTTTCATGCTAGAAGTTGCCTTATTATGAAATGAGGGTGAACATTCTAAAGTAAATGCRCATTATGATTAGGAAGCTCATTCAGTGATAACTGTTGTGTTCTTTTTTTTAGATATACTCCCCTTGATTATGCCTTGCTTGGTGAACACCATGAGGTGATTCAATTCATGTTAGAACATGGGGCTCTCTCTATAGCTGCAATACAGGACATTGCAGCTTTCAAAATTCAGGCTGTCTACAAAGGATACAAAGTTAGAAAAGCTTTTCAAGAGAGGAAGAATCTTTTAATGAAACATGAACAGCTGAGAAAAGATGCAGCTGCCAAGTAAGTTTGAAGACTTGAAATCTACTGTAACAAAATACACATTTGTCATACATTTGTATATGTCAGTGTATAACTTTATCTATTTCTCATCATCAGTTATTGCTCTTCTTAGTAAAATTCATGAAACTATACCAAGCATATAACGGAATTTTCTCCAGAATACCATAAATGGGACTTATTTTGCAGATAATCCCAAATTAAATAACAAGCTTTATATAATATAAAACAAGAACAAGGTAAAATATAAAAGGCTGAGAAACTAGTATATTACCATCAATAAATTTAGCTGATATTGTGAATGATGATAAAAAAGGTTTGGAAAACATTTATAACTCTGAGAGAATGAAAATAATTATTGGCCTAGCAAGTCTGTGGTATCTGTTCTAAAAGAAATTAATAATTAAATGAAGATAAATGAGATGATAGATAGAAGAGCACAGTTTGACAAGGCTTAACTAAGTGTTTTACAGGGAGGTTGTGCTTTTCTAGCAAACTAAACCTTTGAGATTTTATTTGAAAGTTCTGTCTTGGTAGTATCATATATTGCAGTTAGATTTTCTGCTCTTTTAATTAGAGAGTTACCATGAAATCATTATATTAGATTATAGATAATGAACTTACACAATTCAAGTGGTATTTGTTAGAAGTAAAGGTTCTGGTTGAGATTCTGCCCTATATAGTTGAGGTCATGGAAGTAAAGTAGTGAAATTACATGATCACCATGTGACCCGAATAATTTTGATCAAAGTACTTTGATTGCTTCAGCTCTATCCTTAAGGTTCATATTATGAAAAAAAGAACGAATTAGCACTGGGTTTCTCCTGAAGAAACCTGATTCTAKAATGAAAAACATAATCTGAAAAGATTGCTGCATGATTGTGTAGTATTCCTGGAAAGGTGATGGAGCAGCTCATCCTGGACTCCATCTCCAAGCACATGAACAGCAAGAAGGCGATCTGGAGTAGTCAGCATGGATTCACAAAGGGGAAATCATGCTTAACCAACCTGATATCCTCCTCTGATGGAATGACCGGCTTAGTTCGTGAGAGGAAAGCGGTGGATGTTGTCTTCCTTGACTTTAGCAAGGCTTTTGACACTGTCTCCCATAATATAACAAGTTGAGGAAATACGGGCTAGAGCAGACACCGAGGTGGATTGAAAATTGTCTGAATGGAAGAGCTGAGAGAGTTGTGATCAGTGGCACGTCAAGTTGGAGGCCTGCAGCTAGCAGCATTCCCCAGGGGTCAATACTGGGTCTAATCTCATCCAATTTATTCATCAGTGACCTGGATGAAGGGAGAGGGTGCACCCTCAGCAAGTGTGCTGATGATCAAAACTGGGAAAAGTGGCTGAAACACCAGCAGGCTGTGCTGCCATTGAGAGGGACCTTGACAGAGGTGGAGAGATGGGTAGAGAGGAACTTCCTGAAGTTCAATAAAGGAAAGTGCAGGGTCCTGCAGCTAGGGAGGAATAATGCCATGCACCAGTAGAGTCTAGGGGCTGACCTGCTGAAAAGCAGCTCTACGGAGAAGGACCTGGAAGCCCTGTTGGACAACAAGATGACCATGAGCCAGCCATGTGGCCTTGTGGCAGAGAAGGCCAATGGTATCCTGGGTTGCATTAGAAAAGCACTGCCAGCAGGTCGAGGGAGGTGATCCTCCCCTGCCATTCAGCCCTGATGAGGCCACATCTGGAGTACTGTGTCTAATTCTGGGCTCCCCAGTACAAGAGAGACATGGAGCTCATATGAGATTTTCCTCATGTGAGGAAAGTTTTAGAGAGCTGGAACTGTTGAGCTGAGGGTGAAGGGCATGGTGATCCAGACTGATGAGAATCAAAAATTGCTGTGGAGGAGACAGGTTCCACCTGACAGAGTGGCACAGAAGTATTTTTGCTAACAGGCTGACCAGCTTGAAAAGGAGAGCTTTAAACTAGGCATCACAGGGGAGGGAGATAATGACTTAGTCAAGTGAGGAAGTGGTGAAGTGGATTGGAAAGCAAAGCGTGCTAGTTGTTGATAGAGACCTTGAGAACAATAAAAGAGGGTGGAAGTGGGCCCACCTGAAGTGTATGCACAAATGCAGGCAGCCTGGGAAATGAAGAGCTAGAACTCTGCATGTGGTAACAGAATTATGACATTGACATCCCATAGTGGGATGGCTCACATGTCTGCAATGCTGGAATTGGAATGGAATGCTGGACAGATACAAACAAGCTCCTCAGAAAAGATATGCAGTGAAAACAGTGGAGGAATTGTCCTTTGTGTGAAGGAGTAGATCAGATATGTGGACCGCTTCTATAGGATGGATGGCAGTCCAGTTGAGAGCTTGTGGGTTAGGATGAGAAGAGGCAAGGCTAATAAGGGTGACAGTGTGGTAGGGGTTTGTTACAGAATGTACAGGGAGGTGAGGAAGTGGATATAGTCTTTGCTAAACAATTTAAGAATGTCTCAAGATCACAGATGCTAATTCTAATGGAGGACTTTAAGCACCCTGATGCCTACTGGATGGAAAAATGTGGCAAGATGGACAAGTAGTCAAGAGGATTTATCGAGGGAGTCAGCGAGAACTTCTTGATGGCACAACTAGAGGAGATGCCTAGCTGGATCTGATCTTCATCAGCAAAGTTTCCCAGGTCTCTTTGCTTAGAGAAAGGATTCAGGGAGGAGGGGAACTACCAGGAGTGGAAGAGGATTAAGTAAGGGATTGTTTGAGAGAACCTGACCCATAGAAGTCTATGGGACCAGATGGGCTGCATCTAAGGGTGCTGAGAGAACCACTTGAGGGCCTTGCAAGACCACTCTCAGTCATCTTGGAAAGGTCACAGAGATCAGGGAAGGTCCCCAATGATTGGAGGAGAGCAAATGTTGCACCCAACTTCAAAAAAGGCCGAAATAACATTCTGGGGAACTGCAGGCCGGTCGGCCTAACTTCAGCCCCTATCGGGGAAGCTCATGGAATGAGTCATCCTGGAGCATGCTTCTAGGCATGTGAAAGGGAAAGATGTGTTGGGGAATGGAAAGCATGGATTTACCAAGGGTAAATCCTGCATTACTAATCCAATCACCTTTGATGATAAAATGACTGGATTTGTGAAAGAAGAAAGATCAGCGGATACTATTTAACTTGACATTAGCAAGGCTTTTGACACAGTCTCCCATGTATTCTTGTATCCAAGTTAGGACATCACAGTCTGGCTGCTTGGGTAAAACGTGAGTTAGATGATGGAGCTCAGAGGCCGGTAACTAATAGGTTGTATTGTGCCTGCATGCCTGTAAGAACAGATTACTTCAGGGGTCTGTCCCAAGTCCTGTCCTGCTGAACATCTTTATCAGTGACCTGGAGGAGGCAGCAGAGTGCATTTTCATAAAGTTTGCAGATGACATCAAACTGAGGGCACCAGTTGATAGACTCAAGGGCAGGGCTGCCATCCAGAGGGGACTTAGCGGGCTGGAAGTGCTGGCAAACAGGAACCTTAGGAAATTCAGTAAGGACAAATGCAAGGTCCCACACCTAGGAATAAAGGATGCAGGCTGGGAACTGAGCAGCAGGGAGCAGCTCTGCAGAAAAGCACCTGGAGGACCTGTGGACAGCAGGCTGGACATGAGCCAGCTGCATGTCCTGGCAGCAAATAATGGTGAACAGTATCATGGGGTGCATTAACAAGCRTATAGCCAGTTGACAGAGCAAAGTGATTATCACCCTTTATTGAGCAGAAGGTTGGACTTTATGATGTCCATTCTAACAGCCATAAATGGGTAGTATAACAGATACTTCCCCAACTGGACTGAAAGTAACTGGTTGTTAACAAGTTAAGTAGGGTGGAGAGCCTGGCAGGAGGAAAGCACTGCTTTAGGATGGTGGCACGGAAGCCATCTGGGAAGGAGACGTTTCAAAAATACTCTCTCAGTCTGCATGCAGTCTTTAGGAAGACTATATTAAAGGTTTAAAGCCTACACAAAGGAAAATGAGGTCCAATATACTGGGGGGGTCTAAAAGTCTAAAAGGGCTGCAAAACTCCTTAATTACTATTTCACCTCCCTCACAATCATCACAGTAAGTTCCAAAATCCATACTTCTCTCTTTTTATTAAGTCTTCTGGATTTACTTCTGAACAGTTGGAGGAAACTAGTTGATAATGAAAGGCAACTTGGATGAAAATGACAAAGATTAAATATGGCATGATATTTAGGAAGAGCAAGAAAACAAAACAGTTCATTAAAACAGCTTTCAATAAATTCAGAAAGTGTTTCTAGCAGTAAGAGAGTGTAGTAGATTATGAATTCCTTCAAAAAAACTGCTAATAAGGCTTAAGTTCAGAGAAAATACAGGAAGAACAGCAGAAAACAAGTTTGTCTAAATAATGAGCTTTTCAGCAGCCTGAAAAAGGAAAGGGTGTATGGGAATTTGGTGCAGTTACTAAAAATGAAGCTAATACTAACATACAAAGATAAAAATTAAACTGAGTTGCAGAACAAGAGCGGCTAGCAAGGGATGTGAAATATCACAAGAAAACTTTGTGAAAATATGCACTGTAAAAGGAATAGTAAAGAAAGACTTGGTCCACAAATGATGCGAAGATGAATGAAGTGTTCTATATCTTTTCTTTCTTCAGTCTTCATTAAGTGTGTCAAAAGGCATCAAATAAACAGAATTCACACGAGCAAAACTGTTTAGAGACTAATTGGATCGGTGAGATGTTCTCAGATCAGCTAAGCCTGGTAAAATTTATCCTGGCACATTTAGAAAACTGGCTGAAAGTGATTACCTTTAAAAACTTTCAGAGGATAGGTGTGACTTGAATAATTATTGAAAAGAGCAAACAATATCTGCCTTTCCAAAGGAGAAAAGGAAGAGACCGTTCAACTCAACTTCAGTTGAAAGAATAATATTGGAACAAGTAATGAAAGAAATTACTTCTGAGTATCTGGAGAATAACAAAGCAAAAAGCAATGGCTAGCATGAATTTGCTAAGAATAAATTATGTCAAACCAGTGCAATTTCCTTCTGTGACAGAATAACAAGTTCTGTGCCATGGAGAAACCATGGTGGTGGTAAGATTTGTCTAAAGTTTTCATACTCACTCATTCTCATTAGCAAAGTAGAGAAAATAAGGTTGAATTAACCTGTGATTAGGTGGGTGAAAAAGTGGTAGAACATAAATAAAGAGCAGTTCTTAATAGTTCAACTTTGAACCATTAAACTTTGAACTTTTGAAGGATATATTGATTAGGACTTCACATAAATCCAGCCTGAATCTTGTACTTGTATTGAATTCAATATTTTCATTTAAAAATTAGACTATTGAATTTTCAAGTGGCAGCAAGATCCAGAAAGAATGAGTTAAAAGTCAGAATGATGTTAATACATATGAGAAATGATTGAGGAAGAAATAGATAGTTAGATAAGGACATATGCAGAGCTCTGCATGTATGGAAATACCAACATAGGAATGCAGAATGACTGACTTTTTAGCATTTCTGATAAGGGCAATCTGCTAAAAGGTTAAAGTAGATCAGAAACTCAACTTGTCAAGAGTCAATAGCATTAAGCCTTTAAAAACAAACATCATGCTAGATTATATAGCAGGGCCAGCTATTTGTACAAAATGAAATGTAACTTCTGTTTGTCCAGATAAAGTTTCAGCTCTTCAGAGAATCACAACTGGAGATCTATTTTCAGTGACAATTTTTTGGATAATTACTTGTTCTGCTTTTTATTTTTATTTTTTATTTTTTTTCCAAAGATGACTGACTGTGAGCTACATATAAGGAGGCAGGATATGTTTGGGCATATGAATGAGATGTTAACACTAGAGTTTAATAATGTCAAATATAAATGAATTACTCACTCAACTTCAATCATATTGCATAAAAACAAAGATTTTTTTTTATTGCTAATCATACAGTTTGATATTGGAATAAGGCTCAGCCTGACAACTATCCAGGCTTATGGACATGTTCTAAAATTAAGATGGCCTTCACAGAGGAGAACGATTTCTCTTGGTGTCCTGATATATGTCAAGACACTAGCTCTAGTTGTCTAGCTTAAGAACCAATTTTGGATTCTGTTGAGTCAGTAGAACATCCTGAAAAAAGAATCACAGCCCTTAGGTTGGGAACCTGTTTTCTCTACCTGTTTGTGAAACCTGGTCTCTCAACTTAGACAACAGTAAAACTTGAAAATTTTGAGTTTTGTAAATATCCTTCAGTGTGAAATGAACTGATTTGCTGAGTAAATAAAACAGAAGGGGAAGTTCATAAGTATTAATAATTCTGCTAAAGAACTAAGCTAAACAGTCTATTAAATAACTAGGCTCCACTGTGACGCCTAGGATGACAGTCTATGAAGAGGGAGCTTTGAAAGATCTTCCATYAATTATTTCATTGGTTCAATCTGCAAAATTATCACATAAGCAAAGTGTGTTTTAAAAAAAAAATCCCCTTAAACTACATTTTATGTCTTAGTCCTATATCTCATTTTCAGTAACTTTATAATTGGGGTGTTGCTAAAATTAGTGTTTTGAGTTAATCTACTAGTTAGTCTAAAGAGTACAGGCCACTCTGGCTTCCTTGTATATTGGCTGTCTTTCACGCTTTCTTTTCTGATGCCCTGAGTGTGGAAGGCTAGTAGTAGGCTGCTTAATCCTTGCATTGAAAAGAAAATGTTCCATGAATGCTAAGGTCTAATTTATGGATCAAATGGCAAAGTAATGGCAGTGAGATCTATACTGTACAKGAGACAGACACCCTGACATAGTCTCTTTGTGGAATGCCAATATTATTTGAAACTAGTCACTTTTTTTTCCTGTGCCAGAGGGAATACTGAACCTCAGACCACCAAGAGTGTATTTTGTGGATCAATTAGCAACTTTTTAGGTACCAAGTTCAATCAGCTTCTGCGGAGCGTACTTGATATAAGATAGTAGTGACAGATAAAGTTAAGGCTTCTCCCTAGCGGATCACACTGAAATGACATGTACTGGCACTGATACAACTCACAGGAACTGAGGATGGCATGCTGCATAACTAACCTGTCATATGCTGTACTGTGAGCTTATGTGTCAACAGGCTGCAAATGACRTCGCAGCACTGGAAGCAAGTTAAAATATCAGGCAGCTACACAATATGACATTTATCACCTGTCCATTCTAACAGGAAAAGTGTCGTAACTGAAGCTTAATTTATCAAAACAAATTCAATCCTAGTACACAGGTAGGTAGGTAATGATTGCTACTTCCTGTTGGGTCTATTCTGCTTTGTAGGAAAAGAAATTTAAAAACTAAAATATAATGACATCTCATTRTATTTCAAAATAATCTATATAACTTTCTTCAACATATGCACCTTTTCTACTCATCCAAAATTCTCCCTTATATCTCCTTTTTGAAGAAATGCATGACTTTTTTTTTTTTCATTTTGGAAGACCAAAATGTCATAACTGTAATGGCAACACATATGCACACAATTTCTTAATTCATGTATCATGCTTTCAGTATTTATCATTTGTATAATGTGTAATCAGGTTATGTTAAAAAAAAAAAATTACCTAAGGACAATCTATCAATGATAACGTTATACCAGCAATAGAGTAGCTGTTTTAAAGCTGTTTTAGGATTGATTGTATTATTACATAGTAACAATGAGAAAAAGTTTTAGCAGAAATGACATGTCTTTCCTGAAGTTTTCTAACTTGTTTTCAACTAAATACAGTGCATTTTAGTACTACTAATATTATTGTTCATTGCTGCTTAAAAATGTAATTATTAGGATCCTGTATCTTGTCTAGTTATACCTTTTTGAATCCTTTCATTCGAACTTTTTTCTCCTTTGGTTCAAACAATAAAATTAGTCAAAAGGGAGACTTTTTTTTCCTATTTTTATAAAAAAGCTAAAAGTTTCATTGTTTTAAATACAGAAGTGTTTTTTAAGTCAGTTTATTAAAAACTGCTTCAAAATGAATAGGAACCTGGCTTATAAAGATTTAACCTTCATTAAGCTGTAGGTCCAAGCCAGCTGTTATTTTTTTTTGATCACACTAAGGCACTTGAATGTAGTACGTGGCCCTTTTTCATGATAAAAATGCCATACTCAAGCTTTTATTGTAGCTCTGTCAGGTTCCTGGAGATTAATATATTCGTCAGATACGTGCTCCTAAGATTTTGTTTTTAAGAGTTTATTATTAATATATTGACTTCAATTACAGGAAGCGTGAAGAAGAAAGTAAGAGAAAGGAAGCCAGGCTGCAGAAAGGAATGCAGAACTTGGAACAGACTATGTTTTGTGTACAGCTAAATTCTGGAAATCAAGAGAATACCAGCAATGTCATGCAGTTACCTAATAAACAAAGTGATATGCAGAGTAAGAGACCTCTCTCCTGCAATGCTTCTCGAACCCAATCAGGGGGAAACAGTGGAGGTTCATCTAAGGCTTGCCACAACAAAGGGATACCGAAGGAGAGTTGCTTGTCTGCAGAGCCTCAAAGTGAACGTCATAAAATCAAGCAAGGTTTGTAATCATTTAATTAGCCCACTGATCTATTTAGTGAATGTCTGGGGATGTTTTGTGTATAGAATCTATTCTACTCTTTTCCATCATTTCTTATTCTTTCATTATTTAAGATATCCATACAGGCTAAAGTTAGATATGGATTCTTCTAGTCTGTCAATTTCAATAGTCAAAAATATCAGTATATATAACATCTGTAAAAATAGGACAGATGCTGTTACAAGCTTCGTTTGGAGGAGAGGAGCTTAAAAACGTTTGACCTATCTTTGGGATTCCTGAGCATTAACTGAGAAATTGTAATTCCTCTTTTTCAATGAAGAAGTTAAAATTGCGCAGAGTAACATCGCTAGCATATAGAGGGACCTGTTTTGGCAGCTTCATTCTCTATGTTAGGGTCTTCCTATGGTTTGTCTTTTGTTGGCTGTTGTTGAGAACCCTCCAGGGTACTTTTTGAGAGGTGAGACTGTTACAGAAATTGTGCTACAAACCAGTATATGTCTAAGCTGCTTCTGTTGTTAGACTTTTTTTGCCCTGCTCTGCTCTTTTACTTTTTCCATCTGTAAATGCATCATTAGTTTGTATCAGTGCATTGACCACTCCAATGTTAGTTTTGTGTGTGTGTATACATAWATATGTATATAAGTATGTACACATGTATATGTATATATATGTATATATACACATATATATATATATGTACACACACACACACATACTTAAATAATGTTTTGACCAGTTCTGGTATGAGCCAATTTATAGGAACCCATAGCTCAAACATTTCAAAACTAGTCATGTTAAAATATGTTTTATATCATTAGAAATAAAAATCAAATAAATAGTTTGCTTAAGGGAAGCTGCAATAACTCCTTCAAGGTGAATCAGATTAAAGTTAATACTAGTTCATTTGGAAATTCTACTAATTGGAAATTGATATATATATATATATAAAAAAGGGTCAAAGAGCTGTTTTTACTGAATCATTTTGCCCAGATTTCTTTACCTTTTACATGGAAATGTCATGTTAAACAGAATACTTGACTGTGTTGTTGCTTTAGGAGACATATATCTTGGCCAAGTCTCTGCTAGAGATGTTAAAAATACTAGCAAGCTTTATCTGCATATCACAGAATCATAGAATGGTTGAGGTTAGAAAGGACCTCTGGAGATCACCTAGTCCAACCTCTCTGCTCAAGCAGGGTCACCTACAGCATATTAGACAGGGTTGCAGCCAGGTGGGCTATGAATATCTGCAGAGAAGGAGATGCCACAACCTCTCTGGGCAACCTGTTCCAGTGCTTTGTCACTTTCACAGTGAAGACATTCCTCCTCACATTCAGACGGAACTTCCTGTAGTTCAGTTTGTGCCCATTGCCTCTTGTCCTTTCACATGGGACAACTGAAGAGAGTCCAGCCCAATCCCCTTGACACCCTTCCTTCAGATACTTAAAGACATTGATAAGATCCCTCCCCTGCACTCCACACTGGAGTGCAAACCYGAAAAATCTCCAGCTACCATGTACAAGCTCTCCTTTGTTAGGAAGCTAAATAGGACTAAAAAGAGAAAAATAGGACAGAGAAGGACCAACTTACCAACTTGTAACACGCAGAAAAAATAGAAGGAGAAAGAAAGAAAGAAGGAGTATTCAAGAAGAAGGGGATATTCAAAACCTGCCTGGATGCGATCCTATCTCGGTGATCCTGCTTGAGCAGGGAGGTCGGTGGCTTCTAAGTTATTACCATCAGAATGCTTAGAAGAGGTTATCATATATGACTTACTGACCCCCCCAGGCCTGGAAACATAAAATCTGCAGCAAGGGAAAAGTGTAAAGGACTTTATATTTTGATTTAGATTATCAAGGAAAATACTGAGAAACCAAGTGCTCTGGGCTTCCTGGGTCAGTGGATTACACTGTTCCTCTAGAAAGAGCTYATTATGCACTAGGATACAGTGTGGACAGAGCAGAAGTTTAGCAAATAAACTTGATGCAATGACAGTCTGTTACACTATATCAGTGGTGCATGTAGGCATGTTAAATAGGATTGCATCCTTTTGCCATGTGGTGAGGTAGTTTCTGTGGAGAAAAACAGTGTATCAAAGTAGGTGAAGACATCATAGATACATTAAAAAAATGTTCACAAGGAGAAACAAAAAATGTTCACAAGGAGTGTGTATGTGAAAGAAATCTTTGTAGAATGGTAAGCAAAAGATGATGTCTGGGTCTATGCTATTCCCTCTTTTGAGTCTTCCTACGCATACATTTTTTTTACATTTAAGTAAATCCTAGTGTGCCTCAAAGATAACTGAGAAAAAAAAATAGAGAAATAAGCTCTGTTCTGCTGGATCAGTGACTGAATGTTTGTTTCTTTTTCTCTAGGTAAAGAATTATTGAGAAAACACACCAAAAGCAAGTTAACTTGTGTCCATTTCCATCATGGCAAAGAAAATGAGGGAAAAAAAATTGAAGTGAAACATCAAGTTGCAGCTGCTATAAAGCTGAATGGAGAAAAGCATAATGACTACACCACTGAGGTTCATGGGAACAGGAAGCATACTTCTGCTTGTACTATCACTAGCGTTAAAGAAAAATCGAGAGTTCAAGGTCAGTCTTCATCTGGTAATGGGGACCATTGTGAAGGAACTACTGTATTGTGCAGTGGCAGTTGTACTGGTGGAATTGTAAGAAATTTGAGGCAGCATGAAACTGTTTCAAAAGGCAAAAGGCATCATCAGGTATCAAGAAATAAAGAGGTAAATGGTGAGAGATGTTCACCAGCTGGCTCTAGTAGGCCAGGAAGTGCCAAAATGGTATTTGTAAACACCAGAAATGACAGTGTGCATGCAGTAGAACAAACTAACGATGTGGGAAGCAATGAATTAGCTAAAAAGACCTGTCTTCTGTTGTCTACTGAGGCAGAATCTACAAGAACTGTGCCAAGAAATCCATCAGCATGTTCTCTTTCTGATGACAGTTTGAACTTGGAAAAAACAGATGTAATTGGGTCTAGGAATGCAGATGATCAGTTATGTTCTTTTGCCACATGGCAAAGTACAAATATTGAACAAATCCCTTTAGAGATTCGAATGCAGGTAATAGAAAAAGAAAGAACAAGAAAAGAGCTTTTTCGGAAGAAGAACTATGCTGCTACAGTTATACAGAGGACGTGGAGATGGTAAGACTACTTTTTAGTAGCTAAAGAAGAGTAAGATGCATTACATTAGACTTGTTGCCAGTGTACTTCATTTGGTCCTTCTGCTTATAACATTATTCAGTGATAAATCTGGAATTTAATAATTTTTCACCAAACAAGTGGAAGTGTGTACCAGTTGCCTAGAATTATGTTAGTAGTTCATAAAAGTGTGAGTAAAGTGATGACTTGCAGTAACTGGAAAAGCTATTAAACTTCTATTTCAAGCACTGATATTTCTTTACAGAAAGCAGATCAAGATATAGATGAGCCTAGAGTTCACGGCAAGGCCATGGCCAAGGGTTAAGAGACCACAGGTGTACAAGCATGCCATATTGAAAAGAACTTGCGGCCTTAGCATGCCAATCTTGCAAGATAGTAAAGAGGCATAAGGTTATGCTGCCTACTTCGAGTGATGTTTCCTAGCTTCAGAAGTCCACTGTGTTACTAAATAATTTTGCATAGTGGAGTTCCTTGTTGCACAAAATGCCAGGTAGCTAAGAGACAAGTATTACCAGCTTGTTTGTGGAGGTCAAGAAGCAGTATTTCACACATTACTTTGTACAGTTAACTTATGAAGCATGAAGAAGTTTTGCCTTTCTCTGAAACAGCAGAGGCTGCCTGTTTCTAGAGAGATGACATACCAGACCAGACAACCAGTGGTCCAAGCTGGCTGTTCTTTGTTCCTAAACTGAAATGTAACCATTCAAACATTCACACTGGCTCAGTAAATTCTTCTGTTTGCTGCTTTTGCTGCTCTTTTACTGTGTTCTTTCACTGATATCGGATCCAAGAAAAAAAAAGGCGACCTTTTTGCTGGTGCCATTAGCCACTGAAGTGAGAAAGTCATGTAGTCTACAGTTATCACTAGGAACAGGACTGTGAAAACATGCAAGACCATAGCAGCAGTGGCAAGCCTAGAAGACAAGGAGCAATTTAATGGAAGGGGAAATAGTGAAAACTGGGAGACTGCTCAAACCAAGGTAGGGGAGACTCTTCAGAGAGTGGGTTTAAAGCTGCTCACATTCATCATAAATATAGTAAATCATAAATACATACATAGTTTTGGTCTCTTCTAGATTTTCTCTATGTTACAAAGCAGCAGATAGGCYGATGTTGCAGTACTGTAACTTTTGTTATTTGTAATGCCAAATCTGTAATAACTGTGTGAAATTAACAGATGCATCTAGAATTTAACCCTTGTCTTCTGATCAAACACTTCTCATCCAGATGACTTACTTAGCACATCAGTGGGAGTTCTGTTTTCCCAATTATTCATGTAATTCACCATGTGAATTGATGCATGGAAAGCACTGAAGATAAAACAGGTCACATAAAACAAGTGCTCTTCTCTTTTCTGCTCTCTAGTTACCAGCTAAGACAGGAGTTATTTCAGCTGCTTAGGGCTAAGCGGCAGTGCAAAGAAGATGAAGACAAATGGAGACAAGAGACAGCTGCCTTCCTCATTCAGGTTGCTTGGAAGAAACAGCTGAGCCATAGCCCTCTGAAATCAGATTCTTCATGCAAAAATCTAAAATCTATAAACAAATTCAGTTCAGCCATAAAAACAAACAAGCAATCCATCCTTAAGCAGATATATGGTAATTCTGTCTTTGTTATAGTTTTAAGACTTATGCTTTTATTTTTATAACTAACAGCATTCCCTTTATTTTCGATTCTTCTAGAGATATCATACCTAATTGTTAAGGATGTAGACTATTTGTTAATTGTTAAGGATTTTTAAGTGTTGTTTACAACTTCTGGTTTTTTGATTTKTTTTAAAAAAATAATTTTAAGAGTATGTTCTTGTTCAGTTTTAATATCTTCTAGATGACCATCTATCATGAAGCTGTAGTTTAGATAGTCAAAAGGATTTTAAAAAACTAAAGCTCATGATCATTTAATATATCTCGTTATGTAGCTACTGCAAGATGTATTCAAAGTTTATGTAAAGTTCTATTAGGGTTGTAACAACTGCCTGTTACACAGAATGTCTCATGAGTCTCCTCACCATAAATGTAAATCTACATGAAAATATTTTGAAGATAAAGCTGCAACCAAGTTAAATACTCTATAATTATATATAAAACTACACCTTCATATGATAAGCAACATTCTGTCTGTACTGCTTATTAAAGGACATTCTCAGGAAGGCAAAGTTTATCAGCCAACAAGACCTCCCTCTAAGCTTAAACTTTCTGAAGTGCATCTGGCCTCAGGTAAGGTAAAATAATTGGTTATATTCCTGCAACTGTTAATGTTTATGTACATGAGTTTAATTTCATCTTAGGGGAAGAAAAAAAAAAGAAAAATGCCTGCAGTCAGATTTGTTTGGGATGT
>NW_028186366.1:0-98978 GCF_003343005.1 Rhea americana | reverse complement strand
GCTTTTATGTTCTTTCTTTCACTACTTTTGGGCTACTTGAGTGCGGTATTCTTCTCTTCATGTTGAATTATTAAAAAACTTATTTTCATGAACTGTTTCTAGAAAGGACCTTAATATGCTGGAGTTGCATAATGATAAGCCAGATATACCCTCTAAACTCACCTATGCTTACAGTTCTTTAGAGATGCTCATACTTCAGTTTATCAGTGCATATCTTTACCAACACTATAGAAATACAGATGACAATGTTTTCTTATTTTTTCCACTACATGTACTGAGAATTTACACACTTCAGCTAGAAACATGTAGTTGATTTCATGTACAAAAAACATGAATGTTCAAAGTTACTACTCAGACAGATAATAATTTATCCCCCAAATAGGCTTTTTTAATCAGACAATTTAATCTAATCTCTGCCCTTTCTTCTTTCTTCTAAACCATCACATTGACGGGTCTTGTCCTGTGCCTAGAGCCTCAACTCTTTAATAAAATGTACCTGGAATAAGTTTTCAGATTCTAAAGAAAGCATACACTTATAGCATAAGCCAGAGTCATTACCAGATCTTCCCTGGGAAATCTTTATTTCTGTTTGTAACTGAAATCTTACTGAAGACAATATTGTCCTGATACCAGTTTAAGACATAACCTAGAATAATTGCAAAGCAGTGAAAACTTGGCAGACTCAACACCATCAAATAAGACATGCAGGCAGATGGAGCTACACTGTATAATGCAGAAGAGCATCAAAGAACACAGGTTATGAACGTATCATAATGCCATTAAAGAATTTTTATACAGCTGGCAGTACTTTGACAAATTTGATTCCATGTTGTGATCACGCTTATTACTTGTTTAGTTAATGCCCTTTCTGAGAATTTTTCAAGTGTATTATACTCTTACTCTGAGATCTGGCAGGGAGAGAGGGCACACCACAGTAATCTTAGACTTTTACCACATGAAGCTATAGGGCCGTGCTGATCATATGGACCGCATGGTTGTATCACACAGTTCAAAATCATGCCACTATCATAAAAAAGCAAATACTTCAAGGAGACAGTAGTTAAGCTACTTTGCAAAGTACAACAGATTTTTTTTTTTCACAATTAGTTTACAAAACTCTGAAGTCAAAAAGAAATCCACCAAGAGATCTGTCCTTGTATTTATACTAGAATTGTAGGTGAGTTTGTCCCACTAAGAGGCCGCCTTTTTTTTTTCCCCTCCCACTGTTTGAAATAACTGTTTATAATTAAAGGGTATTATCAGACAGGTGTTTCATTGCCACCTCTTCATGCAGTCACAAAGCTAAATTTTAAAACATTTTGGCACATAATGCTTCTTTTTGTTTAATTTTCAGGACAACAGATCTCCCTGTCTCCTGAAATGAAAGGCTTTCTATTTGAGGTTTCTTTCATAACTTGGTGACGAATAGGCTAGTGATAGGAACCTTGCCCAGTTCCTTTAGAACACTGCCTACTTTCATTCACCTAATAGGAACTCAGAGAACTTTAGCCTTGACTTAAAGAGAATAACATGCTTTTCATCTGCCTGCCTTTGTGCATGACAACATTACATTAGTTGGAAAAGTTCAGAGCTGTCAGTGGCTAATGCCAGATATTCTATTCCTAGGTGCCTGGAGCAGGTCAAAATGGACTGTTCAGTTTGATTCTTCTCCTACAGAAGGTACATCTGGGAAGGTGAAGACTATTAGCCCTAGTTTTAATGCATCTATAACTCATGGAGAAAGTGTGCAGTGATCAATCTGTAACAGGAAACTGATACCAAACTCATTTCACTTACTGGCATAAGCAGACCAAAAACTTTGGGGGGGGGGAAGGGGGTCACAGAAGTTATTGAAATGTACAAAGCTGTTCGACTAAGTAAGAGGCGAGAGGGAGAAGGGATGATAGCTATACAAAGTGTAATGCATACAGATATTGGGTAGGTATTTTAAAAATTTATTCCTGAGGACCAGTGCAGGAAAATTGTGCCTGTACCATTCCAGAATCCATTGAAAACAACTTGCAACCTTAACGTTGTTGTAAACAACATGTTGTTGTTGTTKTTTTAAATGGCAGTTTAGTAAATGACAGGGAGCTTTATTGCAATAATCTATTTACAAAGGCTCTCTGCAGCAGGCCAACAGACACATAAGTTCATGTTTTGTTTCACCTTGGATGTGAAAGTGCATTTAGAGTTGCAGAGAAGGAGACTTTTGAATTCTTGGCATTAGAAACAGGTCCTGGAGATGACAAGATGGCTTCTTTTTCATGGATGTTCAGATTTAAACTAAATATTTATCCTGACCCTGGCTAGAATGGGATAAGGCACTTAAATGTTTGCATCTGATCTCTACAGAACTCAGAAAGGAAAATACACATACCATTTGTGATAGACTACAGTAAATAAAAGCATTAAGTATGTCCAGATGTTAAGCCAGAATCAGAACTATAAACAGGAGAGTCAGCTAATGTTAATTCTTTGCTTTCTAGCAATTCAGGGAATACTTGTTTTAGCCATGAAAACAAACATCCCACACATTATAGAAAGTTCCAAGTACCTAACGTTAGAAGACAGAAATACTGCTAAACAAAGTCTTTTGCCTCTCTTCAGCAAACTCAGCCAAGAGCATTCACTTAGTGACTGAACTGTCAGTCTGAAAACTTCAGTCATTTATGAGAGTAAATCTTAAGTTCCATTACTATAGGTTCTCAAAGCTGCATGTGCAGTACTGTTTTAAGTTGTATTGAGTGCAAGAAAAATAATTCTATCTACAGATAATTAACAGTGACATGTTGTGAAAAAGGCATGTTCTTTTCCTGCTAGGTTCATTGTTTATGAAATCTAGAACCTAGGTTAGATTAAACTTCTTTCTTCCTCCAAACCAGTGTAACTTAAAATCATTTTGTTCTTTTACAGCAAACAACCTACAGTATGTTAATTTGCTGGAGAACACAGGAAAATCAAAGCAGTTTTCATATAATATGAGATCAACTACTGCTGCAAAATTGAAAAACACAAGACTCAAACATTAAGCAAATGGAACGGTTAGATCTTAAAGAACGCTTTCCTGTACAACTGGTATTTTTTTGTAATATAAGAATCTCTTAAGCTACAACAGGTGTTTTCAATTTTGTATTTATCTTAGCATTACATACCAAGCAGATTTCTAGGGGAACTGGAGTCATTTTGTGTGCAAATTAGCTTTTAAATGCAGCAGTTAATTTATTTAGTGACAGGATGAAATCTGAATTGCATTTGGAAACAGAAAATTAAGCGCTACGACTGGCATTACAATAAGGTTGCAGTAGCTCAACTTTGCTAAAGTTTCCCATTCTCAAAAGTAAGTGTTCTGAATGTGTTCATTAAATGTAATTTCAAAGGAGAGGAAAACTGTGCTAAAGATGCAACAATTCTGAAAGACTGCAATTAGATTTCACCCTAAATTTATTAAATGTACTTCACAACCTAAACAGGAAAGAAAAAACAGTGTTCATATGCTAATTTTATACCAAAGAAACAAGTTCTGTCTTTGCTTGCTATGGATTTAGAGGGATAAATAGAAATGTTGACAGGAAATTTTTATATATATATTTTTATATATATACACATACATATGTACGTATACACATATATATACACACACATATATTTACTGAGAGTGAAAGATTCAGTAAATAAACTTTCTACAGACTGTGTTTTTTTACTTATCCTTTGATATAATCACCATTTTTTCCTCATTATTGAAATAATTATCTTTTTATACCTGCACAAGAGGAATCTTCTTTCTACAAAAGAGAAGATGAGGCACATTCTGGAAGGAAACTCAAGTCCTTACAATAGTTTTGGAACTGCCTATGCAAAATATTTATGTTGCAGAAAGTCTCTGAAACTAGAGCTATTTGTTTTTATTTTTGGTGACTTCATACTTTTAAAGTATATTATATTCTAACCTCTTCCGTAATTGTAATACATAGTTATATTACATAATCATAAATTTTTAATTAATACGATGCTTAGAAATAATAGGTGATTTGGAGTCAAAAAAATCTCCTACTTTCTCTACTAGCACTTACACTTCAAGGAGATTGGATTTGCCGTAGATGACCCTTCACTGTGTTCACCACACCTACTAACACAACTGTCAGTAAAGTAGTATTTACTTGCCTAAAGAGAAAGTTGAGAGATGCAGTTCTTTGTAAAATTTTTATTCTGAGTTTCACTTACAAAAAATTGACAAGCTTTGTTCCAACATTTTCTAATCAAAACTACATAGATGTAAATGCTTTACAATAATGTAGTTCCACCTCTTTAATATACCGTGCTTATAGGGCCAGGTCCTTGGGTATGAGAAGCAAGGTAGATGTTGAAACAGTAATGGAGGTCTGTTAGCCATTGCTCTTCAACTTCACCACTCTTCAGTGTCTAGAAAGAAGGGGAAGAACATAAAGCCTAATGTCACCAACAGTAAAGTTTTGTAGACTTTGTTTATACAGTTAACTAGTCACTCTCTTAAAGACTCAAAATAGCCTTGTTCACCTGCACACAGTGGCATCTTTTTATTTTAATAATGAAACACGGTATATCTGTTAATACTGAAATAATAAAATGTTACTGTTTGGTATGCTTAGTCTGCATTACATTATGAAGTATATGAAAGTATATGAATTACATTAGATGTGCTCTCCTTACTCTTGATTACAGTGACTTGCTTACTTCCCAATGCTTCAATTTATAGTCAATAGAAATATAAATGAGCATGGTTCTACTTAACAGCAGAACAGCTCAGTGCCCCAGTCTTCATGAGAACTGCTACCAACAGAACACCATACACAACAGTCCGGTAATTCACCCCCCTTTAGCATAACTGGTTAAAAAAGCTCACAAAATCCAAACCTCATACAGTGGAACACCACAAAAACTGGCTAAGCCATTTTAAAAACAAAAGGAAGCCAATCATATTTTCTGTTAAAAAAATTTGCAAGATACCATCTCTGAGGTAAGAGTCTAATGATGGTTCTTTTAAAAGCTACTAAAAGATAGGTGCATCTTACTTATTCAAACCTGTGGGGCACACTAACTCACTGCATTCAAAACTAGTATGATGTCTGAGAACACTGCTTCAGATACGTTTCCTGACAAGGAAGCGATAGTAATATTAGCATATTTTTTAATTTACCTCTCTAAGGACTTATACACTTGAAAGAATGGATTTTTTTTGCCATACAGGTTTGTGAGAGCTTGTCTGATTGCGCATCTTAGTGCACACAAGCACCCATACTCCAATAAACAAAAAGAATCAGTCTTTTGTCATGCAGACTATTGTGCAGATGGATTAGATGCAAGCTAAACTTGGTAACTGTCTCATCTGTGAGATGAACACAGCTGTTCAGACAAGTAGCAGCCTACTATGCAGGCTGCTCTGCCAAGACAAAGGATGACTAACTTTTGGCTTTATGATGTCTCTTTTCCAGGCCTTGTAGTAATTTTTAAATATAAACATGAAGTATAGCTGTGTAGTCTCTAGGAGACAGCAAGAAGTTTCATACCGTAATGTCCTTGATAATCTGTTGCACTAGAAATTCATTTGTCGCCATATGGCTCCTGAGCTGACCATGTTGCATTAGTAAGCGAAGCAACTGAGCAATAACAGGCAGTTCTTCCTGACAGATCCTGCTTACTTGAAGACTTTGCAGCATCAGTCTCAATAATCGGGGAAGGAGTGCTAATGCAGAAATACATGATCCCCATAGCAGATCCCTAAGAGGAAAACAGAACAAAAAATTTAAATAATCAGAGACGTTTATTCCAAGTATGCTTCTGTGACTTAACTTCACATCTGTACCAAGAAACGCGCCTTTATGGTAAAGACAGCAGTCATGATTATATTTACAAATGATAAATGTTGAAGCAGTAAATCTGTACCAGAAAATATTAAACTTAAAAGTATTCTAAAATTCTGTTCAGTGCAGGAAAAAAAAAAGCTTCAGGATATAAATGTTGCTGAAGCGCTTACACAGTGTAATCTCAGCTTGATGTAGCAGAGAAGCTTTTTTTTATTTCATTTATAATTCTGGTACACCTGAATCTTTAAGACTTATAAGAAATCAAACAATAAAATCTGCTTTTTGTAATATTTATGTTATATATAGTTTAAGGGAAGGAAGAATCTAGTGTTAAATGTGTATCTTAATTTTAAGTGAGCTTTGAACAACAATTTTCTGTATATGGAACAGTTACAGGAAAAAAGTTGTTTGAATTGTTTTTAAAGACATTTCTGCTGAAGAGCTAAATAAACTTATTTAAATCTGATATCTGTTTCTTTTTTAATCAAATGCATTGTCAGTCTATAAAATGATGCCCAGGCTAAAGCTCGGGAATATTTAAGTTAGTGTATAAACTTATAAAGCCAAATCCTTGACATATTGCTTTTCGGTGTATCGACAGAATCAGTAAGGTTGGAAGGGACCTCTGTAGATCATCTAGTCCAACCTCCCTGCTCAAGCAGGGTCACCCAGAGCATGTCAGACAGGGTTGCACCTAGGCGGGCTTTGAATACTCCAGAGAAGGAGACTCTGCAGCCTCTCTGGGCAACCTGTTCCAGTGCTCTGTCGCTCTCACAGGAAAGAAGTTGTTCTTCACATTCAGGCAGAACTTCCTATGGTTCAGTTTGTGCCCATTGCCTCTTGTTTTCTAGTATGACACCACTGAAAAGAGTTTGTCCCTGTCCCCTTGACACTGTCCCTTCAGGTACTTATACACATTGATAAGATCCCCCCTCAGTCTTCTCTTCTCCAGGCTAAAGAGGCCCAGCTCTCGCAGCCGTTCCTCAGAGGGCAGATGCTCCTGTCCTCTCATGAAACCAAGGTTAAAGCTAAAGATTAAGGTATAAATATCTGCCTTTCTAAAGTCAGTACTGTTCTGACCTTTAACTAGAACATTTCTGTTGGGATGAAAGCTTCTTCAGTTACATTTTTAAATAATTCCATGTAACCTTACAGATGTGTTTCTTAAATCCAAATGCTATTTCAGATTAAGAAAGGAAAAAACAGGGGAAGGTCTGTCTTTTCATTTTACATCTCCATACACTTGTGGTTTTAATGGCAGAGACAATTAAAGCAATAAGAAAGGCAACATTACCTTTTCTGTACATGTTCTGCATCCTCTTTGTCTAAAGTTAGCAGAAAGTACAAAAGACTATAACAACAAGAGGCTAAGAACTTGTGCAGATTTTCATTTAGGATGCAGGCTTGATCCAAAAGCTTATTTATGGCACACAGAACAGATCCAGCTGTGCTATCAGGTATTACAACCAATCCAACCTGTATTGAGGGAAAAAAAAAAAAAAGTTCATCACTTCTTACAGAATTTTTTGCTTATATACAAGCATGTCTGGAGCAGAATTTCTGTCTCACTAGAAATATTATTTTGTTTCTGAAGTCAATCAATGCTCCTGCATTTTTAGAAATCCCTGTTTTCCTTAGAAATGACACCCATATCAAAAGAACGGGGGAAACCACACATTACATCCTTGTTAAACAAGGCCTGCCTCATTCCTTTTATTACGTTTTGCAGAGATGTGCAAACAAAGCATAGGTAAAGTCAATCAGCAAATCAAAGTGCTTGGTGGTATACCTCTTCCTTGATTAGTATAAAAGAAAGAGATAGTCTTGTGCCTTTCTCAATGAAATGAGGAATTCTTTTATTTTCCCCTACTTGAAAATCCCAAAGCCAAAAGCCTGGAATTTAGAGCCACTTCCTTCCCTATGAAAGATCTGGACAAGAATTTAAAGACTCCATCCTTTCTTAAAATTCCTACAGAATGTCAGCCTGTCAGAATGCAACCATTTTTGCTAAGAAAACATGACAAAATCTAGAATCAGTTCAAGAGCACAGATCTAGGCTATCTTCTGAGAACTTAATGCAACTCAACTACTTGACATTACAAAACAAAACAAAAACAAACCTCACTCAGACTACCATGCAAAAGTTTTAAAAAGCTACCCCAAAGCCAAAAACCTTACTTCCTATCCCACTGGATTTCAAATAAAAAGTTATAAAGTAGGCAGCTAACAGCAGCTGTAGCAAGGTAAGAAACCAACATCTTCATTCCATCTCCTCTAAATAAGCATTCCTCTTAAATGTATCCAAAAAGAACATAATGCTTTGAGCCAATGCTTTGAAAGATGTTACAGACATGCACAACAAGAATCTTCCAGATAGAATAGGTCTTTCCTTTTAAGCATGTATCATGGGACAGAGCAGCCTTTCCATGTCTTGAAACAGCAGTGTAGGGGGTCAGTGAAGCAGAAGAAAAGTCAGATTTATTCTCCAGAAAGAAAAGTACCTACTGGATAGTTAACAGGGTTAGTCTTAGAAATCCAACATGCTTGACAGGAATAAGAGTATTATGAGCCGAGCTAAATGAAAGCTAATGGAATATATGCTGGGCCCACAGCTGGGGTGATCTTCCATGTTGTTAAAACTACAATATCATCTCGAGTAAGAATCTTATAGGCATAATAAATAAAATAATTTGGAAAAAAGATATCTTCTTTTGGACAGAGGTGGTGAATTAAAAAGTAATTTAATTTTTGAAATGCTACTTGTAACTATGTTAGATGTCTGTCCTCATATATTATTAATATTGTAAAACCATAAAAATCACACATTGCTAATGTGGCACCATTTATCTCAACAAAAAACTACTTTTAGGAATGTTAAGTCTCATTTGCTCCACACTAATTTTTTAAGCTATCAAATACAGTTTGTTTGCTTAACAAAGTAGGCTGTTACTTACTAATTTTTAGGTACAAGCTAACAAAATACAACGTATTTCATTAGTATGATTACTTGTAGGATGGTTAAAAACAATTAAAGGCTCAAACTTCTTTATATTTCCAATAAAAACATTGGAATATCATCTGATGGGACATTAGTAGAACTAATGCAGAGAAACCAAACCCACATCAGCTAGACTTGAGGATAAAATGCTCTAATCATCAAGTTCTACAGAAAAGAAAAATCAGAAAGCATTACAAAAGACACTGCACAGAAATTTTATTTCCTTTAGATTTCTAGGCTGTTGAAACACATAACAGCAGCAGCCTCCAAAAGGTAAAGGTAAAAAGAACCCTCAAAAAAATCAAGATATGAAGAACAAATTCATCCCTAGAAATAAATATGTTGAAGAAAAAAAGAATAGTGAAGACACACTGAGGTGGTCTCCTGGTAAGTCCAGTGTACAATTTCCTACTATTTGGTGAGAACTGATCATACTGCAGAAGATTATGGTGGTCCACTACATAGACTGGTGCAACCTGTAAGAGGTAGTCCAAGTGGGTTAGAGCAACACCCTTCTGGCACATTCCAGACAGAGCTCTTTATCACTATCCCAGCTGACACACTTGTGATTGAACCAACAAAGGGGGAAAACTGATGGGTGGAGGAACGACACTTACTGTGCCAAGCAACTACTTTCCAGGTAAGTCAATCATATAAAATGACAGTTCTGAGACCCAGGCAAAGTTTGACACAAGCTGTCAGAAATATGAGTGCGCCCTGGACCAGATAACCCCTAGAATGCATGTGACAGTGCCCAGGGTCTTTGGATGGAAGTCACAGGTGCATGTGGAACTCTGCTGGAAGACAAAAAGCCTACAGTCACCCCACGGCACATGATTGCCGAAGTAGGAGGACAGCATTTCCTCTTCATATTGAGAAGTCAAAGAGCACAACAAATTCTCATCCCAAGCTGACCTGACACCAGCTAGTTGCAGTTTTGGATTTAGCAGATGACACTTCTGTGTTGCAAAGCTGGACTGCAACTGTCAGCAAGATCTTGCTGCATTCTAGACAGGGAGGCACCAAATAACAAATTCACCAAATAATGATGATCTTGCCATATTATAACCAACCACAAATAGGAAATAACGACATTGAATAAAAAMGCATCCTGAAGATCTAATTAGACAGTCTCTCAACACCGATGCCAGTCACCAAAACTGGAAGATGCTATGAATACACACATTTCAGTTTATGCAAATCCAGTAAATAAGGTAGCTCAAATAAGTTTCAGTACAGGATGTTGCCTACACATGGCCCTCCTTTTCTGTTAAGTGATTCAGCTACTGTCATCAGCATATTAGAGATCCTAGGGCAGGAGACTAGTTAACTATAAAAATTCACAACCAGAAATGCAAATACCACTTAACATTTTSCTTTCAAAGGCCCAAGCTGATTCTAGGAGCAGTAATTTAACTAAAACCTCTACCTCAAAAAAGGAAACCTAAAAAACAGAATACAGTTAAGGATGAGCCATTTCCTATGGAAACTTTGGACTAGGGTTTTTAGGAAGGCCTCAATACAGTGAATTGTGAATACTTTTTAGCTCACAGAACTGTTTCAATAACAGGACATACAAGTCTTTCCTCTTACCAATAAGTATCAAAGATAGCCAACCTTCAAACTCTGCCTCTGAGAATTCTATAACCTAGTACTGGCTTTAGTATCACTATCCTGAGATTAAGCACTAGGATTTGAAGGAGAAGACAGCCTGTAAAACATTTAAAGCTGCTAGTTGCTCTTTTAAGAAAAGAGAAAACTTTCAATTATGGTTGTCCTTGTTTGAAAACAAGTTGAAGTATCCAAAAATCAGAGGAAAAAAAAAATATATATATATATATATATACATACACACACACACACATTTGAATACTAAAAAGTCAGATATTTTCAAACTCTACTAATTATAATTTTTGCAAATGCTGAAATTATATATGTAACATATGAAATATATAGAAGAAATGGTTTTGAGGGTTAATCAGACTATTGCAAAATTCAGTATGAGCAAGTTAACATAGAAAACAAYGTTACTTACCAAATATTTACAGATGCCAGTCTGGAGAATGTCAAAACACTGACTTTGTGAAGGTATAGTGGACAAGCTGTGACAGATCATCTGTTTTAATAAAATAAAATAAAATTAAGTACTCTAATAAACATCCCCTGTATATTCATACTTTATTGATAGACCTAAATATAAAGTATTTATGGTGATATTGCAGTTTTGCCTCTAGAAGAATTGATTCTTTTCAGGGTATAGTAACAACATTGTCAATGTAACTTGTTCAATGTTTAAAGAAAGACCTATCCCATTAGTTTTGTTGTTAGTGGTTTTCTTCCAGGGAAGGAGAGAGGGAGGAGATTCACAAATCCAGAATGATATCAAATGTTATCAGTTGACAGGAACTCTTAGCAAAACTACTTAAAGAAAACCCATAAATGTGGACTCATGTCTCTTTTTCTGATTCCTCCTGTGTTTTTATTAACAAACTGTATATTAAGAATTGTTAGGTAAAGAGTTGAACAGGAACCCATGAAATGCTATATGGCCCCAGTATAGGATAGACAAGAACTTGATCTGCTAGTAACCCATACTGCAATTCCGGGCAGATCACTTTGTTCCTCTTCCCATCTATTGCACTAATATGCTAACCTTTCAGAGCTGGGATCATCTCTCTTTGTTTATGTACACTGCTTATCACACAGGAGTGTAAAACGAAGCCTCTAGAAGGCAACATGAACAGCACTATTAGAACAATTACCATTATTTGAACATTAGCCATAGTGACTTTCTGCTAACTATAAGGAAGATCAAGAAACCAATACATGGGTAAAAAAAACCCCTGTCCTTAAAGAAATCAAAGTGAATTAACAAGATCAGAACTTTGAGGAAGAATGCATGAATTCAAGTCCCCAAGTTGTACTAATACCTTGCTGATTGAAAAAAGAACTACAGAAAGCTTTTATGGAATGGTGTGAACTGAGTTATAAAATTCTGTAATACTGTCATGGCTTTGAAATGTCAGCTGATTCAGAGCAGGTCAAGATACCTAAGCAAGAAAGGATGATAAAATAGAAATCATCATTCACATTGCATCAAAAATAATAGCTTCTACTGTTTCCAGTTGAAGAGGGACCCCAAAGAAAATTTAGGGAAAAATGGTAAGATTATAGTTCTGTAGTATTATATAATTCAATCCAAATTAACATAGACAAGACAGTATTGGTTAAATTATCAACAGAAACGAAGAAGCAGGATCATTTATGGTGATCTTAAAAAAAAAAAAAAGTCCAGCCTTTTTCAAAGTTACAGCTCACACATGCTTTAACTAACCAAATTCATAGAACATTATATTCAAAACCTATTAGAACACTGCTAATGTATAACTTTTTAAAGTATGTTGTGTGCCTAGTTGGACTCTACTCAGGAGACAGTTTTGTAGATACTCTTGTACTGAATACCTGTACTATGTGTTTATTTAATAATAAACCATCATTATTATATTGTGCACTACATCCTAGACATGGTAGTGTTTTTGTACATTGCAGTTCAGAAGTGATAAAATATGAAGTACTCTGGCATTAAAATGTAACCTCTTTCTCAACTGTATTTCATTTTTTGACATTGCTAATATCTGAATATTTTTATTGTCTTTCTTGGGATTCTTCCAATCTTACCTAGCATTTTAATGAGTAACACAAATGTAAAACTACACTGATTAAACATGTTGGCTGACACCTCAAAGTTGAGAGATACTGCCAAGACAGGAGGATTGGATTAACCTATAGAAAAGATCATGAGTCTAATGATGAAAGTAACAGATACTAGAAAAATTCAATGTAACAAAATGAAATAAAAATGCAAGGTTATACATTTGGAGACCAATAATTCTGTATGCAGCTAGGAATTTTAACAGTTGAAAATGAGGAGCACATTCTGTGCATAACAACTGATCACAAGATGGTTATGATACAACCAAGAAACATGCAAATGCCATTCTCAGATGCGAAAGCAAACCACAGTAGAAGTAGACAAGTTCAGTACTAAGCAAGATCCTAAAACAATCATTTGCAATCTGCAATGCTGTGCACAACAGGAGCACTCATTTTCAGGAAAGATAAATTCAAACTGAATCAGATATAGAAAAACTACACAAAAAAGTAGAGAGCCTATCTTACAGATTTAAATGGAAAGGACTCCACCTGTTTAGGCTGACAAAACTATAGCTGAAAAGCAGTATTACTGTTACTTGCAAATATGAAAAAGGAAAAAACTAATGCAAGAAAATAGGTATTTAAGCTAACCAAACAACAATAAAGAAAAACTGATGACCACAGCCACTTAGGAATATAGCTGAGATGGAAACTAGGAAGGAAGATTCTGAAAGGTTTCAAGGGGAAATGCAGGCATAAAAACAAATTTCACTATTGCTCTTAAGATAGAGCTCAGTAGGTTCCCGAAAGCAGTATGCTACATGTGTTTGTAACAAATGGCAGGAGATGGAAGAAGTTAGACTTTTTTTTTTTTTTTTTTTTAATATACACACCTACCCAAGGTCAGCAAATTAAAGACATAGGAGATAAGCCAGCCAGACTGACCTAACAAACCTTACTCTTCATCTTCAACTCTGTGTTGAAGACGAGTATTAACACTTGACTCTTAGGAAGAGGTGTGCTCCTAGAATAATCTTACCAATTCATAAAAGTTTTCTCTTAAGAAATATTCTTGGAACTTGTCATTAAACAGGTTCAATTTATTGGCAATCACATTTTTCCTGCAGTGACAAGGAGAACATATACCATAGCATTGTACAGGGGCTTGTTTGCTTACTTAAAAGAGTTGTGGCAGTATGCGAAATGTTTGGAAAGTTATTTTTTTATTTTTTAAGTCTTTCTGATTCTCAAAATAGAACAAACATTCTATACATCCAGTTCTACTTTGGTAGTATTAGGTGAGAGTCATTACTCTTTTCACCTCTGTAAATTAAGTCCCATATGAAATGTTTTCCATAGCAACTCTGTTATAAAGCATTAAACATAGACATTGAAATGAAAAGCAAAAAGCATTGATTATCACAAAAATTAGCATTTTTTCCTGACAACTTATTTTCCTTAGGCAAGGGTTTACATGTTTAATTTCTATGATACAAAGTCACAGCTGATTATTTTATATTTGATTAGCCTTTATCACATTTTTGGCATATTCATAGATTTATTTTGGACTAAAGCCAGAGTGATTTTGTTTCAGAGTATTACTGAAAGTGAATGGGCAAAGAAATGAGCATTTAAAAGCTTAATATTTATGGCTTTTTGAGACAAGCATCTTATGACAGGTTTGGTTGGGAAGTTTTTCTTTTTTTTTTTATTTAGTTCTATTTGAATGTCCACTTCAGTAAATTAAGCCAAAACTAAAGAAAAGGATACTCTTCAATACAGGAATTAACTGTTACCATTGTGCAGCAAATGCTGCATAATTCATTGGCAATTTTTCAAACCAAACGTTGCCTGCCTGATCAGGCAATCCCAACTACCTATCACATAATAAGCCACATAATTAAAGCAGCATGTTCCCTATGGGTGTTTCAGGCAATCATTACTCAACAGATCTCCTTGCTTGCTGTACCAGGATGCAAACACTAGCCAAATAGAAAAAAAGCAGGAAAAGCCCAGGGGCACGTCTTACTTTCTGGAGATCCTAATGCCAAGGAGTAGACTGATTTTGACTGGAAGGTAGCTGTCTGAAAGCCAAAGGCATGTGTGGATACTAGAGTGCATACAGCAAAGGAACATTTGGCCCCCTGACATTRCTACACCTTCTCAGAAGGTCAGTGTTGCTTATTTCAAATTTTCCTACCCTGTTAATCAGCTCTTGGAAGATGGGACAAGTCATATGCTGTTTTATTCAAATCTTCAACTGGATGAGTAAATGTATTTTTGCTGTTGACACGAGTCTAACTGACTCTTAATCCAATTTGAAACAGGCTTTTTGCAGGTTTAACATACAATCAGAGAAATCCATCAGTTTATACTGACCATCTGTGAAATGCTCTTGACTCCAAAWGTCAAAGTTAGGAGAAACAGAGGACTCTCAATCTCAATCTGAGGTATGATGGCAAAAGAAATGCTGACAAGTGATGAACCAAGAGGAAAGTTTTATTCATATATTTAACTGCTCCCACTCCCCAAATCACCCAAAACTTCCCATAACATAACATGATAGATTCCTAACTCAAAAAACCTATTACCATCTTACTCCTCAAGGGAAATACTTTATCATCAACTCTCCAGTGAAAATCTGCACATTATTTCAAGCTTAATCATTCTGTGAAGTATTCTTTCTCAAAAAAAGAAATATTCAAATTGCTCTGGAGACACACATGCATGAGCACAGAGAGGGAACCAAGCAAGCAGAAAAATAATGAATCAAGTATCTTGGCTAGCCACAATATAAAGCCAGACCAAAGATAGTTTAGACCAGCAGATCATTTGCCAAGATGTATAAGAGCACCTAAAGGAAGGAAAGAAGTCATTTTATTTTAGGAGACAGTTGGCAAACACCAGACACTATAACCTAATGCGAACTTTACAGTATATTTTTCAACTGACAGCAACATCCACATCAAACATTGGTAACTAAACTGAAACAGGCTGTTCTGCAATCAGTTCCCAAGACTCTGTGAAATGACTGTTTCAAGCAGGACTCTATCCAGTATAACATGTTATTGCAGACTGAATAGAAAATGAGAAGTTTTCAGGTGATGGGGCAGGCAATGAAGCTTGCCATCTAAAGCTTGTCCAGCATCCTCCAGAGTACCCTAGCCTATCAGACAGTGTACTCTCCTGACAGGTGCTGCTTCTCCTTCTGAAGTAAATTGATTTGACAGAGCAATATTAACATTGCCCTGACTTGCTGAGAAAGCTGCATTCARCAAGAGATCTTTGTTCTTCTGCTTTGGCTGAGCTCACAAGGGTGGGTGTGAAAGGTCTAATTCAGTGACTCCAGGGGAAGAAAAAAAACCTCACACCTACAATCTCACTAAAATAAAACCTAGATTAAAAGAAAAGGACAAAAAAAGGAATACAGTCTGCACAAGAACATTACATGGAGGGGCAACAGGAGAAAAGAAAACCTTGTGAGGCTAAATTTACATTTAGGGTGACAGAACAGAAAGGCAGGAGCTTGTTTAAGAATTACAAATAATTAAGTAAATGCATATATTATGTTCTACATCTTGACATAGTACTTATTTCCAAAAATTTAGAGTCATTACGAAACACGGTTAATATCCAACTGCTGGCTCAGAATCAAAGTAACTGCAGTACAGAAACTTATCTTGCATTTGAACTGCAGTAACTGCCTATATGCAAACTCTTGGGGTGGGCAAGCAGTCTCRAACAACATAGTTAAACCTGTATCTGCTAAGCGAGGTGGTTATCTCTATTGCCATTAGCTACAAATATGCAGGTGACAATCATCATCACTCACCTACTGTGCAATAATTTGATCAATGTGCTTAAATCTGGAGACCGGTAAGATTTGGTAAAGGTAGGCAGAGAACTACTGGCTAGAGACCACCATACTGTCTCACTAAATGACAAGCATGTCTGGAATTACTTCTTCTTTTGTGACAAAAGCAGGTTTTACACTCAAGAGCTAATGTGCTCCTCCTGGAGATAAAGTCAYACCTGGAAAACAGCACAGTTCCAGTTGTTTTTATCAAAGAATTTTATTAATAAAACTGAAGAAAGAACACAAAACAGCTTCACTGTGCAGAGAGCTTTTGTTTCATCCTCTTGCAGCCACTAATGGCCTTCTCTCACAGCTCCACAGCTTTCTCCCAACTATAATATCACCATAGCAGTTTCCTCCCCCTTGAGGATGTCTACCTGTCAGACCATATACCTGATGGTCAAAACAAATTTCTAATTTTCAAATCTCCAAATTCACCTGTCCACCCACCCAGCCAAAAAGAGCTTGTGTAAAACCTGAAAATTGTACAATTGTACATGATTAAGCAGCTAGCTCGTTTCAGAAATCGTATCTTTCTTCAGAAATTCAGTTGTGTTATTAACAAACAGAATATGAATTTACAGTACACACTCCACATTAATTACATGTATGATATGCTCTTCATGGACAGTAACTAGAGAGATGTTAATTCACATGTTAACTACATGCAGCAGCACATGAGCTCCCAGCTCTAAAATGATCCAAGATACAGGGATGTAAGTAGTACAGGGTAACAGGCCTGATGGAACACTGGCCCTAACAGCCAGAGTTTTTCTGTTTTGTTTTTAAAGTCTTATACTTTGATAAGAAAAATCATGGAAGAAATCTAAAAAAAGGTAAATGCTTTTTTCCGTGAGCTTTTTTCATTTTTTATTTCTATAATTTCTCCTTTGTTTTGTTTCTTTGGCACTAACAATATTTCAAGTAAAAACATTGTTTTCATTTATAAATATTAAAATTGATAATGATGTGGTTTTACAAAACAGTAATGGGCTTGCAGAGAGTCTTTTCTTCTCCCTCAAGGGAGGTAAGAATTACAGTGTATTTCTAATCAAAAAGGGCTGCTATCTACCCTCAGTTGTCTTCCCAGTGTAACTCTTAACTTTGAAATCTCAATAAAGAGCACAAACTGAAATCTTACAGGAACTTCAGCCCCAAATCTGTCTTAGAATATTAGGGTTTTTTGGAGTGTTAATATCTGCTTAAAGTTAAGCCTACAGCACTGTAACACCATTTTTACTTTTCCAAGAGCATCTTCACAAAATTTTAATTTGTATGCACTGACTTACTATTTTTATTGATTTCCTCAAATTTTCAATTGCAAATCAACGCAGATATAGCTATCACAACCCTCATTTAATGAACTCTTCCATTTTTGACACATATTAGTGAATTACATTGCATGTATCCAAAGATTTTTGAATTCAATTCCATTTTTAATAGCAACTGACCTTCCCTTACATTTGATCTTAAAGTTTAAGTACTTGAGTATTTTATTTCTTCAAGTCAGCTATGTGCTGGATACAATTCTGGAATCTAGACTTTATGCAGAATTTTAGAACAGCAAACTGCTTCCGCTTTCCCCTCCAAAACATTCAAATGTTAAAACATTCAAAACTTCAAATATTATAACAACAGAAATTATCACGTATACACTGTTACCTAGTTAAACTGCTCATTTCTGCTGGTGTTATTTCATTTGATACTGATAGGGCAATTCAATTATAACAGAGTGAACAATATTACTGACAAACACTATAGGAGCAGTTAAAATGAATAAAAACTGAAGCTTCCTCCTTTAGGCTGCAATAATTTATTCTGGAGCCCCATCTATTTAAGCTGCAGGGATATGATTTTAAATAATTAGTTTTAATAAGGCACAAGTCATTTTAAATATAAGTTGCTCCAGAAAACAAACCAAAGGTTCTGCATTTACATTCAATCTCTTTCAGACAACGTATGTRTATTAACCTTTACAGTTGCACAAAATAGCATTTAGAGGGACACTTCTTAAACACTGGTCCATAAGAGAAAAGAATGAATATATACATATATTTTTCTACATATGCACATATATATAAATTATATATGTAAATACAGGCACATACACACATATTGATATGTATGTATCTATATATTATCTAAAAGCTTCCATAAAAAATCAACATGGCTTTGGATTTCCTGGATCCTAATAAACATTCTCTCTAGACAGAAGTTATGAACCATAACCATCTCAAAATAATTATGTTTTAAAACATTTAGAAGCGTAAATCAAAAGAGCATTTGTTTGGTCTTTTCATTTTTTATTAATAACTACATGCAACCTAGTGCAATGGTTGTAACACACACACAAAGTTCAGACTGCCAACTGAAAAAGTCTTAAATTATCCTTTTCCTTTACATAAATAGCTCTTTCCCCAGAGACGTATCTTTTCTCCTTCTGCATCTCTGGCAAGTATACATTAAGTTCCCTCTTACAGTCTATTATCATTAGAAATACATACCATTCATTGCACAAGACAATGAGTTAGCAACAGGAAAATGAAACTGTTTTACACTGTTTTGAAAACAGCGAGCAACTGAACCAACAAACCATGGCTTCCCATAAATTCATGTCTGGGAACCTTAACTCCCTTTCCATTTCCTCACCACAGTAACCCCATCTGTTACTGCCTCACAAGCCCTATGATATCCTGCAGAGCAAAAGGGAACACCACCGTTAGTCCAGAGCTATGCACATGTGGACTGCCCAGGGGTTGCTGCCAAAACAGAATGCAAAACAGAGTTCTAAATTAATTTGCACTAATCTAGACCTTCTTTTCCAGTTGCTTATTTCCTCATAACTTACAGGAAACTAATATTTGAAAATCCATTCTTTTAGTAGACTTAGCCAAAAAAAACAGCCAATGGTTTAGACAAAACTAGTGGCAGAAAAGAAGGATGAGGAGGACAGAGGGACTAATAAAAAGACTAATAAAAAGTCTGATTACTAAAGTAAATGAGGCTGCCAAATTACAAGTTCATCAGTTCCTAGTTAATTTCACCCATAATTAAATATTTTTCCTTTATGAGAAATCCCTGAGTTTCAGCTACACAACAACCAGAACTCTTACTTAGAAGTGATTATCAAAATAAAATACAGGCCTGAATGCTGCTTGGCCTGCAGCCAATGGAAGGCTCTATTCACTTAGTAGATATTTGTAATAATTTAAAATATCTTGCTCAGTATTACAGTATCACCATGTAGTTGCTGCTCAAAGGATTGTATCTTTCACCCAGCAAAAGAAAGCATAACAGATTCAGCTCGAAGTCTCTCTTCTCAATTCCACAAAAAGCCAAGTGTGACCAATTAAAACTGAATTTATTATTTCCTTTAGTACTTAAAAATAATTTTCTGTCACAGTTCAAAATTGATTCAGAACTCATGTCACTGAATAGGAACTGGAGTTCAGATACTTCATGAAACAGAGTTCCTCATTAGACCTTTCCTTCCTATGATGTAAAGTTTCCCATCTTGATTAAACATTATTGCATACCATAGTATTCACCTGGCCCTACTACAGTGGAAGATGCCTAGCACCTTAGTAACACCATGCTTATCTTAGAGAATGAGGCATAAGGAGAATGAGGCACTCACTAACCAAAAAACGAAGTGGTATTTACCATAGATATTTTCATTTTCTGACTGAGAATTTGAATACTTACAATTACTAGATGTTCTTCTCCCAGCAAAAGAACTACGGGGGAAAAGGGGAACAGACAACCACTCTACCCTCTAAACAGCACTGCAGTATAATCTTCCCTTCTGGTAAGCCAAGCATTTAACATGAATAGTTTGCTTTAAGACCACACATAAAACATGAGAGCTTACCAAATAAAAAAGATATTATTCTCACAAAGTACTAAAAAAGCACAAAAAAAAATCTTCATGTTGAAACAAAAGGCTTTTTTCTGGTTTTCAAGAGGAGAAATTTTGTCTTGGTCTGAAGTGTACCTGATATAGCCCACTTCATCATTAGCTTTCTCTCCACAATCATGAACATKTTTGTGAGGAAAAAATTCCCATCTCCTTCTCCAGCTCAGAGTTGTAAGTTGCTATCCAGATTTCCCTTTGGTTTAAAATAAAAGGGAAGGATCTGGGAGTGCTGGTGGATGACAAGTTGACCATGAGCCAGCAGTGTGCCCTTGTGGCCAAGAAAGCCAATGGTATCCTGGGGTGCATTAGGAAGAGTGATGCCAGCAGGTCGAGGGAGGTGATGCCCCTCTGCTCAGCCCTGGGGAGGCCTCATCTCAAGTACTGTGTCCAGTTCTGGGCTCCCCAGGACAAGAGAGACATGGAGCTACTGGAGAGAGTCCAGCATAGGGCTACGAAGATGATCAAGGGCTGGAGCATCTGCCCTGTGAGGAACAGCTGCGAGAGCTGGGCCTCTTCAGCCTGGGGAAGAGAAGACTGAGGGGGGATCTTATCAATGTCTATAAGTACCTGAAGGGACAGTGTCAAGAGGATAGGGCCAAACTCTTTTCAGTGGTGCCAAGCAACAGGACAAGAGGCAATGGGCAGAAACTGAAGCACAGGAAGTTCCGTCTGAATGTGAGGAGGAATTTCTTCACTGTGAGAGCACTGGACCAGGTTGCGCAGAGAGGTTGTGGAGTCTCCTTCTCTGGAGATATTCAAAGCCCGCCTGGATGCAATCCTGTCTAACATGCTCTAGGTGACCCTGCTTGAGCGGAGAGGCTGCACTAGATGATCTCCAGAGGTCCCTTCCAACCTTACCCATTCTGTGATTCTGTGAAAATCTATGAAAGGCAGTGGTTCTAGAATATCCCATGACTCTTCTCATACAAATTCTTGATGCATGGGGATTTTTGTTCCTATTCTCTCTAACTTAGTCCTCAGGAAAAGACTTCAGGCTGATACATAACTGGATAAAAAAATACAATGCTTCTTGGGGTGTCCATGTCCCTTTCCACAAGCAAAAAAGAATATCCAACCCTGTTGAATGACTGCTATCCACTTCTGAGGACCTGAGAAACCCCCTCGGATTTTCCAAGAAAAGGTACTCAATTAAAGCATATCTTGCATTTTACATGAATTTTGCATTTTGCATGTTTTTAAGGGATTATGTTTACTCTAGGAATCTTTTGCAAGTCACCTCTCTGGTCAATTCACAGAGGTACAGTCCTGCATTCTCTATAGGGCAGGTAAGAGAACATGCTAGTCTTTCAACACTGGAAAAGAGGCATTTTGGTGAGAAAAGTAGTCATTACTGCAATAGTCATTAAAAAAAAAAAAGCGGGGGGTGGGGTGAGGTGGGGAAGCTTGTGTGTTCCTCAGGTCACCTGACTGAAGGTAGGATACCTAAGGGTATATGCAAGTCATACCAAACAAGTTTGCTTAAAATTATTTTATATAGTAATAGCACATATGCAGCATATGCCACAGACTGACAGCACTTTTGGCAGACTTGTTAGAATATCACTTAAATTATAGATTAAGAAAAAAAAAATATATTATGCTGCTTTCTTAAATCAAAGAGACTGCCACGAAAGCCCCAAATAAACCTTATAGCTAAACTACTGTTGCACTCGTCCCACTGCATTCATAACAGGTACCATGAATACTTTCAAGTTGACATATGTCATTAAAATATAATTTCACACCTTAAAATAAAGTGGTTCCTGATGGGATAAGCAATAAAAAGTTGAGTCACAATGAAGACTACTATTCATAAGTTCTGAAACAGATCCAACTCCATCAGATTCCTTTAGAGCCAACAGTAAAATTAAGCTATCAATTCTTATGTATAAGCAGGCACGGAATTCACAGTGAAGTTGTTAATCCCAGTAATCTCTGATTGAATACGCATATAGTTATTCTAAGCAGCAATGACAGCTTAATATTAAATTTATTTTTACTGTGCTTTTCAATTAACAGTGAAATTTACTCCCAAAGAAAACTGTCCATAACTAATATTTTTGCAACCAATTTTTTGAAAGCCAGAATGTATTGCTAGTTTTAATTTTATTAGGATTTTTCCACCAATCTTCTACCCATTCTTTCCGAGAGTATAGTTTTGCCTATTACCTGACTAAACATTCACCTTTTAAAGCAGCATCTTTCAAAATATTACCCAATAAACTGCTAGCATTCTTCTACAGCTAACAGCCATAATATTTTTCACTCTATTTCAATTCATGACAGAATTTTAAATAAATGGAAAAAAGGAAAAGAGATGGAAAGCACTCCAAGTTTGTATGCTCTTGTTAGAATTAGTGTTGATGTATTACCTCTGTCACAGCCCAGTGGTGTAAAAACTGGTCAAGATCAGTTAGGTAAAGACGGACAGGTGAAAGCTGTGTCTGGCTAATGTGTGGCTTTCCTCTAATGCCCTGAAGACTAGTCAGCTCCTCTCTTGAAAACCCTAGAGAAAAAAAAGAAGTAATAAAATACTATCACAAAACAAGCCGAGCACTATTCTACTTTATTAACTTCCTTGACAAAAAATGGTCTTTTAACTGTGTCCACAAAATGTTTTTGTTACAGGAACTTGCTTGATACTTTAAATTAAATATATAAGAATAAGAGTTCTGATTTCCAAACAAAACAAACACATTTTAAAATCAAAATCAAACTATACTGTGGTATAAAAGAGAGCAAGAGGCCTGCATTACACTGCTATTTTCACGGTATTTATGATTAAAAAAGAAAATACAAAAACAGATACAAAGCAAAACAGAATTTGCTACATGTTCACTTTAACTCAGTAACCTTCTAAAATAACTGCAGGATTTAGTCACTTAGTTCTTGATGTCATTCCCCGAGTTACCAATACAGCTGTCTCTTCACTGTTTTAGAATTAAAAAAAAGTTACTTTCAAAAACAAGGTAGCTGAACATTACAAATGATTCTAAGGTGACGACAACAAGACACTTTCCTCTTTATCACAAGACAAGCTACTGAAAGATATTTCCCAATAATGTTATATCATTATAACCACTATAACCACTACCCTAAGAATTTAGCAGCAAAACAATTCTGTTCACATGAGGAACTTGGGCAGCTCACTTGAATATATATTCATTACTGTATTGATGGACTGTTTTTAATACTGTAAGCATGTCCACAGGAAATCCAAGAGGCTCTCATTTATAATGTTACAAAGCAGTATCAGGCATTTATTTAAATTTAGAAAAAAAAATATTTTTCTCAAGTCATGTTAAATACAGATTTTCCTCATATTTTCAAAAGAAATATGTTACACATCAAGAAGGAGTATGCAAACATGCAGCCCAATTAATAGCAATTCAAAACGCAAAAACAGGGTGTTAAAAAAAATCAGACCAACAGTGAAAAGGATATAAAAAATATATATAGTAAGATTAGAACTACTTTTAGGAAGTACTTACTACATCATTTATCCTAAATTAAATCCAGCAATTATCTATCAAAACAGATCTCTGTTATATGACATTCAAAAGTATTACCTATAAGGGTTGAAAACAAGAAGCTGAAATAGTCCACATCATTCATTGAATTATCTTGCACTTGGCACTTCCAGCCTGCAAAGGATGATCTACGTAAAACCAACAGCAAATAGGTTATTAAAAATAATATAATTAAGAATTTACAACTTATACACACTTACTATCAATTAACATGATTAAATTTTTAATTTTAGTGCTCCTGTTTCCAACTGCTGTTTCTGAAGTAGCACTTTTAATAGCTTCAAAACAATACTTGTTCTTTTCAAGACAAGTGATATTGAACTTCGTGCCCCCCCCATGGTGTTAGGTGTTATTTTAGTAATTTAATGTATATAATGACATTTTCCTAAACACTGATAAATCCTTAATAAGGTGATGACATCCATCACAAAAAATTAATTTAACTTCCTTTAATTGCTAACAGTCATTAGATTATAAAATTGAGCTGTATTTTTCACTGTACCCCATATAATTTTGATATAGGTGTTTAAATTAACATTAGGCTCCATTTAAAAGTAGTTTCACTGCCTACTTCAAAACAGCTAAAGCTATCAAATACAAATTCTAATTTAAACCTGCTTTGAAATTTTAAATGTATAAGGGATTATTACACAAAAACCGAAGCAAAACAATTAAGGCTGTTTGATACTTTGCTTTTTAGGGGTAACCTGTGAGAAATGGCATGCCGAAACCATATTTTTATTTCTCAAATTAGAAGGTACACATTCTTGTAGAAATTCAGTGCAAACTGAGACACCACTTACAACCTAACTAACTGGTGGTGTCCTGCCTGTGTATCAGTGCTGGCTTTCTCTTGGTTCTAGTTATTCACAGATAAGAGGCTGAAGATGAGAGCAAGTGAAAATTGCGCATGCTTTTTTCRAAATGCTGCAGCTCAGCCCTAAATCACATTATGCAAAATGCTATTATTCAAATTTACTTACATGCTGCTTTTGGCACTTCAGCTGTAGGATACCGATCTTTGGTGTAAGAACTTGCTTCCTGTTCTGTCTTGTTACCTGTTCTGTCTTGCTAAATTTCAATGCTTTGAAATACAGTTTAAAGCTAATTGGCTGCTTTGGGATCACTTTTCTTCCCCTCTCTCTTTAATTTCTCTCTCCTAACAGTCAAAACGGTTTTGCACTTGGATAACAAAATTCTAGAAAACTTGTTTTGTAGAGATTTTTCACAGCCTTGTGTTTTGGAAGCAGAATCATAAAATTTGGCATAACTTTGGGCCAGGTATGTATGTTTTTCCACTCCTATGAAAATCCATCCACAAAGTTTCAGCATCCACAAATATGACAACTGGAATATGGAGATGTCTGGAGTGCCTCAAAGAAAATGGGAAGGCTTTTAAATGAAATAAAATTCAGGCTTTAAACAAACCATCAGCCGGGACAATTAATTCTTGAAAAAAAATAACAAGCACAACTAGATTAGCAAGAACATAAGTTAAGAAAAGCTTATTAAGTAGAGTTTCCATTGTACATTGCAACTTTAAAGACAAATCCTTGTTTACAAGCTTATTTCAGGCAACCTAGTGACTTTGCATTGCTGGCAACTCTACACAGTCCCTTCTAGCTTCTAGGATGATTTCTGTCTTGCTTTGAGGACTGACAGGCTGCTTCCTTTTCTTAAGGTGTAGTCATGTAGGCTCTCCACATTAATACTGGCTCTCAAGGCCAAGCTGCCACTTCACTGGGCTGCCAACCTTGAGTTCTCCAGAAAAAAAAAACCCTTGACCATGGCCAGCAGTGTCCACAAGAGAAAGAGCAACTTCCCCTTACTTCCAAGGAGGTCCAAGTCTTCTTAAAGCAACACAGAGAAAACCAAATTAGGTTGGTTTGGAACCAACCTAGAATGGAACATAACTGGCATGATTCATTACAGCATCCAAGAGATATTTCACACATACTAATGCAACAAAACCAGCAAGCAGTCTTGCAATCTATTTCCCTCCAGATTCTACAAAAGGTGAATATTCACACTACAATTCAATCTAGATACCAGGAGAATGGAATACATCTCATTCAGCATGTGAGAAGAAAATGCCTGAATCAAATATAGAGGGAACATGAGCCAGACCTGAGGTCACTCATTGAGCCAACAAAGCAAGACTGTATTTGTGAGCCTGAAGAGAGATTCAGGAATATACAGGACTTACTGGAAAAGAAAACTGTGATGGAATCACTGAGCAAAATAGTGGGAAGTTAAAAGAGATGGGTTAAATGTCAAGCTGTAAGGGAAGTCAGAGAAAGGTGACAACAGAGACTCTTGAGCAAAAAGAAAACATGGAGAGATCTGATGAGAAAATTGAGTTCAGGAAGAAATTTGAGGTTATGCACACAGAGACGTGGGCTGATGACAAGATTAGTATTGTTGACAAGAGGACAGGGGCAAGAGACTCATCAGATTAAAAAAACTGAAGGTAGGGTGGAATAAAAGGGCTAATCAGGCAAAACAACTTGAAGAATAAAAGACCAAGGCTAGCTAGGTGGGAATGAAGAGAAACAGGATAAAACTCTTACACACAGTAGTGTAAGGAATGCTTTCTTGTTACTAATACAATCATCTTTGAAAGAAGAGACAAAGGACCTCATAGTGTGGATGGGACCTTCCCCCATCGTTGTTGTTTATGTAGATAGAGTATGGCTGCAAATTAACTTCCTYCAGTTCCAAGTTTTTTGTGAGCATGGCCAGTACTATGTCAAAACACTTTTCGATAACATCAGGCATTTTCTGTAATTAGGTCATCATCTACATGAAAACACACCAGACTACAAGGTGAAAGCTATAAACCAATCTGAACTTCAGAGACAGACACAGACAGACACAGGGAAATACTGTTAATGTAACCCAGACGAGGAAAAGTATGCAGGATARAAAGTTATGCTGAATGAGTAAAGTTCTACGCAACAACCTTCAGGTCCCATATCTGTCTAAGCTCAAGGCAGACTGTATCTTAAAGATGCAAGGAGCTTCTAAAGGTAATGCTCCCTAACCTATAGTGTTCTTTGTCTTGACAAAGCTTCTGACAAGTTCTAGGAATGAGGTATGTCTCTGTGAAACTTTAAAAGCCTAACAGGTCCAAGTATAGAAAAGATTCCAGTAATCAAAATGCAAACCCACAATTCCAGCTTTTTTGGAATATCTAGTAATAAGCACAGGGTGAAACACGATAGCTACATAGCTAGCCAGATTTCAAGACATTTCTGATGATCGTTATGGCAATTCTGTCCTTCCTTCCAATCAGGCTGCAGAGATGTCACACCAGAAATGAAATTTTTAGATTCTATCAATGACTGTTTCATGGAGCAGCTGGTTAGCAAGCCCAAAAGAGAAATGGTAATCCTTGATTTGAGATAGAGTAACATATAACCCAGTTTAAAATTTCACGGTGAAAATTCTGTGACAATGAACAGTAAGTACCTAGCTTCAAATTATCTAGAGGAGCAAAAAAAAGACAAAAAAAATATTACAGCTGTACTAAGTCATAATGAGGGGAAGTATGTAAAAGTGAGGAAAAGCTTGTTAAATAGAAGCAACTGAAAAGTTTCAAGCATTGGTGTCATAGAGACTACTAGAAGCTACCATATTCGAAGTGCACTGCCAGTGCATACTACATATTAGGAAAAGTTGGAGAGCATATAAAATGAAGCTGTCATGGCTACAAAGCATGCTTCAGTTTCTGTCATAAGCTGCATCCCAAAGATGAAAAACATTAAGGCTGAAAATCTATGGCAGATTAAATTAAAAAAAAACTAAATCCAGAAGGCAGGGGAAAAAAAAAAAAGTTTGTTTGAACAGCAACTAATTAAAGGAACAAAGCTAATACAACATCCTACTCCCAGAACATCAGTAGCAAAGAGCCTCCTACAGAGTTTGTAAGGAAGAATATTAAGAGTGCTACAACACTGGTAAATGAACGCTACCCTTCCCTGTTCACTGTAGAAGAAACTGGACAGATTCTCATCTCAAAAGACCAGTTGTAACTTAAAGAAGATCCACAACACATTATGGAACCAAATAAAACAGAAGGTAATTACCAGGAGAAGATGGCATTTACTATCCAAGGAAAAGCAAACACTAACTGAACTGCTAGCAGCAGCAATTAATCTTCTATCTGAGAACTTTCCCTAGTACCTACCAAGGGTAGAGTACCAAATATGCTGCCAAACATCTTTATTTTTCAAAAGTTTCATGTAAGTGAGGTATGTAAGTTTCACGTCTGCACTAGACAAATTAATACACACCAAATGACAAATAAAATTAGCTGTCATGAATGTGTGTAATGTGCTTGGGGACCATATGGTTTCTGAAAAAGGAACTTTGCCTTAGGTATGTCTTAGAAACATTCTTAAAGGAAACACATGCATATGAATACAGAAGACCCAGTGAATTTAGGAAAAAAGTTGCTAAGAAAAAGAAGCCACAGTGTAAGAAAGAAGGTCCTTGCATGAAGAGATAGTTGGCTTAAAGGTAAGAAACTGAGCAGGACTAGTGGATCAGTTCATATAATGGAAGATAGGTATCACTAGATGTTGAAGAGACTGGCACCTGTTCTATTTAACCTATTCAAAAACAAAGCAGAAAGAGGGCTGTCAAAGTTTGCTGACAACATTCACATTATTCAGCATAGGAAAAAATCAAGAGCAACTGACAAACAGCTGCACAAGAATCAGGAGACTTGCTAACTGCCAAAAGATATCAAACACACACACACATAGCAAAGAACAATCTTCACTTCACATATAAGAAGAGACAGGCTCTCAGCTGATTACTACTACTGCTACCTAGGACAAGACTGTGGGGTTATGACAGGCAACGCCAGGAAAACCATCAGCTCTATGATCAGAGCAGTTTGGGAAGCAACAGAGAATAAAACTAAGAATATCATTCTGCTACTGGAGAAATCTAGGGAATCATGCAGGCAGCTCTGGTCCTCCACATCAAAAGTGATATGGCAAGAAGGGAAGGTCAGAGAAGATCAATGAGGATGACCAAAGAGATGGCACACTTTCCATGCATGGCTGTGTTTTTCTACAGAACCCAGAACCACAGATACGTACCACAACACTACTTATCACTTGTGAATCAACCAGGCACTGCATTGAGAAAAAGGTCTTTATCTATTTCTGCAGATGAGTAAAGACARGTTTCATCATTCTTGTGGTTTTCTTGTTTTTATAATCTATCTCTAACTTCTTAATACAGTGAGTTTTATGTCAGCCTAGAAAGTTTATCTATCAACACAATACTACTTAGCTACTGATTAACACCTATCAGAAGCAGCAAGCTTCCAGAGAGTTACTGGACCCTACTTCTTCAAAGCTGAGAGGACTCCATTCCAACTGCAGTATACTACTGCAGCTGTTTGTCTGTCTCCCCACTGCTCTACTGAACAAAATAATTCCAGGACAWCATCATACAGATTTCTTCTTTTCTAACTAATTTCCTCACAGAATTGTTATCAGAGAATCACAGAATTCTTGAGGTTGGAAGGGGCCTCTGGAAATCACCTTGTCCAACCTTCCCTGATCAGAGTCACCTCCAGCATGTTGCACAGGACCCTATCCAGACAGCTTCTGAATACCTCCAAGGATGGAGGCTMCACAACATCCCTTAGCATCCCGTCACAGTGCTCAGTCACCCTCACAATAAAGAAGCTTTTCCTCGTGTTCAGAAAGACCTTCCTATGTTTCAGTTTGTGCCCACTGCCTCTCATCCTGTAACAGGGCACCATAGGAAAGAGTCTGGCCCCATTTTATTCACACCTTCCCTTCAGATAGTTATACATGTTGCTAAGATTTCCCTTCCCCTGCAAGGCTTTTCTTCCCCAGGCTCAAGAGTCGCAGCTCTCAAACTTTTCTCATATGAGGAAAATCTCATATGAGGTCCAGTCCCTTCATCTTAGTAGCTCTTTGCTGGCCTCACTCCAGTAGCTCCATATCTCTTGTACTGGGGAGCCCAGAATGGGCACAGTACTTCAGATGTGGTCTCATCAGGGCTGAATGGCAGGTGAGGATCACCACCCTTGGCCTGCTGGCAACATTCTTCCTAATGTACCACCCCAGGATACTATTGGCCTTCTTGGCTGCCACAAGGGCACATTGCTGGCTCACAGCCAACTTGTTGTCCAGCAGGACTCACAGGTCCTTCTCTACAGAGCTGCTTTCCAGCAGATGTTATGAACACCTCATGTCTTACATAGTCACCTACTATGTAAATAGTATTAGCACTATCTGATAACTGTTTAAAATGGTGCTTACTTGTAAAAACACCTGTAGAATATAGCATAAAAGAGTAATTACGGAATTTGCTAATCTGGGGAGTTTAGCAACTACTTTACAAAGGACATCAGCAGAACACAACACCATGCCAAAATGCAGCTCAGTGTTTTCAAAATATGATCAACTGTATCTGAGTAAATAATGATTCACACTGGAAGTAGTTTCAGCCCACAAAAGAGCAGACTCAAAACTACAGGAAAGTACCATACAAGGATTGCTGTACCTTTTTTTTTTGGCAGAAAAATATAAAAGATTTTCCACAATGTAGGCCAGTACTTACCTTTCAAAAAATATGTTCTTTTAAATACTGGTAGTACAGGACTCTAGTGTTTTATCTCAGCTTTGGCATCATTTATTTCTAGCTTTAAATAAAACTACCTAAAATCAAATTGAAATGCAACTGCTTTCAACTGCAATGAAATACAACTCAGGTTCTTGCATCAGTTTAACCAAATGTTTCATATTACATTGCTAATGAGGAAAAGCACTCCCTATTTTCAAACCAGTTTTGGAAGAGACAGGAAACCAAAACTGTGTCACAGATACTACATTATTTACAATTTCAGAGTATTTTTGAATACTGGTCCAACTCATCTCCTCCTCATTCACACCAACTTCCAGATAGCATGTGTTCTGAACATAAACTCAGAGAGGAAGTGAAGAGTATTTCTCTTCCTTTTCCTCTAAAAGGTTACCAAATGTAGGCAATGGTCAAGTTTGTTAGTGTCAGGTTTTGGTTTCAACTTTTATTAACTCTTTTGAAGAACTAGCTGTTTCCATTTGAAGACAACAAACATCTGCAAGGAATTAACAGAGATTTGGAGAAAAACCATGATCCATATTTTAAGAGAATAGTAATTTGAACTATGCATCATCAAAAGCAAGCCTGTCAGCTACTCACTTGTTCTATGTTTGCAAATGTTGTTTGAAGGAAAAGATTGCTTACATACTGTAAATGAGAGTATAACGAACAAAAATATTTGCTAATGAGAAGGGGCATTTATTGGAAAGTGCAGTTGTAAGTGCAGAAGTGGAATTCTTTTTCCCTTGTTTAGGGATATCAAAGTACAAACAAGAATCTGGGGACAAATTCAGAATGCTATGTCCTTAAATATAGGCTTAGTATTCTCTCTTAAATCTTAGCCCTTTACATAACAATGAGCAAGGAAAAAGAATGCCACAAACAGATCTGGATGAAAGAATGCACTTTAACACATCTCAGGACCTGATTCTCAAGAACTGTGTCAGGGAAATGCCAGGAATTAAAAGCACATCTTCCTTCTATGTTTATACTGAACAATACCTTAAGCATTTTTATTACCTTTTTCACTGTGAAGTGAACATAGACTTTGCTGATCTTATACACAAATATATGTAGATATGGTAATTATGAATTGATTGCTAAGAAGAGTTTGCGTGTGTGTGTGTGTGTGTGTGTGTGTGTGTGTGTGTGTGTGCATGCATACAATTATTTATATACTTGCTTTTCAACTTTCATGCTTTCAACTTACTTTCCAATGTGTATTGACTTGACCTGCCACTTCTACTAGGGCCCTAATACCTATCTGGCTGTGTTCTTACATATTTGCAGACAAAAAAGATCACTTCCTAAACCAAGAAGGTGCTAAGATCTCAATCTCCACTCATTCTAAACACCAGATTCCAAAAAATAGCTGGAACCAACAAGCATACCCAGTTACTGGGCAGTATGTCAACTGAGCTCATTAGTTGTCTGAAAAGCAACAAAATATTTTTAAAAAGCACCATCTCTTTAAGAAAAGAGTAATCATTGTAAATAGACAAGCAAAATATAAGTTATCTCAAACCTACGAAGGCTAGAAACTGCCACACAATTTGTTTCACTCAGAGAAAACACTCAGAAAGCCTTTAATTATATGATCCTAATCCTTCTCCTTCTCTACAGCAACAGAAACACCAACTCTTTGTGACAGCCCAGAAGAGCACCCAACAAGAATAAGAAATGGCTATGTGAACTCACTGGAGATCTCATGAGCACTCCACTTCAAAAGAGAAGCGTCGTAAGTGTCTCAAATTGTCTCATAAATTAATTCCTATTGTCTTTATCTGAGCAGTAAAATATAATTCATCTTATTTTCTGTTAAAGTGAAATAATTTCCAGACACTCAGTTCCAAYAGATAAATATGATTTATTAACATGCATAAATAATGCATATTATTTCTAATTTTAATTTTTTAAACATATTTAAGCTGAATAGCTTTTCATAAATTGTACCTCAAGACATGGTAAGACGACACATGGAGCTTTTCCCTTAAGGTTAGAAATGTAGTACCTTAGTTTATACAAATAATCACTATGTCATAACCTGCATTTCTTAAACCATACTTCATACAATAGCATACTTCATAGTAAGCACTCGGAAGCACTCAGCTCAAGCATCTCACCTTAAACAAAACAATGAAAGAGCAGAGAAAATTTTTTGCAAGACCATAATCACCACAAAGTCCCCAAGAATCAGGAAATGAAGCATTAAGTCTAACATATGGTGACAAATGGTGCTCCTCTGCAATTGTCACGTAAACACCTAGCCTACCTTTCAGACAAATGAGAAAAGAAGCTATTATACACAAAAAATGAGTCGGTAAAATTTAGTAAGTTTCAAACTTTAATGATAACCCCCAAAAAATTTACCTAGAAGACAGTCCTCCAGAAAGTACATGTACACTTCTCTAGTCCTTTAAAAACCATTCTGAAATAGCCTACTTTACAAATGTGGGAAGCAGGCACAGAGGAATTACACTGAAAATGTTTCCAACTCTGCCTATAGTAGTTGCTAAAGTTTATGACTTTGAACTCCATTATATTATTCATGGTTAACATACTCCTTCATTTCCAGGAGAGTATTTTTCCATATCTTAACCCATATCCTCAAGACTTCAGTTTCACTGTCAGGGTGAAGTTAAGTATGAAGCCACAAACCAAAGGTCCACCTATGTAAAACATTACATATTCCCTGCCCAACAAATTTTAACCATCCATTTTTAATATAGAAATGGCTATTTGAGCATTTATAAGCTATTCCATTAATTTATAAATCAAGAAACAAACAAACAAAATCAATCTTCACATTAATTCTATTAGAAACATGACACGGTGCATAAAGACAACTGGTTTGTCTCAATATGTCAATTGAAGAACTTAAACCTTGTAGATTCGGTAGAAACACTTTCTAATATACTTCAAACACCCTTTCATTTGTCTCTGTAAATTTAGGCTTCTCTTTAATCAGAAGTCAACTCAGAACTATCTCTTTCCAAGAAGTTATGATCTCTCATTTCTCTCAATCTGCAGCCACAGACTGCGCTTGTGTTCCATTGCTTTTCCTTATTGGGTGGGGAGAAGGATCTCAGCTCCAAGAACCCTAGCACAGTTCCATCTCTCAAAACTCTACCTGACTGGATTTATTAAAGTTGCTTATATCTCAGGTCCCACAGGGTGGACATGAGAGAGGAGCTGGAGAACTTCAGGCAAATCAAGCCAAGACCACACCTTCTCTCTCTCTCACCCTCTGAAACTCATTAGCTGATCAATCCTAGTGAAGTGAACAGTAGCATGGTCTGTTATCTGGCACAGATCAATTAGCATCATCTGGCCACGTTCATACAGCTAAACTCCAAAGCAGGGTGGCTGCACTTAAGCTTTCTTTTCATAACAGTCCTTGGCCTGTGCTAACTGGTAGAACCTTACTTAGCAGGTGTAGGCCAGAAGTATGACATGAACTGTTCTAATAATTTAACAGTTTAGATGATCACATTCCCATGCCCAGAAGTCTCCTCATTTACATACATGCAAATATACACTGGGCATCAGCAGTATATTGACAGGAAGGAGTGCAAATGAAGCAAATAAAGGAGTTCACTTGGCTCACTTGCTTGGCTCCTGCAGATCACCTGCCTTTCTATTTCATCATTGCAAAAATAAAAAATGGAAATTAAAACATGCCTTCAAAATTCATTTCTAAGTAGCCGAAGATTATAAACACTGACATGCAATAATTATGTCAGGCAGTAAGTATTAAATTATCACAAGGCTGTGGTTTAAGTCATCTGGATACATCTACCATCTACTTCTATAGTTTAAACCAAATATATATATATACATATATATTGAATTTCTTGAGTTTATAATGATTTTGGAATAATAGCAACAGTCTTACCACCCACGTGCACTTTCATCAATTCTACCTTTATGGAGCTTCTCCCAGGCAAATCTACATGGGTATGTATGTCCATCTCAGATGCACGGAAAAAGGTACATGGTTTGCCAATCAAGAATAACGTGAAAATAAAAGCTTYCAGAGAAATTGAAAACAATTACCAAGCACACCAGCAAGTTTCAGATGCTACCGAATGCAGTCTATTTAAAAGCACAACAGAGAAGCAGGTGGCTTGCGAGAAAAGAATATTAAAATCCTCCTCACAAAAGAGCATACAAATATAAAGAAAAACATTGCCATCTACTGACTATATCATTTTTTTTTACTCGTAAGTGATGTCTCTGAATGCACTGTTCTCTGAATGTACTAATTTATATAAGTTTACATAGGAAAACTAGTATCATCTACAACTACAGAAAATGTCCCATAAACCAAATTGTGATCCAGAACTGTGAAATCATGTACATTTCATGGACTACTTTTTTCATTTCAAAAACTTTACATTTAATTCAAAGAATCACAAGAGCTAGAAATGACTAACAAAAGTTATCTAGTCCATCTACTTCCTTCAAGGTTTTACCTCTGTCATCCACAATATAAATTTCACCCAGTATGATTTCAAGTAACTCCTGTGAATTAATTCTATACCCACTTACTACACAGTTTATTCCAGTACACCTCTCTGCTGTAAAAAATTTTTTGCTAGCAGTCAAACCAAATCGATGTTTCTAATATCAAAGATCTCTATTTCTAGTCTTTTCCATAGCATATACAGAAACTGCTTTTTCCCCTCTTTTGAATAGTCTTTAATGCACACAAAGATGCATTCCTCTCTCACCCTACTATATTTAGCCTAACAATACTAATTTGTCAGTCACTTCCTCTGACCACACTTCATAGACTAATGGTCTCTGTCTGCTCTCATTTTGACTCAATTTGGGTCATCCAGATCACTTCCTAAAAGCAATCCACAAAGCTGAACATAATCCAGCCAGACTTTACTGATGATTAGAGTTGGAGAATTACCTCACAAATCCTGCACACAACAACAGGTGATAAGTTTGTAAAACTAAGCTAGAGTTCAGAGCTAGGAAACATACCACTATTTCCTTAACTGTTACTTATCTCCCTGCTGTCTTCAAATGCTTTCGAAAGCTTATTTGGTAGCTCAGTCTGGCAACAATAAATTTAGCCAACTGGTCTGTAAGACCATAAAGGTTTTTTTTGTTGTTGTTGCTGGGTTGTATTTTTTTTAAAAAGACATTAGCACGATCTTCTATCTTTCATTACTTCACTGCCCTTCAGCAATTATCAAAGGAAGTCATCAACAATTTTGAGATCACCTTAGCCCATCCTTTAAGTATCCTAGAATGAAGTTTTCATAATAACACTGATGATCATAAACAATAAAAATGTTACCAAAAAGCCTTTCAAATTTTATACTATAGGACTTTAAGGTTGGCAACGTGAGTCAGTATTTTCGATGTTGTTATATTCACTTTCTTGTCTATAAAAATCTTACTACAATCTTTACTAGGACTTGCATTATTCTTCGATACAGTTCTGAAGAAAATTGCTGGAGTTCTAATTTTTAACACTGATTCCTCTTAATGCCAAGGGAATTGCCTTACTATAGAAAAACAATGTTAAGTCCAGAGGAATATCCCTTTTTCTAGAGTGGACATGGTCACATAGGGTTTCATCAAAAACTAACCTCTCCAAAGAAAGCTGCTAGGGCTCATCAACAGAGGAAGCTGCACTAGTGTAACTGTATCAGTGGTATTTTTTTGCATGCAGACTTCTCAGATAAATAACTCAGAATACATCTTTGAATCCAGCTTTGTTTAAATTCATGACATTTGCAAGGTGATGTAAAAGTCATTTTCTGCACCACTGATAAATTATCCCTCCTTTTGCATTGCCAAGACATAAACCACTTTGGGGTAAGAATGCTCCTTGGCTGTGTCTCATGTCGTCTGTCAAAAGGATCAAGTGCCCCCAGCACTGCAGCTTTGTGATAATCTTTAGAATGCAGTTAGTGTAAAATGCATCCCCCCACCAAAACCAAAACAAAAAGAACACAGATATCTAATAATTAAATAAGCATCATACAATGCTTATTACTGACTTAAGATCTTAAAATGACAGCCTCTGATCTGGCTACAGTCTGCCCCTGAATTTCTAGTATGCAACAAATGACTTTGCTATAGAATTTGGAGTTCCACCTTCCCAAAACTACACAGAATTTTATTTTYATAATTGTAATGCATGATGTATAGCATATTATAAATTTTATCATAATCACTTCATAATTTAGTCACTTTATTCATCAAATTGTCAGATTACAAAGCTAATACAAACAGGTCTGTATTTGACAGTACATCACGTTGTGTCACGTTTTTTACTTTAAAAGCTTAAGATACAGAAAGCACTAGGTAAAAATAAAAACAAACTATTTCTTTAAGCATAAGTCAAAGGAGTGTAATTCTTGATTCTTATTTATCCAGCTCCAACAATATTGAGCAATGGAAGAAAGTTTTTATACAAAACAGACTATAGGAATATACACTGTTTTGTTATTTTTCACTACAAGAAACATCATATAAAGGCATTTGTGAGGAAAAAGTGCAATCACAAGCAGAACAAAGATGATCAGTCATGACATTCTAGGTAGAAGGCTGCTCAAAACTGGAACAGCCTTAAAGGTTAACAAATACAATTTTGTCACCAAGTGGAGAAAATACACCAGTGTAAGGATACAGTGAAAGCAAAAGGCTAGGAGTGGAATTTGACAGAAGCATTAACCATTAACATTAATTTGACAGAAGCATTAACCATGAAGCCTATTCTTACATGCTTTAAACAAGCATAAAGTTGCCTTAATAATTCCATAAACAAATCGCTCAAAAAACCAATTGAATTAAAGCATAAGTTTAACATTTTACCTCATGTGCAGTATCCCAATAAGAGTAGCAGCTAGCTCAGAAGACATCCTTCCCATAATACAGCAGCGACTTAGGCAAGCAAGCAAGTTTGCAGGCAGACATGGCAAGAAGTACACCAGCTGTACTAACCGTCGCTGAGCCTCAGCTGGAAGAAGAACCAGGGTGCCATCTAGTGGATCTGCAGAAATACAAAAATCGAATTAAAAACTAAGCACACACACAAAAAAAATCCTTCTAATCTTACCAGTGTGCTGAAAATTTACTACTCTAGAAAAGACAGTTTCCTTTTCAAATCAGAAACACAGTATATATGAACTATGAGTAGCATTTTCCCCCACAGAGAAAAAAAGACACAGCAGAGCAGAAAAAGCAAGGGAAAAAGTAGTAGTAAGGAAGCCTAGTGGGAAATGAAGGACTCAAAACTGCAGTAAAATAATGATATAAAGAGAATAGCATCAAACATTTTTCACCTACATAGTATTTTAAGAACTTTAATTTACAAAAATGACCAGATAATGTCCAGAGATGTCCTTCATTGTGCAAATATTAGAGAAAGTCCTGCAAAAATTCTTTTCGTTAACTGCTTCTTTCTTTACATTCAGGTAAGGAAGCCTCTACAGAGTTCCTCTTCTTAGAGGCCTGTAAGAATAATTATGGTCTAGAGAGATAATTCTTCGTAGACAAAAGCTTGCGTTACAGCTTACATTTAGGTTATTTTCCTTCCAACAACAGATAGATTATCTTACAGGAAATCAAAAAAGATAGCTAATTACAAAACCACTTCAACAAAACATTAGAAAGAACAGAGTCAAGAGACAAAGTTATTTTTATATGGATTTGAATTTAAAGATATAAATAGGGGGTAATTATTTTTTGTGATTTCTAAATCTGCTCAGAACTCCTTGTCTCACAATTCCAAATTCATGTCTTCAAGAATGAGGAGCAGAAGTTTATTTTTAAGCTGCAAATAAATTTGAACCATTTGGTTTTAGAAACAATACTCAAGAAAACAGAATAAATGTCACAATAACAATAATAATAACCCTAAAATTGCCAGATTGTACAACAGTATAATTCTGAAAAGTATACTTTCAGTAGACAAATCCATAGATTATTAACACAACAGTAATAAAAATATCCTTACAACAGTACAGTCACCTTAATAGATGCTAGTATATTTTATTTCACATAAACAGAAGAATACACTAATCACTTCCAGAAGGTAGAGTGTGTGTTTAATAGCACATGGGCGTATTATTGTTTGTTTGTATTTGCCAAAACAGCAAGCAGTAATCTGCACYGTGAAAGACTAGGTTCTCACAGTATTAGTTAATGGCAGGTGAAGTGTGTCCCAGATCCAGAAGAACTTGAACCTGCATTCCAACTTTCAAAGGCCAACTTTCAACTTCAGTCAAAGCAGCAGCAGAAAGAGAGAAGTGTGCACCAAATGAATGGAAGAAAAAATGTAACTGGAAAATACTAGCAAGAGGAATTCAAATGCCAAAATTGAAATTTCATGCACATAAAGACTTCTGCACTCTTTAACAATTCCATAGCATMTCTCAGGCAAAACACTGCAACAATTGTTCAGCAACTCCTCTCCTTTCCTTTTCTAACTACATTTGTTTAGTTAGAGCTTACATCACTTGCTGAAGATACAACACTAATTAAGAACATTGAAAACACTGAAAAGACTAAATAAAATTAAGCAATGTTACCAGATCCAGACTTTACAAAAAAAAAAAAAAATGACACTTCTAATCAATCAGGTTAAAGATCTGATATCTTTAACTGAAAATATTAATCAGTTCACTAGCCTTTCAGAAGAGAAACTGACACACACAGTTCTTTTTAACATTTATTAGGGACAAAATCATCACAATGTAATCTGAAAAATCATCACAATGTAATCTGAGTGATTTTTAGGGTGGTTATTTTTTGTTTTTTTTTTCTTTTTTTTTTTTTTTTTTTTTGTTAATATACTTTCACCCTTACCTAGGGAGCATCAGTATTTTCCACATACTGCAACCTTCTGGTTCAGTGACAGACAAAATTCATTGTGTTGTAGTGCAGAAATCTTACCATATATACGAGCAGCAGTGGCTTGTAAACTTTGTAATAATTCCTTGTTTGAACGCGAAGCAGCAGAATGAATGATATCAATCAGCTGATTTGAAAGCTCAGGATTTCTCATGCCAAGCAGAGCAAGTTGCTGAGGTAAGCCAGCCAACCACCGAGATAAAACTTTACTTCGGCTTCTAAAGAAAGAGGGAAAAATTAGTTGAGAAAAAAAAAGACATATCCTTTCTAGTCTTCACTCTAAGTAGAATTTCTGTTAACCATAATTAAATTACAATCAATTGCAGTATTGTGATTTATGATTTGCTTAGAATATTTCAGCAAAAAAATCTGAGCACACCAGAGCACTAATAAAGGTTATGAAAAAAACCCACCACATACACACTTTTTTGAGCCATAACTTTTGCACTACAGAATTTTAAGTCTTTCAGAAAGTATTTGTGTGAACTGACAGTATGCTGGCAAACTAGCTTTTCCATTCTGTCATATTTAATAATTATGTGCAAAATTAAAAATTAATGATTTTACTACACTCTGAATAGTACTTAATTATCAATCAAACTACAACTCTTTATACCTGAGGCCTTCAAATTCAGTTCTACCTTTGCTGACATCTTGTTCTGTAGTTCAGACATATCTTAAAGCAGAACAAAAAACTAATCTTAGAAGTATAATTTCAAAGTGCAGTTTTATAGTTAACACAAGAACTAAGGTAAGGATTCCTGAATTCTATTTACAGCTTTGCCACTGAGTTTCTATGATACTCAGGCAAATTACTTCAAACATGGCTCTCCTATAGCTGATTATGAAAAAAACAAAAAAAACAAAAATGTACACTCAAGAGATATGGTATGATATTATTCATGACGCAAATAGGTTGGCATCTATTGCAACCCCTAGCTCCTTTTTTAGCATTGTTGTTGCTTAGCAAGAACAGATGCACAGGTTTATTCTGCCTCAGATGCAAACTTCAGAATATATTTATTGAAACTTTGTGCAGCTTCTCTTGGCCAACCTCAAGCCTCAACAGGTCTCTCTGAACTGAGGCTCTAGCCATCAGTGCATCATCTATTCCTTCTATCTTAGCACTATCTACAAATTGGCTGAGTGTACATTTTTCATGACACAGACCACTGACTAAAGACTGCGCAATACTAGCCTCAGCATCAGTCCTTACTCATTACTGGATGCCAAACAGATGGCAAGTCAGCGACTACTATCATTTGATCCCAGTCAACTTTCAACACGTTTTTCTGCCTGTAGTTAGCCCCAAATTCCTCAATTTCAAAGTGAGAATTCTGTGGAACACAGCATCAGAAAACCGTACCTAACTAAGCATTTTATGTACAACACTTGTCCACCCAGCCACTTATTCATCATAGAAGGCAATCACATTGGTAAAGCATGATTTGCTTTTACACTCATGCTAACTCATTCCTGATTGTCTGGTCCTTTGTTTCAAAATGGATTCCAGGAGAAAGGGCTGCATGATCTCTCCACAGGCTGAGTCACAGCTAATCAGGCTAAAGTCCCCCACATGCTCTTTTCTTTAAGCTGGGTTTACACTAGTCTTTTTCCAGTCATGAAGTACCTCCCCCAATAGCCATGACTTCATTGGTGACAAGTGATAGCCTTACCTTAACATCGGTCAGTTTTTTCAGCACCTTCCAGGTATACCCTGCATATACATCTGGCCCACAAATTTCAACACATCTAGCTAATATAAAACTYCACACTCTAAATGCAAAGAGTTTTTTTTTTTGGGGGGGGGGGGAAGGGGAGAAACGAAAGAAAAATTGGAGGTTCTAAAATCCACAAGCATACAGCTTGAGAATGCTCAAGCAGACAGAAGATAATCTCACATGCAAGGTTTACATTTTTGGTTTAAGTGAATAAAAAGCCACCTAAAGTCTAAGAATCCTTAAGGCCTAAGATCCACATCTTAGGAACACACATATAAAACTTTAGTGCCCCATCCATATCAATTCTGCTCCAAATCTTCCTCCTCTGTTCTTCCAGAAAGCTATTCCAGTCCCTGCTGTTTGATTATGAGAAACCTTCTTCTAGCTTCCAGCTTAAGTTAGACATAGTCAATTTGTCCACTTATACTTTAAATGGTTGTGGCAACAGCCCTTTTAAGATCTTATTTGTCTTCCTGGAATGCCTATCCTTTTGTATTGGCTTTACCCAAAGCATCAGGCAACCATACCTCTGATGTGCCTTAGCCAATTTAAACACAAGTGGGATGAATCCTATGTTCAGGTTCTTCCTGCAGCCTTTACAGTTTGTGATTTCCTGGGCATAAGTAACTACAAATAAGGTAATATGAACGAGGTATCAAATGGCCTTATTCAAAGATAGTACTACTTTCATATAGCTACTAGTACTACAGTTTGTTACCTTTAAAAATTAAGTTCCCTTTTATTTTTCCCCACAGCCCTACCACAGAGGCAACATACAGACAGAAAAAGAAYAGAGAAAGACAACTACTATTGTCTCCTCAGAGAGGACAATAGTCAGACTTCCATTGTATCTCACTGTACACATTACCATTCTCAATAGATAGGCCATTTTTTAATCTAAATCCAGATTATATTATCTGACTTTAGTGGTAACAATCAAATTCTTAGTATTTGCATTTTTCATGCCAGATCTCTCAAGCCTCTTGCAATAAAATTTACCCAACCCTCCTCTTCTGAGCTGATTTGACAGCATTCAACTCAGTTTTCTTTCCAGCACTAACATGTTTTGTTTCCATATCTGAAGACACACTTTCTCAGTTCTGAATGGAGGCAGGGTTGATAAGACTGATCTGTATTTAAGGATTTTACATAGCTGGAACCAGATGACTTGGCTGAAAAACTGCTTCTGGAAAATTTAAGACTTGGAAACAGTTTTGACAGATCTTATGATGAAAAACTATAGATAGCACAGCAACATAAGAGAAGATCATTCTCTACCTAAAGCAAGATGAGCATCTAATACATGCGTGAAACTGGGAACCCAAAAGGACTAAAACATATCTCCTTAAACCTAATCTCTTTAGAGTCACATATCCAAATAATCACAGAATCATATAATCAGTAAGGTTGGAAGGGATCTGAAGATCATCTAGCCCAACCTCCCCGCTCAGCAGGGCCACCTAGAGCATGTTAGACAGGGTTGCATCCAGGTGGGCTTTGAATATCKATCTCCAGAAAAGGAGACTCCACAACCTCTCTGCGCAACCTGTTCCAGTGTAGAAGTAAAATACCTTTTTTTTTTTTTAATTAAGAAATTAAACATGAAAGGCTAGCTGTGTACTAATAGAACCACCAAAGATTCTAACTCACAAGTCCATAATTTCAGGTTGGAGGAATTTACAGCTATAGCTGTACAATGCTGACACAGCAAGGAAGGACAATCACACAATTGTAACAACAAGCTTGCAGCAGTATACTTCAATTTAGATCTCTAAGTCATTACTATTTAGCTAGCTAGTGCTTATGGAAGAAAAAAAGACACCTAAGCATAATCTCACAATGTCAAATACCTCACGGAAAACCTAATTTCAGAACCTTCATATTTAAATGACATGACTGACACACCAGTTTCCACAATGAAGTTTTAGAACATCTATGCAGAAATTCGGTTTTCTAAACTTGGGAAATAAATATGTAATGTTGAAATGAAAAAATAAAACACACAGGTTTTTACCTGATTCTCTGAGTCCTCAAATCTTCTTTTTGGTAAACTCTGCTAAAAAATTTCAAAAGCAATGTACGAACAGGAAAGACAAGATGCCTTTGCTGGTATAGTGTATATACTGCTTTTATCAAGGGTTCTGTTGCCACTAGAGAGAAAACACACACAAAAGATCCAAAATTTAAGAAGTGCTTATCTTCTGATTATATACATATGCACACATGCACGCACACACACATACAAATATATGATCTATATCTGTGATCATCTACAATTATCTCCACAGAGAAGTACAAAAACATCTTGATGTAACTACTGGATAAAGTTTTAGATCATTAAGACAACACGTTGTTGTGCAGCTTATGAAAGAACCACACAAACTAAGAAAGAGACAATGTCTAAGCTTTCTAAAAACAAGGTAGTACATAGGTTTGCAAGGTAGCCGAAAACTAATGAAGTCTTATTTTTCATAAGTGGAGAGTAACTGGAGTGTTCTATTTGCTTTCTCCCTAAAGCAGTAACTATATTCACCCTCATAACCTCACATTAATCTTTTTCTTTAATCTTTACCTATACTCCCCCTAACTTCATGGTCACAATGCCTTCAGTTCTTTCTATATTCATCTTGTTCCCCACTTACACACCAGCCTTAACCACTTTCCACATCTCTGAATTACCAGGTTACTCCAAATCATGTTTGCAGATTAACCAAATAGAATCACACACTGAAAGGCCAGTGGCAAGCCAATACAAAAACCTGCTAATCTTGCACTGCAGCCTTTTCTTCTCTGAAGCTCTAGCCAATTCTGTGTTATCATGAGACTTAACTATGGAACACGTTTGACAGTTCTATCCTCCTGTTAAGGCTGGCTATAATTTGCCAGCAAGTTCCTAACTTATAGTAAAAGGAGAAGCAAACAGACTAAACATCACATTTTATTCAAAAGACAGACTGTGATATTGGAAATAAAAAAAACCATAAAGGGCATTGGCCTCCACCAAAATTATCTCAATATTGCTTGCCCAAGAAATTCATTGCTGTCAAAACATGCATATATAGCAGTGATCAGTTCTTTCCACTGTCTTCATAATCCAAAACTAGAAAACTTATGTCTTTCCATTCCAATGTACAAAGCAGCCTTAGTAAATTGTATGTTCGAAATCAGGCACAATTACAAGAAGTTCCACACTGAACAGAGCTACACAGATGTGATCTTTTTTGCAAGAGGCAGATCAGTAATGACAACACGCTATACTACAAGTGATTACAGACCCATTTCAGGGGCTGGTCCTATCATCAGGGAAAATATTTAAGTTATCATATAGGGATTCTCACTTTAAGACTATATTTATACAAATGAATAAATAAGCATATGTACCAGAATGGTCATACTCAAGTATAAAGCACAGAGGTATTTAGAAGCTGAAATCTAGCAAACTTGATGCAGTAAATATTAGAAATGGATTTTAATTAAGGCAAGTCATTTTTATCGCATTAAGAACATTAGCTTATTCATTTTAATTTCAGATACTCATCAGATAAAGTACTACGAGGTAAAGTAGATCCTACTATTTGACTTTTTTTTTTTTGCATGAACTTAAATTTAAAAATAGAAGTTATTTTAAAAGGCATTATTAAAAAGCAGTATTTACAAAGTCCACTTTGTACGGCCTTCCAAGATGTAACCAATGTCCTAAAGTCTTTTTAATCTGTTTAATCAGCACATGGCAACTTTCCTCCTCTGGTTACTCAAAGAAAAGTTACCCAAATGACAACTAGCAGGTAAGCTGCTGCTATAGTCACACATGGGAGAAGCAAGAAAGAAGCAGACTTGCTAGTTAAAGAGAGCAAATCCAGAGTCTGATCTTAAACAATGGAGAGGAATCTTCAGAGGTTGGAGTTCAAAGCTTCTGCTACACAGTTAGAGTAAACAGTGTACATTTCACCAAAGTATAAAAACCCACAAAATAGACAATATTGAAAAAAAGGACTGGAAATAGATGACCATACTTAGATGAAACAATGATCAGGAGGTTGGCTGTGGTTTTATTTAATTCTCTAATTTGATTTCCATTCTATCATAAAAAGAATTTTAGTGGCTGTTTTTTTTTCCTTCAGAAGAGAATATAAAAGAAAAAAAAAACAACAACTTTCCCTTTAAGGTCCTTAATCTCAATTTAAAATATGTTTTAACATACAGTTGTATCTTGAGTAAGTATCAATTTTTGCAGTATCATCTTGCACAACACGGTTCAGAATTTCTAGAGCACCAAGCCTGACAAAGGAGAAAAGCTTTCTTTACGTTTCTTCTACATCTAGGAAACAAAGCTTGTGCCAACTTCCTCTCAGGCTTTTAATGCTATGTGAGGATGATGTTGATGAGATAGATTGTTCACACAAAGATGCAGACTCCCAAGGTAAACAAAAGGGTTTCCTATTTTCAGTGAAATTCCTAAATTTTTGCAGGATCAGCAGATAGATCCACACATATTGACCTTTTGGAAGTTCACCGAATCTTTTTTAGCTCATTTAGTTTACTTCTGTATTCCTGAGGAAAGTTATTGCACTAAAACAGCCACTTTGCTTAGAAAATACTAGATATTGTCCTGTATCTAGCAAAGTCTGGTAGACTAAACAAAACCAATGTTTCATTATCAGGAGAAGTATGAAATGTCCAATTTAACAGCCTAACAATTGTTGGGAGACTACCTTCCTGAACAGATACTCTTCTGCTTTAGATTAGTTGATAAGAGAGAGTCCAGAGTCCAAGAATTAGCTATTACTTGCCTTCAACAGGAAGCTGATTTTAGAATATAGGTAAGAATGATTAGTTATTATCTTTGTTGTGAAGGAGATAGGAACAGACAGATTCCTAATTAAAAGGAACTTGGAAGGAGATGCGCTAACCGCCAAAATATATTTGAGGGATCATTTGACATCTTTTCATCTTGCAATACAATGAAATCTGCTGCTAAGGGCAAAGTATTTTCTATAAATTGTACTTGGCTACTCAGCTGTGGATTTCACTTCTACTACACAAGCAAAACACAGCAGACCTCTGCCACCTTTAGACTTCCTGGAAAATTCTTTTCTTTAAGACAACCTATATCAATTAACTGAAAAGGCATGTCAAACAAGGTTTTATCTGCAATACAATCAAGCAGTACGTGAAAAGTCACACAAAACCAAAACCAACCTGTACTGGTCCTACATGTCACAACTGGAAATACGTTTTCCCTTGGAAAAGAACTTAAATCAAACATCTTGGAAAATATTCTCCAGCAGCTTTCATCAGCGCTACCTTGGCATTTCATGCCATCGCAGAACTAGAATGGTCAAACATTACTAAAGCAACGCATTACACAAGCTGCAGTAATGATTTTAAATAAGGAGTGGAATGTTAAAATACAATCAGTAGGACATAAAGTTACATGACTTTTTTTCCCCGAAAAAAGAAAACTTTGCCTTCTCATACATAAAAGCTTCTTAAAAAGTAAAAACAGGTGCAGAAATATACTAATACTTTGCATATCAACAGTACGAATCTAACACCAATCCTTTAAAAATCAAGCAATTTTCAATGCCAAGTACAAGGATATAACCATGAAATTCAATTTACCTCTACAGACAAAATACATTATGAAGTAATTGAGGATGTAAGATAAATCGACCTGAAAACATCAGAATAACTTAAGCTCTTTGTCAGTGCAAATATTTAATTTTTTTAGAAACTGTTTACATCTTACCTTTGTTTTGCTGTATTTGCATTAATCTCCAAGTAACACCAAGCAATCTGTTCACCTGCTTGCTATTCAATCTGCTGCCATCCTGAAGAGTATCTGTCACAAATTTCCTTATCATATCTAGCCAACCAGAATCCATCTGCAGTGTTGAAGCACTTGCCAGTGAAACCATTATGTCACACAAGGTTAAGTTCAGTAAAAGATGATCTACATTGTTTGAGGATGTCATACAATACTTGTTGCTACGGAAAATAAAGAGAAAATTTTAAAACAACTTTGTACTTCAAATATCTTGCTATTTCGGTAGAAATCATACTATACAGGATTTTTTAATTTATTTTAAGGTTTTTGGCACAATGAAGGGAAAAGAATATGGTTTAATTATTGAAAATCAGGAAATCAGAGCTCTGTAAAATCATCAGTAAACTTTTATACATTGTCAAATGTTGTGATTAAAGCTTAACTAAGAGTTAAGAGATTAAAATATGGACTGATTTTCAGGGCTTTGCACATAAAATGCTAAAATCATTTTAGGAATGCTACCATATCGTTTGGTTTGCTTTTAGGCCATTTAGCTATTAAAACAATTTTTAAAGTTATATGTATCATTTCAAATTAAGAAATTAGAATTTCATTCAGTAAACAGAGTATTTTTTGCAGTTTCCAAAACAAAGCATTGCATTCTAAAACTGATTCAATATTCTGAACCTCTATTTCCCCTCTTTCTTTGGTCAAAATTATTTAATGATGTCTAATCTGGTGACAGATTTCCAGCACTGGTACTCATATTTGTGACAATACTTTTGCTACTCAATTTACATTTTTAACCAAACTATTTACAATAGTAGCAGACTATTCTTCATAAACCACCATGACAATTTCTCATTCTATCAAAAAAAATGTTTAGTTACCATCTAAGAATCTTTGACTATGGCAAGCTTCCAGGTTATTTCTCAAGATGTGGAAAGTTCTCTTGTTTAGAGTGGGAGCAACAACAGAAGTTCTAAATTGCATCTCTCTGGCTGCTTACTCATATTTGAAATTTCTACACTGGCCTAGCAGCACTTCTAGGTGACTGAACCAGGAAAAGGAACTCCAGGAAATGGCTTCAACTACATACTCTACTGAAATGACTGCTTCGTTTCAGTCTCTCCTTCATCTGTTCTTCCATGAAGAATACTGTCACATGACAACAGGAAGCACCATGAACGAAGAAATCCATTTATGTATGAAATTATGTATTGGTAAGAAGGGGGGAAAAAAAGGGGGTGGGGGAGAAAAAGCAACTATTTACAGAATGGTTGAGGTTGGAAGGGACCTCTGGAGATCATCTAGTCCAACCTGCCTGCTCAAGCAGAGTCATCTACAGCACGTTAGACAGGATAGCATCCAGGTGGGTTTTGAGYATCTCCAGAGAAGGAGACTCCACAACCTTTCTGGGCAACCTGGTCCAGTGCTCTGTCACTCTCACAGTAAAGAAGTCTTCCCTTAAATTCAAGTGAAACTTCCGGTGTTTCACTTTGTGTCCATTGCCTCTTGTCCTGTCACCTGCAAAACCGAAAGGAGTCCAGCCCCATCCCCTTGGCACCCTCCCTTCAGGTACTTGTACACATTTATAAGATCCCCTCTCAGTCTTCCCTTCCCCTCCCCAGCCTAAATAGGCTCAGCTCTCGCAGCCTTTCCTCATAAGAAAGATGTTCCAGTTCTCTGATCATCTTTGTAGCCCTATGCTGGACCCTCTCCAGTAGTTCTTATATTCATAGCATCAAGCTAAGTTTTCAGAAGTCCAGAAGTAATATTCAAAATAAAAAATAATCTCAAACATTATTTCTTCAGCGTCTAACAATATATTGATTTTAAAATACAAGAGTGGCAGTATACAGGAGCAGAGTGGAGAAGGATTAATACAATATAGTCAGGGTGGTATCTATAAAGACAAGAAAGATGGTTGAATTGCCTAACTATTAATTCTGAGATTTTCAGCTTCAAGGAAAGGAGCTCAGGTAAAAACCTGAAAGAGCAGGACATTTTTTATTTTAGGAACTTAATGGATATGACTTAGTTAAGTGCTTTCATTTCAGCTAAGAACTACGCTTTACCTCTAACCTATGTGCCCTTCCAGGAGGGAAAAATGCAACTTGAATTATCAAACAGGATTTCAACCACAAATATATGTGCACCACTGAGGCCCCTTAGTGAAGAAAGAGCTTCCACTATTATAAGCTCAATTTGCAATGATTCAGGTAGCAGGTATTTGAAACCAAAGTAGACACTCATTGATTCATACTGTATATATGCTAGTGTTTTACATGAACTGCAGTGCTAGACAAGGACTCCAGAAGAGACCTTTTGTGAATACTGTCTCATACCTGGAAATTCTAAACCAGCGCCCGCCTGGGAGCTGAGAGGAGACAATGTGCTACCAGCCTGTATCAGAACAAAATTCTTGCTCCCACCCTGCCAAGGAGTTCAATAGTGAAGAAGAATGCAAGAGTTTGGCTTCTCCTTTCCCAGTACTGGCCATGAACATGACTCCTCTCCCCTCCTAGCTGTATTCATCCAGTCCTCTAATACAACTATAAAAGAGCAGATGAAGGTGAAGAAACAGGCTTTAATTATGTTTTGATGTAATTTAGCAGTAAGCTAAAGAAAGCATCCAGAAACATGAGAACAGTCAGACTACCACAAATCACCCATAAGCAACAGGCAAAACATAAGTTTAAAAACAGTATTCCAGATCAAGTGTTCAATAAAATATTTTCATTTTTCTCGGAGAGTGTTTTGATTTCTCCTGGAGGATATTCAGAGGTCTTCTCATACAATGTTTTTAAAAGTAGAATTGAAACTCCTTAATTCAGTAACACTGCCATCACATAAAAACTTCTCCACAGACTTTTAAATATACAATTAAAAAAAGTTCTCTTTAACATTAAAGGCCTGATACTGGATAAGGCATCTGACTCATACATACTATCTCACTTATTTTGTGAAATCAAAAGCTGTAACATGACATTGTTTTTATTCTTACCCTTTGCATGAATCTTTCTTTTTGTGCTTGACTGTTTCTTGTAAAGAATAAGGAAAATGACGCATGAAGTGGTGCTTGAAATCAACAAGGTAATTCATTCGAAGCCATAGTTCCTATTAAGAAAAGCATGTGATACACAGAAAACACGGTAGTAAATTAAATAAAATACATCAATGTAATCATCTTCCAAAGTCCATTACTAAAATTAATGGACAACAGAAATTTTGGCTTCTGTTTGCAAGCTTCTGTATGTATTTCTTTTCAGATGCAATGGTGTTGTCTTATACACAAACTGAAGGATCCATAAGACAATGAAGTACAATTACAATGTAAATCAGGACTGAACATTTAATCCAGGACCAGCACATATTAACATGGATATACGTATTAAGGCAAATGAATTACAGATGTGAACTGAAAGTGCTTTTACATTAATTTATCAGAGTACATAAACTTGTAACCTGACACCACCTTCACCTTTACCACCATTTACATCCTTATAGCTCAAAGCCCACTGACAAAATATTTTCCAGTAGCAAAGCCATCCTTACAGAATAACAGGTTCTCTTGGCTTCTTTTGCCTTTTTTTTTTTAATTCCGATTTTTACACTCCTAGGCACTCTTTAGCAAGCTGTCCATAAAAAAAAAAAAAAAGCCCGTGTTATCATCAAGTTGATCATGAAGAACTTTTTTTGATATTCTCATACATTAAAAAAAAGGCATTAAACTATTTAAAATATTATGTGCCCACTAAAGATATTCAAAGTCATTTTCCAAAGTGTCTCTATTAACCTCTTTGATCTTAAGAAATTCTTTCTCAAATTCCCATACTAGGCAAGTGCTAAGTAATGCTTCCACTTCCAAAATAATGCTTCTACTTCCAAAATGACTCATTTGAATGCATGTAATCTATAAAGACAACTAAGGAACAGACAAGATGAAATTATGAAATGTGACCTCATCAAAAACAAAAAAAATGGTTTAAGGTCACATGGAAAAATCTCATGACAAAAAGGTCAAAATTTTAAGTCTAGACCAAAATGGCTTTTTAATGATGACCAATCACCATGATATCCCCATACCTACTGTAAGATCATCATTGCAAAGGAAAGTAGTAATAGATTGATTGCCAGAAAATAAAAAGCAGCTTAACATTTTGATTTGATATCAGATTCTCTAAGTAGCATATAGTACTAAAAAGTAGCATATAGTATTATAAAAATTAGTATACTTAACATAATGACCATTTCTGCAAAGTTCGCCTGATTTTTTCAAAGTCAGTATCTTTATTACAATATTAGATTAAAACTAACTTAGATTAACAGTTTTTAAAGTTATTTTCAGTCATAGGTACACTTGAAATGGGTTTTCAAGTTATTATAGATGACTTTATCATGTCCTTTGCCAAAAAAATGCTCACAGTAACAGGATGTATAATAATGTTACTCTGGTTCAAAATAATTTTGATTTTCAAGCCCTCAGTATGGCAAAAAATTTTATATGAACATAGTACAGAGTGTTATAAATGTGTGTATATATACACATATATGTATACACACAGAGTGTCCAATTTTTCAACCAACAAAGGCCACAACATCTCTTACAGAGGTACTCAAGGGCCATATACCATGAATCCTGTTCACCACACAATAAAAATGTAGTCAAGCCCTGTCACAAAAGATCACATCTTGACTCAGAAGCGCTCCTTTCAGATACCTTATGGCTAAGGGCAACAACCCTGCAGAAACCCAGAAAGGCCAGCAGACAGCAGTCTGCCCCAGGCTGTCTACAAGGCTAACAGCCTGCTTTCTCCTTGCTTCCAAGAAGGTTTGAAGAAATAGTGAGTAGGAAAATGAATACAGTTTAAGTGTTTTGTTCAGAGATGCCAAATCCACCCCTTAGATCGTACGTGCTCCGTAACTCTCGTATAACATACTGATTATACAAACATTTTTCAGGTATTATTATTCTACACGTAGATCTTGTGAAAGCTTTTATTTACACAAATCCAACTTAGATGCATTCCTCTGTTCATGATTCAAGCAAAAGGGAATTTCAGCAAAGAAATCTATAGTCCTATACACAGATAGGAAAGAAAAGCTGTCAAGATATTTTTCCAACTACCATCAACACTCAAACTGCAAAGATGACAATACTCTTGCCAATTTGCAAACCTTTGGAAGACCAGGAAGAGTTGCCAAAAAGAATGAAGGAAGTAATTTGTCAAGAAATTTCAAGAATACTTTTCAAAATTCTTATTGAGGCTTTAATTCTATGGCTTCAAATACTAACCACAACATAACAATGCAGATTCAACAAAGCAGTTACAGGATCTCATACTACATTTGTTGCTTACCTTTTCAAGATCTTGGTTCTAGTGTTTGGGTTTTTCTTTTTTTTTTTCCCTCACCTGTAAAACTTTTCAACTTATAGAAACAAGGAAGAAACACCTCCATACCACACTTTCTCAAAATTTATATTCTATAGAGTATTTAAGAGACAGACATTCTCACAGAACGCTCCTCTTCTCCAAAATCTCTTTCAGTCTCAAAAGCTTTCATGTTGCAGTATGCCAAGGATGCCTTGAGGCTACTGGTGAACTTGTATTTTACTCAAAGCCTAGGCTTTTTCCTCTGTTTTTCCTATTAAAATACTTCCAAAGTTTCCATCACATCCGTCAACAAATCACTAATTTCTGATCAAAACAAAAACGAACTCCAACAATTATGCCAAAGATCACTTCTCCCTTACCATTTTGTATGTTTCATCATGTCGCTTTGTGAGCTTCCATAACAAATGTATTATACTAAGCACTTGCTGCATAAGCTGCTGAGATTCTGATTCCAAAAGATTTCCAAGGATGGGAGCTGATTGTGCAGGAGATGCTTCAATCCAGCACTCAATCAGTAATGGAATTATCATCTCAATAAAACTTTTTAAATTTTCAGCAGAGGACAGGCCTTTTTCTGCACTGTCCATTACACCTGCCAGAGACCTAAATGATAAAAGCAGGGAGAAGAAAAACAGAAAAAAAAAAAAAGGGAAGAAAAAGGGTATACCATTAAAAACAGATAATAATAATAAAGTACCACCTTTTTAAATACATTAAAATTTGTATTTTAATATGTATATGTTAATAAGGAAAAACAGGAGTTAAGAACTTTAATAAACCTGCTCCCAAGTCTCCCTGCAAGTTTGTGTGCTTCTATAACTTATTAACAGATTTCAGTACTTCTCTCCCCATTGTTAAATGTAAAGTCTATACAAATGGAGAAATCTGCATTATCATATTGCCCTTAAGCAACAGGCAAGACTTCACTGTGCTCAGCACAACACTATGAAGTAGTTTACGTAAGATTCAAGTTCCATGAAGAAAAGAAAAATAATGAAAATAACTACAAAGTACTGTCAAACATATGCGGTTTATTAGAGATGGTCAATAACGATCTCCAGCTATAAATATAATACAAAAAACATTCTGCAAAAATGTAACTTCAGTTCTTATTTTGATGGTTAATTTGAATACTCTTGAGAGGAAACTGTTAGAAAACCATTTAAATGGTCTGATTGTAAAGTTTAAAATTATCAAAAAATTAAGTTGTACCTAAAACTAAGTTAAAAGAATATGTATCTTCCAGAAAACACGAATATCCAAGATCTTTTTTCCTCAGAATTCTTTTCACTTCTGTCCCAAAAGCAGACAAATGAAAAAAAGTCTGCCCCTGGATAAATTCAAGCAATTGTTGAGAAATTCAGTAACAGCACATGCATAAACTCACAGCAAACCCCAGATTTCACATGTATGTTTAAAGATGCTGCCGTAAAGAAAGTAATTCCTGAAGAACTCCTGCTATTTTAAAAGTAAAATAAGGTTTCAAAAGGGCTCCCAGACAACAAAATAGCAATTTCCAAGTATGTTCAGTTTTTGAGAGAAATATTGGCCTAAAATAAACAATAACTTCAACTTATGATTTCAGACATTGTTTCATGTTTTTTTCCTAACTCACAGTAAAGAATTATCATTATAAAACTAAATTCCTAGGATACACAAAAAAAATTAATTATGTCAGATCTCCTGTAAAACTCATTCCTGTTCCAGTGATGATCTCTAGAAAGTGGTTTCTCCTTACATATACACCAAACATGAGTTCCAAAAAACAGTTTGTTTTCTTTATACATGTAGAAAAGTTGTTTACAAAAATTATTTCATACTGGATTAAAGAGGTCAAGCAGTTTTTCTTGATCATCCTGTCATGCCACAAATTATCCCATTAGTTATACTATTCTATAAAGCTACATTTCCCTTGTTGCTGCAATTTACCTGTATCAGAATAAAATTTTATATCTAGTTGAAACTGATACCTTATAAAAAAATACTTATTCAAAATAAAACCCAAATTTTAATAAACACAGACCTTAAAAGAAGCAGGCAAAGGATATGTACAAAAAAAAAGTTGGCAACAAAGGCAAGATTTGAAAGAGAATTTTAGATCTCCAGCACAGAACAAAAAGGACAAGCAGAAACAGTACAGTCACATCAGGCCACCCCRTAGACATCTTAATTTTTTAAAATTCAGCACTGATTAACAGCCGCAAAGGATGTATGAAATTAAGTTTATTTGGCTTATTTTAAGATACTTTTATGTATCTTAAGTGATCATCTTGACTAATGACAATGAACTCATAATATTGAGACGTTTAAGAATGGACTCATCTGCTGTCTGTGGATATCAATCAAACAGCTGACATGATTGCTTTATGTCCCTTTTATATACACTACAGATGAACAGGCACTCCAAGGGACAACCGATCACAGCCTAAGACTTCAGATGAACTATCCACTGAAGATACCACTTTCTTTCAAAGATTATAAAGAGACTTTAGGATACACAACTCTAAATTAGACATTTAACTCTGTGATCTACTGACAAGGTAGACAGACACATCTTTCAGTTAAAATCATACTGAATCCTAACAAGCCACAGGACAAGCAAATTGATACCAAGACCAAGAATTTCACTGAAGAAGTTACTGTCCTGTAGATGTAAACACCATGACAAGATTACACACTAAGCTGAGATTCTGAAATGTCAGTATTACCTAAAACAGTTCTGAAGTAGTATTTTTTAAAATCATTTATCTGAAAATACCACCTAACATTATAGCAATGCTCTGGAATTAGAGCAACCTACTTCTGGAGTATGAAAAAACCACCCCATTAAACAGTGAATGGTAGACAAAACTTGAGAAGTTGGCAAACACCTGAAAATTCCTACAAAATTATAATGAATGCCCTGAAACACAACAAGGCATATTATCTTCACATTGGGATGCGGTATTGATGGGAGCTGTAAGAGCTCCATTTAACTGTGTACATAGCCCCTTAAGCTGACATTTTTCTTGAAGTGCTGATAGTCTCATAAAATGGGAGCAAACAAAAAAAAAACCCTTGTGTAACATATATAGGCAACTCGACAAGCAAGAAGACAACAGAAGTTCAGCACAGGAAAGTCAAGGAAGTGTAGAAGAAACAGAATATAAGGAAACAGCTGTCTACTGCTTAAAATAGAAGTCATTTGAATTTAGGAAGTGCTTATGGCTTTTGGAGCCTAAATCAGGATACTGTCCTCCTCTTCTTTTTGTGAATATCATCACTTGCAGCAGAAAAACACTCAGTATCCAACATGAACTGAACTTTCCATTTCTATCCAAGGCACAGGTCAAACTACATATATCATTATGCTTTGTCTTCCACTTCTCTCACTCTTCTCCAGTCTTCTCTGCAGGTTCATTTTGTTCTTTTCTTGGCAGCAATGGATGCTGTAATATTTCTCTTCAGCTCCACTCCCAGTTCAGARAAGATCACACACCTCAGTATCACGGTATTCGAGTTGTGAAGGCTTTCCTTTTTCCACATCTGAAGAAAATTTGATGCAAAAAGCAGCATGTCAGATGTCAGCACATAAGGCAGCAGGAATATTCCAGTAATTTCCTAATTCACTGTAATCTTTAACTGACATGCAGTAGAAAGACCTAGCACACATTAGAAGAAAAAAAAGCCTTAAAATTTGTATCTTTGACCCAACCACTGTTCTAAGCTCAGAACAAAACTGCATGGATTCTGAAAATCCCTTTCTGTAATCACTGAAGTTACATACAAGGTGCAACCCTTACCTGAAGAACTTGCAAGATTAAAAATAGTGTAAGTGTATCTGTTTGCAATCCTATTTTTTAAAAGACAAAGTTGAAACTTACTTGCAGTATTAGCAATGAGCCCTTTTACTATCAATACATACACACTGAAATTATTCACTTACATTTTGGTCCACTCACATTACCTACAATTAGTCAAGTCCTAACTGTATGTTAACTTTTTTAAGCATGCATACACACACACACACACACACACAGAGTTGAGATTTTGAGGATCTCCAAGAAGTCTGTGATGCTCTTAGAAGACCTCCAAAGAATATTACAGATTTTCTGCACCTCTCATTAGAAGACATTTTTGTCCTTGAAGCAACAGCCACAGCAGAGGCCCAGGAACAACTATAAAGGCCAGAGCTGGGATTGGAATAGAAAGAATTAAACATCTTTAGCTTACTAGACAGGATTTCAGAGTGAAGGGCTTCATGCTGTAGATATCTTTTCCTTATTGTTTGTGTAGATACAGAAGCCACCACACTAACTTCCGCTCTTAAAATGCAGTAAATATCCAGTAAAACAAGCTGTACTGCCTCCTTGTACAAAATGAATATAATCAAACAATAAACAAATAAAATGAGAACATTCTAGTACCTTGCATGAATGTCCCTTCTCTTTCCATTCTTCTCTTCTGCTGCCATCAGTTTTCTTTGTGAATCTTGCCTTGGATTCTCGCAATGTTTCCTTCTACTCTTCCGGCTCCTCCTCATGCTTGCAAAAGCCTTTTTATAACCACAGGCAAATCACTGGCTATTTCACTGAAATCTACTGCTCCTCAGAAAAAGGTGTTACCATTCAGGTAACACCAGATGAAAACTTCAATCTTTCCCAGACCTCTGATAGAAGGCATCTTCATCTCCAACAGGGAATGGCATATCACACACTGTTTATCATTCAACGCACAATACTAAAGTCCTCTCATACACAGTGGTCCCTAATTGTCTGTTAGTTGAATTTGGTAAAACTGCTTTATATCCGTTATTCAGTCTCCTCCAGCAATAAAACAAACACTGTGGTCTCTCTCAAACTAATTGAAATCCTTGGATTAAAAGCCCTGTGAAAGGCTAAAGAGCATTTTTGCTTTTCAAGTAGTTCACTTCTACTATTACTACATGGGTGATATCTGTGGTAATGCATATGTATGGGGATGCCAACGTTCAAAGGGTGTTATAACAAGGAAGTGTTTCCCCTCCACCCTCCAGTCTGAAGGATGAGTGAATCAAGAGAGAAAGAGAAACAAAGATGGTTAGTTATTTCCCTTAAAAGTTCAACTCAGATCTATCTAATTACTTAAAAAAAAAAATAAAAGATTAAGCACACAAGCTTATTCCACAGTTTTTGTAACAATGCTTTTTTTCCATATTCATCAACATTTCTCAAAAGAGATCTTTTATCCATAGTGAAGGTAAAAATTTGTGAGCTGATTAAAAATATCTAGAATTGGAAATTCAGCAGAATTCCAATCCAGTATGATGCCTCTCATCATACTGTCCTTTTTACAAACAAGCTATAGTCAGACTGAAACAATTCAATTGTTTCTAAAATTACAATTGATTCTGAAGGTAAAAGCACAAAGCTTCAGGCAAGTTCATTATTTGGGCATCAAAAAAAACCAGCCACAACAATCTCAGTCAACTGATGTTTCAATGTTGCATCCAACTGTAAACACAGTGTTAAAAACACATTTCCTTTTAGCATAGGGAAATTTGCCTTCTTGCTCCCTATGTGTATTTGATACGCTGTAATAATCTGTAGTATTTAATTTGAAATACAAATACTACTAAAAATTTATCCTTCCAAAAAGTTATTACAAATTGCATAAATATAGCTTTTACTTAATAATGAGATAGCGCAGTTATCTGCTTAGTATTTCTGTATCTTCAAGCCATTGCTGTAAAATAGCTCATTACACTAAATGTTCTATAATACAGCTAACAAAGACTCCCAGGACAAAAATGAAATACCTGTCTTCAATAGCAAACCACAGTTTAATATTAATCATAAATATACAGTTGACACTATAAATCTTTCTCACCTCAGTCTAAATGATGAGTTGATCTTTGGTCGTAAGCCACCATTTTCATACAGCTGTATGTGCTGCTGACTATTTGCATGGACCTTCCAGCTGACACATACTGGGTTCCTCACAAAATGAGGGCTATCCTTTTGTTCTTGAAGCCCTTCATCTTCTAATTCACTAGATCCATCTACTACTGCCTGGAGGAACTTCTTGAGCCTGGTAAGTACAGCCAGCCTCCACTGCTGAGAAGTTACTCTGCGATTTGGGTTAACAGACAGCATCCAGGAGAGTTTCTCCCTGCTCTTCATTCTTTTTGACAGTTGCTGGTGAGAAATAAGCTCTACAAAATTCTTCAATAACATACTACTGCGGTCTGTTAGAAGAGCTGGGTACTGTTCCAACAAAACATCCAAGACTTTCAATGAATCTTCCTGGATTCCCTCACTGATATGAGTCATGGCACTGGAGAGGTGGGCACTTACCAAAGGGAAAAATGGAGTAATCTGTTCAGCTCTTATTTTTGAAGCCAAGAATTGAAGCAGGTAAACAGCCGCTCTTCTAACACCAGAATCTTTGTCTGTAAACACAGCTGCCACTTCACTTATTATACTTGAAAGGTGTGCATCAATTACAAATGGATATTGAGATAGAAGATCTTTGAGCCCAAGAAGAGCACTCTGTTTAACCCCAGCATTATAGTGATGCATCTGTGACAGCAGATCCTATAAGAAAAGGAACATATGTATATATTTGATATCATTATTACATTAAATGTTCCAACTGCTCCATCTATTTTCTAGCACACTTTCTCAGATGCGCAAAAATACAGTCTAATGGTGTGGTCTTTAGCAGTGTAGTAAGTTCAGAACAAATATAATACTCATTCAAAGCATAATAATGAACAAATCATCAAAATTAAGTTATAGAAACAGTGACACACCATGACTTGTCCTTCAGGTAATCAGAAACCCCTCAATCTTCAATGTATATACTACCCTACCAACTTAACAGAAGCACGAGAAAAAGTCCTCTCTCATTTTTCAGAAGTAGAACTATGAAACCTCAGTCTCAATAACTCTCCAACTTAAGCAGAGAGTTGCAAGAGGGAAAAGGTAAAGAGAGGAGAGCAGCAATTACATGTAAATTACATGTAAAAACTTAGAAAAACATATCATTTTAGGGGGCCTATTTTTTTAAAACCCTGTTCTCAAGTTATGATCCATGATAAAATAGAATGTTAAAAATATATGCTACAATGTGTAACTTCAGTTTTTCCAGTGCTGATAACCCTTGCCTTAGGTTCTACGTTGGTCAAGAAATTTAAATAATTAAATCCATGGGTCAGCTTACTGTCAAGGACAGAAGGGCTGTATTCAAATACTCTATTGTTTTTTTACAATTTTTTTAAATCATTTTTCCCTAAAATATAACATAATAAACCTAGGTAAATAAAATGTCATTATCTGTCATTTCAGAAAAATACTGACAAGGTATACCTTTATGTTAAGTTTTCTATTTTGTGTAGGAAATATTCCATCGTCTTTGAGTTGTTCAGGAATTTGTATGGCCTTGGTCTTGAAAGTGGTATCAGTTGCATTTTCTAGTTTAGGTTTCTTTTTCCCAACTTTTAATTTCACTTTCTGGAAGTCTTCTTGGTGTTTCCTTTTTTTAGTCATTCTGATTCTCTGCAAAAAGATATTCAGAAACTTAATTAGATTAAATACACTACCAATACTTTCTCTACCAAAGAGCAGTATGCTTCTATTGCAGGCTACTGTTTTTATGCTTTTCTTCTGTGCATAAACTATTGTCCATTTTTCAGACAAGATGCTAGGCTACAAAGTTTAATCCAGTATAGCTGCTCTTCTAGTGTCCAGAAAACATTTTGCTGTTCCTTTATGTCCACCTTTGCTTTGAAAACTGCTTTACTGAAAAAARAACAAAAATAAAAAAACTTTACCTTCTTAGGAATTTTTTTTAAACTTATTCTGAGAGAAGAATTGAAGGCAATACTTACAAGCAGCTTTTTATATACTTGAGTCTTGTTGCACCAAATGAGCTCAGTGAACTGTTTTGTTCCACTTGTACATTGTTTACCAGCTCAGCCAATAATAACACACAGWCTGCACAGGTAAAATTATAGGTCTAGTCAGACCTTCACTGATAATAGCAATATATAAGAAACTCAAAAAATAAAATAACAGAAAAAAGCCCTGCACTATATTCTCAAAGTCCAGATTGCATTTAGAATAATAATTAGAAAGAAGGGAAAAAGAGAGGTTAAAATAGACAAAGCTGAAAAAAAGGCTGAAAAACTAACTCATATTTAGTAAGACCTAAGAAATAAGGTAGCATAAATACCTGTACTTAGCTGAAGCCATGCAGATATACTAGAATAGACATAAAATTACCAAAATAAAAATCCACAACTCAATTTCTGAACCATCTATTAGGTTTAATGTATCTGTACTGAAAAAGTACTCATAGTTCTACCAGATCATAGAAAACAAGCTCCTTTATTTTAGCTTGTTTCCCTCTAATCCTCATACTTCTAAACGCAATCATAACAAACTCTAGAAGTTGATGTCACAATACTCAATACCATGTACAAATAGTGCATAGATTTCTGTTAAATAAAATGTTGAACCCACAATCTGATGACTGGTGTAAGTGGTAGCAGAAACTACGTAGAATTTTAAAGCAGGGTGGAATGGGGTTGGGGACATGCAAGCACAAAGTCAGCATGATATTCTGGTTCAACATCTCACAACTTTCCAACAATAAAAGGTAATTTACACAGCTGGAAAGCAGAATACGTCTAGGTATCTTTGTACACAGTATATATATAGTCAGCTTCAGAGGTTTACCCTGTCAGGTTCATAAGCCTTTCATTTTTTCACTGAAAGGGCATCTCTCTTCTGAACTACTCTCCAGCTAACTCATTTCACACATGTGAACTATGTGTAAATGTTGGAAACACAAGGTCCAAAATTTAAAAGGCAAACTAAGAAAAAAGAAATAACATAGCTGACTAAACCCAGAAACTTCTAAATAAAATATGCAAACACTGAATCTGCTTATGGTGGATAATGACATCACTCACTTTAGAAGATAAGTCTACAACTGATTTCCCCCATAGACTTCAAGTTTAAGATTGCGGTCTATTACAATATTTCATATACACATCATCAGGATAATCACTCAAGTAATGCTTTAAATCCAACTTGTCAGCTTCCATTCTTTGAATTATTTGAAATTAAACTGACTTGACAGACATTTGACTACAACTTAATTTCTGCTTGAAACATGCTTGCTCAAAACAGCTCTATTTAAGATCACTTTAAGTAAATAACCTATTTACTGAAAAAGCTTTAAAAATTATTGGGCTTTGGTTCCCAAATAAAAAGGTCCTTTAATGTCTAAATATAACTACTACATTTTAATGAACTTTTGATTTTTACCTTATCCATCTTTTCTAAAAGAACTGTAATGAGATTTTCATCATTTGATTACAAGACATACAGAAACAGCTAAGCTTTTATCATTATTTCTATTTACAAAGCTTGCTTTTACAGAGATATTTAAAAATATCTCAGCTACAAGATAAAGAGTTTGGCCTCCAATTGGCATTAACTTCATTACAATTTACACACACATATGCACACACTTATCTGAAGAAAGCCATTTTAAAAAATACATATAAAATATACCTTCTCCTATTAAGACAAAGAACCACAGTCTACCTTGCACTGCATACTTTGGAAGTTATTGAAAATGTTAACCCATCCATTTCCATTTCACAAATACCATGCCAAATCTGAGTTAAAAAAATGGTTACAAAACCAGAGCCATGAGAACACCAACATGTCTACATATCAAAGCAGTAAACAAAGCTGTATATGATTTATGAAATTAAAGGGAGTTTTTTTTGAATCAGTTTGTCTAACAAATGCCTCTTGACTTTAACCATCTTTTCAAATGGTCCTGCTCCTACAGTCAAGCTAAGTGCACTTAACAGTTTCTACACTAACATGTACTATAATCCAAAATATTAAAATAATCTCAAATTAGTAATGGTTTCCTTAATACATAAAGCTGTACGCTGCACTTTTCAGAAGCTGTTTCAGGTGCTATTCAACCATCCTTGCAGCAGGCTTAAGGAACAAAAAAAAAGCCCAAAGGAGCAACTGTTTCATCTGTAATTCACTTGCTTACATTTTTGACTCAGTATCCTCAGGRATACTGCCAGTATAGTTTCAAGCTCAATCTATCACGAAAATCCTGAGAAATTAGAAGAAGATGTAATAGCTCTAAGACCTCTCCTCTGATAATATTTGTTCATATGCAAACTTTCTTCCAGTAAAACTCATTCACTTATGACTTTATCAGACTCCCACAATGGACAGGGGACAGCATATTCCGATTCATCATAAAGCCTAATAACAAAAATTACACGAGTCAAAGCATTATGTAACAAATACCATACCCCAAAGCCAAAACTCTATTAAAAGTCGAGCCGATAGCAACTCCCGTGTATCTAGGTAGCTAAGTAATCTTCATTAGCATCTCAGGACATCTTCTGGCTTGCCTTTGGGGCACAGGCTTTCCTCTGCTCAATTTTAGTTATTCTATAAAACGTTTAAATAAAGCTTGTTAGTGCCTGCCTGGTGCTCACGATCCTCAGGGAAACGCCTGGATTTCTGCTCCGACAGACCCGGCCCGCGGTGCTTCCGTGCGTGAGGTCCCGAAAGAAGAGCGGCAGCAACTCCGCTGCGCAAAACGGCAGAGCTCTCGGGCCCGGCGAGGAGCTTGCTCTTCGCGAGCGGCAAGCGAGACAGTGGCAACAGCGGGGGAATGCCACGGGACGCGCGGCAGCACAGCACCCGGGGACAGCGGGAACAGCCCAGGCAAAGCAGCAGCTCGTCCCGGGGCGGGGGCGGCGGACGACGCCAGCGCCCAGGGGCCGAGGCCCGCTGCCCTCCTGAGACCCGCGGGTGCACCCGCAGCTGTGCTCGCGCTTCCCGCCACCCTGCGCAGGAGCGTGCACGAAGGGGGTGGGTCACACAAAAGGCGGCCGCCGGCGAAGGACAGGGCGAGACCAGGAGCCTCCAGCCGCGCGCCTCGGCGGGAAGGGGCAGGGCCGCTGGCGTCTCCTCCCGCGGCGGGAAGGACGCCGCCGCAGCCCCGCGCGCGCCGACCACGGCCACTCACCAACCACGCGGCGATACCCCTTCCGCCCCCGGGAACGAGCCCGGAAACGTCGCCCCACGTGACAGGCCTGCACCAACGAGCGCTGCCCATGGGGAAGAGCGCCCTTCTTCCCGCTCCTTTCTGTCTGAAGCGCCGGCGCCACCTAGCGGGGTGGAGCGCCGCGCCATGCCGCCACGCCGCGCGGCGGCTTCCGCCGGCCGCCGCTGTGCTGGGCGCCTTCCGTGGCGCGGCTGCACCCGCAGGTGGCGGGGCTCCTCATCCCTAGGGCGGAGCTCTCGGTGAAAAGGGGAAAAACCGCAAACGTAAACGTTAACCTAATTTCCAACAGAAACTGCAACTCTAGACTCAACATTTGAAAGTAAGAGACAAAAAAAGCACAGGTTTTACTCACGTTAAGAGGTGTCACAGTATTAGAGTGCCAGCCGTTCTCACTCTGCCTTTTTGAACTGGTGGGCACTAGTGAAAGTTTAGCTTTTATTAACATTTTTTAACAGCTGAGCATTTAGCCAGAAATATACCTTTATTAGAGTTCCACTTTTAGTTTCACTTGCACAGGTATAGAATGCTCAATCCTGTAAAATTCAGAGGTGTTGCTAACTGCCTAATTGCAGTTCCGGGGAACCAACACAAAAAAACACATGAAAGCCATTTTTACGAGTACTGGAGGACTACACTAAATACCCTTTAGGCTGAGCACTGCTTTTTGTCTTTAGTAACTTATTCGAGTAAAAGGGAAAAAAAATCACTCCTTTTATTCTTTTAAATATATTTTTATTTTTCAGAACATCTCCTTTTGAGGCATTTCCTCCATTCTACTTTCCCTGACAAGAGTAGACTGAAAATAGTACTGCTCCATTTTGCACTTTCAGTCGAGATTATAAATTGCTTAATTAGTGCAGGGTTGTTAAGTTGGTGATCTCTCAATTATCAGTGTTAATTACAGTAGAAGATTGTGAAGGAAAAGAATGTTTTTCAGAAGTATTGCAGTCTTCATTGCTAGTTTGGTCGTGGCTTATAGGCTTTTTCTCCCCTTTTTGCAGTAAGGTGTCTTCACTGTACTAGTGAAGACTCCTTTGATTTATTTTCCTCACTCTCCTAAGATCCATACTCTTCTACGATAAAAATTATTTACAAATGTAGTGATCTGTCAAATAAATGAACACAAATTATATTCCTTTATATATACATATACATACATACATATATATATATTAAAAATGTGTGTGTCTATATATAAAGTATTCTATTATCAAACAGATGAGCCATGACAGTTATCCTTGCTAAGATGAAGTATTTAATATTTTTAGTATGAGACATATTTTGTAGGATTCCTCACATTCTCCAGGAGTACCTCAATAGGTTTGTTTTTTGGCTACTATCAGCTTCATCACACATCCAGAGATACATTTTCTGCTCTGAAGCCTGGTAAAACTTCAAGACAGAAGAAGCTGCTTTGCAAGGAACTAACTCTGTAAATAATTAAAGTATGCTGCCCTTCTCACTCTACCTTCCCCTCTGGCCAATATCAGGATCTCCTTCATAATACATCAATTTTGAGGATAATTCAATCAGATCACTGGTGTAATTACACTAAACTATTTTGGTTTGAACTAACATGGATGACTGCTAAAAATTCACCAGAATTCACCAGATGTCAGCATTCCATCACATCAGGCATTATAACATTTTTTATTACTGGAATTGGAGATGCCTTGGCTCACGCTTCTTATTCATAATTACTATTGGGATTATTTTCATGCTTTCTTTGAGCCCAACTACTTTAGCTCTTTTATACCTCATACTCTGACTTCCAAACTTCTCTACTAATTTCTTCCTCTAAAATGGCTTCTTTGAATAATGGAGAACTACTGGGTTACTAGTGGATCTGTTAGTTTTTGCAGTTAATTTACACTGAATATTTTTAGGCTATCCAGCAGGTAATTTGAAACTGATCAATTAGAGTCTGCTCCATCTCCAGTGACAGAGGGTAGATGTTAACAGAGTACTAAAAAGAACAATTTCAATTACATAGATGAATGCTATTGGAGTACCATGAGGACATTTTTAATTGTATTTCAATGATGAACTTACATAATAGCATTTCCTCCAACAAGAATGAGTTAATAACAACAAATCCCAAGATTTGCGTTTACAGAGTGAGAAAACGTTTAGAAAATATAAGAAAGATTTTAATGGAGAGTTAGCATTAGCACTTTAGATTTCACATACAGTTTCAAAGCATTAGGCACATTATGTTTGGTTCACTGATAACTAGATCAAATTCACAGGATAGGGCTTGCTGCTTGGAAAGAGGATAATGAAATCTTAAGCCAGAAAGTCATGTCACAATCCTAGAAGAAAGAGGAAGCAAAATGAAAGCAGGATGTTTCCCTAAACTGTCTAGAACAAAGGTCACAAATTTACACTAGATAGTATGTTTTCTGTTGCACATTTAAAATACTCCATTTCTTATCAGTTCATCTGTGAATATCCTTCCTCTCTCAACTTTTTGCCTTCCAACAGAAGTTTGATTTTTTTTTTTAAGATAATTTCTCCGAAGCTTTCTGGGGTCCAAGTAAAATGTGTATTAAACAAGTTAAAGTAAAGATAAAAGAAAAATTAATTCCCTTCTAATTTAATTTTTCTTGCTATTGCTAATGTTTTAATTCTATAAATTCTCCAGTTACTCATGATGTCTGCTGTTATTGTGAGGTAAGATCGTAACATATAATATTAAATATAATCAGTAGCATTCCTTAAATATCATTAGTAAAGATGCAACCCAGTTTTTCCTTACTTCGTAATTCTGGCACAAGTAAAACATTATCCTTAAAAACTGGTTTGGAACAAACATACAGMTTTCGATTACGAATACCAAGTCATCACAAAACACAGTCAGATACAAGAACAAACAAAAGAATTACACCTGCAGCCTATATTTGCACCAGAAAAAAAGCACTAAGGAAAAACTAGCTTGAATAGCCTATATTAGACACATGGTCTTAAAAAATACAGAAGCATACACTTTGCAATTTTTGTGCAGTTCAGTTTTCTCAGCTATCTTTGAGAAGTAATCAGCATTCCTGCAGTTTACCATTCAAAATATTTTATATTCGTGTGCAGTAGGCTCAGAACCCTTTCTGCTTTCAGCATGCTCCTACTGCACTCACAGAAGAAATATTTAAGTCTCAGTAATTTCTACTTAATTTTCCACTTTATTTCCACTAGGAAGGATTTCATAGGAAGAAAAACAAGAGGCTGTTGCAAGGTGGCCATTTACAACCACTGAACATTCTAATTTTATTATGTTAGTTAATAGAATGTTCTGCACTTTAAAAACAAAAATGTTAATAAAGTTTTTATTTTATGTATTAGAGGAACAGAATTTGGATTTGCATACCTACTAAAAGAACTTTGTACTGAGCAAGTACATCTTCATTAAGTAGGCATTAATACTGTCCCTATTTAGGGTAAATATCAGCTGTAAGAGCTCTGGTTCCAACTCTGCTTCTGACAAGAACATATTTAGAGATATTCTAGAAACTCTTCACAATTTATTTAAAGCAGTCCAGTACATGTTTTGTGTTTTAATTTCTCCAATTGTCATCAAATTCTTTTTATTCATTACCCATTCACAGAACAAATTTCTCTGCTGCTTTCTTTTTACCTTATCATTATTATGGCATCTTGCATTCCATGATACAAAGATTCAAAGCCATCAGGATGAGGATTCTCAATTCCATCCAGTTCTCCAAAAATTTTAAGTTCTCATTTAAAGTTTCATTCATCATCTGGTCCCAGCATTCCTGTAATAATAGGCAGCTTCTAGCTGCAAAGCTGAAAAATTTTAATTATAACCACTGAATGTACATTGCAAATGGGAACCAAATTTTAATTACAAAAGTAGAATACAAAAAAAAAAAATTAGAATTTTTTCCTTCAAACAGATTCTAATTTATAACTAGCCAAAACATTTTAATAGTGGTTAATATATAGAACTTTATATTCAAATCAAAAACACTACTACTTGAGTTGGAAAAAAGTTCACATTAAAGGATCTGAAATGAAGGACAGTATAAGCCAGTTTTCATTTCAGCCTTATTGTGATAGGATAAGGGAAGAAAAAAGAAAGACTCCTTTGCTATCACATCAGTGGATCTCAACCATAGTCTGGTTAGATCTCTTGGGACACATGTCTGAATTTGAAAGCACAGTCAACCTCTGTTGAATCTGCGGAAGCTTCCAGTTAAGTTCCCTAATTTGCATATAATCCAGGCACTTCTCAACTTGGAACTAGACTGACAGTACTAACTTCTCCTTTTTATTTTTTTTTTTTTGATCTTTGTTTCAAAATATATGTGGAGACAAATTCATAGTCCACATATGGGATTTTTGTTTGATTCCAATGGTCTTTGAATCAGGACCAGCAGCCACAGGCAATAGTTTCCTAGTATTTACTGTAGGATGAAATCACATGGCTGACTTCAGTAGTTCATTCTATTGTTAAGTCTTTGTGAAAGAACCAACAATAAGGAAAAAAAATCAGACTGCTGGTATATGATATTTGAAGATATTTAGAAAAATAAGTTATTTGTTTTAAAAGTGATACAACATTTTAACAGAGAAGAAAGGAACAAAACCTTTACAGCCTTTCAACACACACAGAAATTTCAGCTATATGGAGAAATAAATAACAAGAATCTCAAAATCAAATTTATATTTTAATTAAAACAATACTGTACAAAATTTGGACATAGCAAAATCAGCTGTATCTGAGTTTATAGTAAGTAAAACAACAATCTCAAGCTGACAAAAAGTAGACATTATAACACTAACTCTACTGACTCTACCATATCACTGTGTACTGCCATTGCTTGGTCTCCTCAGAGTCCCACTTTCAGTCAGGATCCTTAAAACACTTGGAATATCAATTCCTTTGTTAAAGGAAAAAAAAGAGAAAATATTTGGTTTGATGATAAAATACATTTTAAAATGTACATTTATACTGAAGCATTCAGATGATGACATGAGCCTAAGGACAACTGTTAACAATTAGAATATGTTACTTAGTTGCCTGGAAACTAGAACTGTATATTCCCATGCATAGCTGTACACATTCAACTGAAGGGTCCACCTAGCCCTGTACTGTCTCTGATTTTCAGAGATCTCTAGATGGTAATTAGGAAAGCATGATCAAAAGTTCTTAATTTCATAACTATAATAAGAAGTCAAAGTGTTCTCTTCTGAGCACAAGCAAAAAAGCAATGTTGCTTTGATGAAGTTGTTGCTCATTAATGATGACTATTCCATCTAAAAAGACACACATACGGGCAGATTAAGTGGTAACAAAGAAAACCACTCAATAGCCATAAGCAAATGTCAAGGAAACAGTAAGAACAGCACTGGTACACATGATGCTTACTGAAGTATGAGAGGATCATGTTCTACTAACCTCAGATCATTTTCAGCTCAGGAAACATCCCAAGTCTGGTATGGCAAACTTTTAAGTAACCCTCTGTGAGTCTGTCTTCCAAACAGTTGTCCAGTCTGGACCAGTCAATACTTTTAGACCCATACAAGAGTTCTGTATCCACAGCATCCTTTTTGAAAAGAGTTCCATAGATCATTTACCTACTGCATGAAGAACTATTTCATCTTGACTGTCTTGAAGCTGGGTCCCCTTATTACTCCCCAAGTTTTTTGGAACAGTAGAATTCTGTCTGCCCTCTCCACACACTCATGACTTCACAAATCTCTATTCTAACCTCGTCACAGTCATCTCATTTCTAAATGAAGCAAAAAAGAGCTCTAAATTTCTATTGCTTCTTATCTGGAAGCTATTCTCATATCTTCTTGTCTTCTCTAAACCTTTTGAAGGTCTAATAAAGTCCTTTATGTATGCACTATTTAAAGATATAGGCAAAGCTTGAATTTATGCAAAGGCAAAATGATGACTTCCATCTTGCTTTCTGTTCTTTTCTTAATTCCTTACATTCAATTCATTCTTCTGACCGCTATGGAGTGCTGAGTTGGCATTTTCATCAGAATAGCCATCGTAACACCAAGATTATGTTTGAATTGAAAAACACATCAGATTTCATCTGTCAGTTTATTACCGTGTAACTCATCAGAAGAGGAGCTTTTGAAATTGTTTGGTCAACTGACACTTTAACTGCCTTCAATAATGTAAAATCACAAATTTTGTCATCTAACTTCTCATCCCTTTTTCCAGGCCTTTTGTGAAGATATTAAACTGAACAGGTTTTAAGCATGGGCCCACAGTTATCTATTGGTAACCTCTCTTCACTGTAAAATTGATTGCCCATYTCCTATATTTCTTTCTGTTTATTATTTATCAATGCAAGGATTTTCCTCTTTTCACACAGCCATGTAGTTTTCCTAAAAGCCTCTAAAAACGCCTTTAAAAGAATCCTAAAAGATGAGGAATTGTCAAAAGCTTTTTTGGAATTCCAAACAGACTTTATGAACTGGTTCACCTTTATCCAAACATTTACTGATGTCAGACAGACAACTGTCTGACAACTCCAGAAAGGCTTTAAAGAAGGACTTTCTCTTCATGGAAGCAGTATTTATTTTCTCTCTCTAAGCAGATCACATTTACCAGGTGTCCATTAACTCCCACCTTGTTTTTCTAAGTAGTATCTGTTCACCTGCCCAGTAGAAGCTGGTAGATTCAAAGATCACTTGGAACCCATAAAAAAAAAATAGAACTACAATTGCCATCCACAATTTACAGATTCCAAAGGAAGCTTTATGGAAGAAATCACTGTTTTCAGTAATTTAACTATTTCATCTTTGAGCTCTCTTAGGATCAGATGATAGTCACTGAAGAGGTCTCATAATTTTATAGTTTTGTGTTGTCAGTTTGTTCCTGTTCTACTAGACTTCCATTCCAGGCACAGTCTGCTGAGCAGTTGGTACCTCCTTCTGGTGCCCCCCTTCTCCCTCCAATAAAGGAGGAGCATTGGAATCTCTCTAGTTCCTTGCACAATGCGCACCCAGGCAAAGAATACCTTATGCTTCTCTACAATGTCGTCTTCCATGTTACCTTTTTCACCCTGATTATCAGTTAGTTCTACACTCTCAGAAGCTTAGAAGCAAATGCAGGAAGCTTCTTAAGAAAGACAAGCAATTGACTGGAGACAGAGGTGGGGAGGTTTGGTAGCTGAAACTTAACAGAAACTTGCAGACAGAAGAAAGAATGTTGGTTGCTGATTCCATGTTGTTTCTGTGCAACTATAGTTTCTTCGGGAATGAGCAAGTAAAAACATTCCTGTTGTAGGCAGTTATCACAAAGACACTAGATTCTCCTTTTTTTCCTAATAATATTACACTTAATTTTAGTTTACTATCTTTCACCAGGTAGATGCTACTATCCACTAATAAGGAAGGAATAAAAAAAGACAAATTCAGTGATTATTAGCACTGTCACAGGAAGGCAGTCATTTTGAATTACCATTCCTAATCAGGGTCTTAGAGAAGTTAAAGGGGAAAAAATAGTCTCTCCAGTCCACTCTAGTATCTCAAAATTCTTTCACCCATATAGTCCTGTCCCATCATAAATTTTTCACAGAGCTAACAGAATTGTTACGTATATTTTATATACAGAAAGAGATTACCTCTGAAAGCTGGATTTGCTGCTGCTATTTTGTGTAAAGTAGCTGTAACTTCCTCAACATTCATATTTCTTACACTGTTCAAAAATTCAGTAGTGATGTTATTCTCATATGGTGTTTCTGAAGAGCCAGTTGAAAAGTGTTGGGGTTCATGTTCCTCATTTACTGATAAGACCTTCTTAGCTGATTGGCTGCTTGAGTAGTCTTAGAAAGAAGAGGAATACTGTTTTTCAGTAAGAATATTCTGAAGAGGCTTCCTTACTTAATTCTCCAAATAGGGCTTTTTAAAACAAGCATTTTGAGTCTAAAGGAGCTGGAGCAGCAGCATTGCTGGAAAAGTTCACATTTGACATTGCTAATAACRTTTTCATACAACTAAGAGTCAAGAATGTTTGTCATTTACAGAAAACGGATTGGAGAAGCTATTTCTATTTTGCATACAAAAATAAACTAAAAGTTCTAAGTCTCATGTATGGTAGGGCATTTCAGTTTTCATTATTAGCATTGTACTAATTGAGGCTTTCGAAAGCTAAGTGCATTGCCACCATACAGAAAAATCTCTCATGAAACAGCTGCACTAGAATTCTTGGTATTTTCCCTGTTAAAGCACAGCACTGTACTTTTCATCCCATTGTATGAGAAAAATAAGCATTTGTTTGTATCAAGAAGGAAATCACCTCAAGGAAATCCAAGATTCTTAAATAAATTCTTCAGAAGTACTGAGATCAAGTAGCTGCAATGTTCAGATGTTATACAGAATTTTCGAATCCTATACAACATAATTTTGTTTCCACTAACTTCTTGATCAGACTAGACCTGCAGTAAGCCTCTTTTGCACCAAGAAGATAAAAAGATGTGCAAGAAAGCATTATACTTTGAAAACCTCCTTAAAAACAACTGCCTTTGGACAGAGGAGAGTCAGAGACAATACTATGACATACAAATTCAAGTTATCCCAAAATCCTATGGTTAATTTCATTAATAGTCAGTGTAATGAGTATTTTTGAATAGTCTGCTTTTTCTGGTATCTGTTGAGGATGAAGACATCTCTTAATTTTAAGTTACTTAATCTCAACTATATTCTGTTCTTAAGCTCTGCTTTTAGAGAAACAGGAAAAAAGCTTTCTTAAGATTCATGCAAAGTTTAGTGTTAAGGTTAAAGCACATTCAAGGTTGGAACCCTAATTTTACCAGTATCAGAGTCATTAATATCTGCTGTAGTCAGGTCAGATGGCTCTGTGGAATGTTCCAATACTTCTTCTCCATTATGTTCAGTATCTAAGAGGTCCTAAGAGTTTGAAAAAAAGCTTTATTCAGAGCTTTCTGAAAACAAACTTTTGAAATGACCAATTACTACATTTTAATGATCACAAAATCAAAAAGATAAATAACTTCTTATCAAATTCTTCTTTGAAAAATGAAATGTTTATTCAAAAAAAATACAACTGTTAAACAATGTTTTATACACACACTGTTCATGGTATCCATCTATAGCAGAAAAAAAGCACTGTATTAGGCCAAGAAGCCCTACTTAAGGAGGCTTAAATATATTTTTATTCTGCTAAATTGGAATAGTAAACCTTTACACTCAGAATAAAGGATTTGTTTTTAAAAAAGTTAAAAGATCACAGTTCAGGATACTAAAATGTTTTCTCATATTAGTTCTTCTGATTTTTCTAAAACGGCTAGGCTAGAAGTTGCTTCAGTTAGAAAATATTTGTTTTGTAACATCTCAAATATTGACACCTTTCCATATGAATAAAACAACAAAACCTAATATGAAAGAGAAGCAGAGATAAGGAAGCTTAATACAGAAGTCAAAAGCAGTAAATAATTAATGAGAACAATAGACATGGAATTTTATCATAGAGAAGTGCTGCCTTTGGGGAATGGAATGGGGAATGCTTTTTGGAAATGGTGTATGGACAATATAAGGATCAACTTTATAGAAAAATCCTGAGTTAAGAAATAAAAGGCTTTTGAAGCCCAAATAAAAACAACAAACTTTTTTTCTGAAGTATCACCCCTGGGATCCCATCCAGCTCTCAGGCTAGTACTTGGTCTCATTTGCATTATCCACTTAAATTAATCTCTTAAATAATAAAGTTGTTAAGTGAGTAGTTATTCTGGTGAATGAGCCTGTATCTTCAACATTAAAAATTCCATGAGACAGGCTGGGAGTGATAAGGTTTCAGATGGCAAATATGTTCAATGGATCATCAACAATAGGAAATTCCCTACTATACGTCTTGACAGTAGATGATAAACAAAAAAATTACTTCTAAGCATGGAAACTGTGGAGATTATGGTATGATGGTATAGTGGCAACCACAGCAGGCTCAAAATAGCACTCAGAACACCTTCATACTGTGGCCTTTTTAAAGACAAGTCAGTCAGTGCTAGCTTCAGGGGAAAAAATAATGAGTTTCTAATGGTAGAGGAAGGAAAGGATGAACCTCAGAGAAAACATTCCAAACAGTAGGAAAAAAAAAGAGGTTTGTATAAATAAAGGAGGAAAATGAATGTCAATAATGCTTGATTACACAGTGAACGAAGCGAGGGCAAGGTTGGGAAAGGAAATGGGATACAGACCAAAATAATGTCAGGGAGGTCAAAGAAATGAGAAAAGCTTAAACTAGGAATTAGAAGGGATAAAAAAAAAAACAGAGAAAATGAGATACAAGCAAATGTATGTGAAGAAGGGACTGAATTTTTTTTGCTTCTCCAGTTATTGAAAACAACCCTTTGTAGAGAGAGTGTTAGACTTTACAACAAAAAGCTGTGAATTTGTCTTATCATCACTATGAAAGTTCTTCAAGTATTTAATGCCCCAAACTTACAATATTGTCTCCATATTTTATAATTAAATAAAATGGTTATCTGTAATAAAAAATGCATAGATCACAGGAGTGATCTGTTTGTACAGACAACAAATCTGTTTATATAACAGAAAAAAGACAAAAATCTACATTACATTTTTTGAGGCAACATGCTGACGATATTCCACCAGTGCATCCGTAAGAGTCTGTGTAACTCTTAGGATAAATGAAGCATCATCTTCATTCAGTATCTCAAAACTTTGCTAGGGAAAGAAAAAAAAAAAAAAACCCACAATGCAAGAATTGCTCTCTGAAAGATTGAAGTATTATTGTGTGGCACATAYGCATAAAATCTGATGTTATATGCTAAGCCACAAACACAAGAACAGCATCTTGGGAAATCCCAATATAACAACAAAACAGAACTATTTACACCTGATTTCTTGGAGGTTTGTGTCCTACATTGAACTCCTAGACTGAACATCCATACAGAACATTAAATATTTAATAAGGACTGACCTTATGCTGCTGCCTTTTGAGGAGAAGAGGAAGCATGGAGGAGGAGGTTCTCTGCCTAGCATTTTTCCCCCTTTTTATTAAACCTGCAGTGCAGAAACCTGATTTTGAGATCTCTATCCTTCTGTCAGATACAGTTGAAGTAACAGAACAGATTAAATTTTAATATATTAAAATTAAATATCATTATCTCATAATTTTGGGGAGAGGGAGGAGATAAAGTGGGAGGACAATGGTAGAAGAACCTAGCAGGAGTTATCTCCTGCAGTAATCTGACATAATCCTTTGAAAAGGAACACCTCAGCAGTTTTCCTGGAAATACACAGGAAAACACATTTCCGTATGTATTTAATCTCTTCCCAAGGTATCTACATACAAATGAATGTGTACAATTCCCCTGAGGCAGCATAGTCCTGATCCATTTCTACAGAAACTGTTTTGAGAAGATTCATGAAGCTTTAAGCCTTTTCAGGAGAAAGGTTTTCACAGCAAATTTCAAAGAACCAAATGTAGGAGCTCATTTGCCTGTAACTAGCAAAAAGCCAGAACACTACTGAACTTAAAGATGTATCTGTGCTTTATATTAACCCTCTTCTTATTCCCAGGAGGGCTAATAAAAGAGCAGAGTCTTTGAAACACTGAAGCTCCAGTGTGGGACCAAGTTCTAGAACTAACAGCCCTCCCAATGAAGGCCACAAGCACCATCCTCTCATCAGGGCCATTATAGTTCTCCTGAAAACACTTCACCTGGGCACAAAAGTAAGAAAAGTGCAGGTCTGCCCTCATAATTCAAATCTTCTGGATTAAAAACAAACATATTCAAATACTCCAGACAAATGAAAAAAGTAACCACAAATAACTAAGTTTATATATGAAAGTATAATAGAGGTTATATATATAATTTTTAATACTAATAGTATTCCTCTATCTGGGTTTGTACAAGTTATTTTTAAATAAAATATCATTTAAAAACTGGAAAAAGAATATTAAACTTGGGCATGTGTGTCTCTGTTATTAGGTTAAATATATATATATATATATATATATATATATATATATATATAAATAAAATTAATGATAAAAGCTGAACACACTATTTTCACAGTTAAAAGATATACAGTAAAGATGATTATTGAACATCTGCATTTATTCCATGATATGAACAGCAAGTCCAAAAAAGGAAATTTGTAGAATTACCTTCCACAATATAAAAGTCTTTTGTTTCAGAAGAGGAAGACCAAAGTAAAACAGATAGAAACTCAATGCAGCTTTAAAAGAAATGAGCATAAATAATAATATTTAACAGCTTTCAAACTTTCCATTGTTCCAATCACTTTCCCAACAGTAACCTTTGTTGCTAGAGGACAATCACACTAAGCAAGGGTATTTCTCAATACATGCGAAAGTTTTACTAACTTGGTACAATCTTTAAAGTTCCCTATTAAAAAAAACAAAAAAAAAGACTTCAGATATACAATCAAGTGAGTAGTACTTAAATTATTATGCAATAGCTGAGTCACAGTAGCTACCAGTTAAAATTTATTTTAGTACAGCTTATGACACTGCTGCTTTTAATGAAATCAGTATTTCCATATGCAAAGACCAGGAATGCTGTTAATCATATAACAACAACAAATCAGTATGGATCAGATGATATACTGGCAAGTTTTCTACTCACTATGGATTGCATTCCTGCTGTGAATGCATATACATGATATATATTTTCACTAAATAAATAGAACTAAGTTGTTTTGCCAATTACTCAACAATGAGAATGATAATTTAAACCTGAATTTTATTCCTTACTGTGTTTCTTTTCTTCCTTAGTGTATCATATATGTCTCCTATATCTCATATCTTCATCCTGCTCCCTTCCATTCAGTGAATTACTTCCTTAAAAATAGCTCACTAGAAAATGAGAGGCTAAAAAATAAGGGTGATTATAGTTAAGCTTTTATTTCAGAAAGAAGTATTTTATTTGAGAAAGAAGTATTAATTTTCATGGTAGCTCATTCCTTTGACAGTAAACCCATACTTCAGCAGGAGTATTTAGACAAAACTTCCTTCTAGAAATTGTAGGTGAGGGGAGGAGGAAGAGGAGAAGGAAGGAAAGGGCAGGGAAGGAAGGGGAAGATGAAGGAAGGGAAGTGTCAAGGGGAGGTAGGGGGTGCCAAGAAAGGAAAGAGGAATCAAGAAAATAAAGGCAGGGATAAAGGATAAGAAAAGATGAAGGTGAAAGCATACACAAAGGATGTTAAGGATAAAGTTAGGCAAAAGAAAAAGAAGGGAAGATTAGGGTTAGAGTTAGGTTTCTGGTTAGGCAAAGGCATTTAGGGTAAGGGTTAGATTTAGCTTTAGGTAAAGGCAAATGCAAGGGCATCTAGGGTTAGTTTTGGGCAAAGGCGAAGAAAAAGGCATCTACAGTTACGGCAAAGGTTTGGCTAGGAAAGGCAATTGCAGTTGGGGTTATGAAAGGTAGAGGAAAAGGCAAGGGGAAAGAGAAAGGCAAAGGCAAAGCATCTACGGTCAGGGTTAGAGTTGGGGTTGGGATGAGCATTAAGAAAGGCAAAGGGAAAGCCAAAGGTATCTAGGGTTAGAATTAGAGTTAGAGTTAGGAAAGGGAAAGCCAAAGGCAAAGCCAAAGCCAAAACCAAACATATCTAGGGTTAATATTAAGAAAGGTAAAGCCAAAGCCAAAGGAAATGAGTGTTAGGTGTATGGTTAGGGTTAGGTTCAGGCAAAGGGAACATCAAAGGCAAAGGCAAAGACATCTAGGCTTATGGTTAGGGTGAGAGATAGGGTTAGGAAAGACAAAGCAAAGGTAAAGCCAAAAGAAAAGACGTGTTAGGATTAGAGTTAGGATAATGCCAAAGCAAAGGTAATAGCAAAGCAAAGGCTTTTAGGATTGGGGTTACAGTTACGATTAGGGTTAGGAAAGGCAAAGCAAAGCCAAAGGAAGAGGCATCAAGGGTTTGGGTTAGGATCAGGAAAGGCAAAGCAAAGGTAAAGGCATCTAAGTTTAGGTCAGGATTAGCAAAGGCAAAGGAATCTATGCTTCAGGTCAGCAAAGGCAATGTCAAAGGCAAAAAGTAAAGGCAAAGGCATCAAGCGTTATGATTAGAGTTATGGAGAGGCCATGGCACAGGTAAAGGCAAGGACAAAARCAAAGGCAAAGACAAAGACAAAGCCATCTAATGTTAGATTTATGCTTAGGGTCAGGGTTAGCCAAAGGCAAAGCAAAGGCAAATGCAAAGGCATCAAGGGTTAGGGTTAGTGTTAGGGTAGGTGTTCCAGGTAGGGTTATCATGAGGGTTAGGAAAAGGTAAACAGAAAGGCAAAGACATCTACGGATAAGGTCAAGGTCAGGGTTATCCAAAGGCAAAGGCACTTAGACTTAGGGCTACTTTATGAAAAGGCAGAGAAAAAGCAAAAGCAAAGGCAAAGGTAAAAGCATTTAGGGTTAGAATTAGGGTTCGGATAAGGTCGGGGAAGGCAAAGGAAATGGCAAAACAAAGGCAAAAGAAAAGGCATCTAGGGTGAGGGAAAAGGGCAATGGCATCCAGTATTAGCTTTATGTTTAGGGTTCAGGTTACTGTTAGGGTTACAAGGAGGGATTTGAAAAGGTAAAGCTAAAGGCAAAGGCAACTAAGAATAGGGATGTGGTCAAGGTTAATCAAAGGCAAAAGCAAAGAGCAAAGGCACAGGAAAAGGCAAAGGCATCTGGGGAAGGTTAGGCAACAGTAAAAGGAAAGGCAAAAGGAGAGGCATCTAGGGTGAGAGTTAGGAAGAGGTAGAGACAAAGGCAAAGGCATCTAAGGACAGGGTCAGCATCAGAGTTAGGCAAAGGCAGAGGGAAAGGCAAAGGCATTTAGGGTCAGGATTTGGATTAGACAATGGCAAAAGCAAAGGTAAAGGCAAAAAAAMCCCTATGCTTAGGATTAGCAAATGCAAAGGCAAAGGCAAAATTAAAGCTAGCTACCATTAGAGTTAGAGTTAGGAAAAGAAAAAGAAAAGGAAAAGGTATTGAGGGTCGGATTTAGGGTCAGGGTAAGAGTTACGGTTATGGTTAGGGAAACACAAAAGCAAAAGAATAGGAAAAGGCAAAGACATCTAGGGTTAGGGTTAGGCCATGGAAAAGGAAGGGCCGAGATAGAAAAGAAAAGCCATGTAGTGTTATGGTTACACTTAGGGTTATGGTGATGGTCTGGGTTCTGGTGACAGTTAGGAAAAAGCAAAGGCAAAAGCAAAGGCAAAAAAAGAGGCATCTAGCATTAACTTTATGCTTAAGGTTTGGGTTACATTTAGGGTTAGGGCTATGAGGAGGGATTCAAAAAGGTAAAGATAAAGGAAACTAAGGATAGGGACATGGTCAGGGTTAATCAAAGGCAAATCAAAGGCAAAGCCAAAGGCAAAGAGCACAGAAAAAGGCATCAAGGGTTTGAGTTAGGGTCAGGAAAGGCAAAGAAAAGGTAAAGGCACCTAAAGTTATGGTCAGGGCTAGGGGTACGGGAAGAGTTAGGGTTAGGATTAGGCAAAGGCAAAGAAAAACGCAAAGGCAGAGGCAGTTAGGATTTGGGTCCAGTTAGGTTAAGGTTAGGGTTAGGGTTAGGCAAGGCCAAGGTGCTCAGGGTCAGGCAAGGCAAAGGCGGTTAGGGTTAAGTTTAGGGTTAGAGTTAAGGTTAGTGTTAAGTTTAGGCAAGGCAAATGCAAAGATGGTAAGATTTAGGGTGAGGGTTAGGGTGAGGGTTAGGGTTGGGGTAGGGATATGGTTAAGATTAGGAAGCCAATGACAGAGGCAGTAATGGTTAGGGTTAGGGTTAGGTGAGGGTTAGAAGAAGGTAAAGGCTAAGGCAAAGGTGGTCAGGGTTAGGGTTAGAGTTACATTTGGCAATGGCAAAGGCTATGGCAACAGCAAAGGCAAAAGCTGTTAGCCATTGGCAAAGGCAAAGGCAAAGGTGGTTAAGGTTAGGGAWAGGGTTAGGGTTAGGGTTTGGGTTGGGGATAGTGTCAGGGTATGGATATGCGTTAGGGGAATGGTTAGGCAAAGGCAAAGGTGAAGGCAAAGGCAGTTAGGGTTAGGGATAACAGTTAGGGTAATGGTTAGGCTAGGGTTAGGGTAGGATTAGGGTTAGGCAAAGGGAAAGGCAAAGGTGGTTAGGGTTAGGGATAGGGTTAGGTTTAGAGTTAGGGTCAGTCAAGGGCAAATGCAAAGTCAAAGTTGGTTAGGGTTTGGATAAGGGTTAGGGCTATACAAAGGCAAAGGCCATTAGGGTTAGGGTTAGGCAAAGGCAGGGGCAGAGGCCAGGCAGAGGCAGAAGCAAAGGCAAAGGCAGTTAGGGTTAGGGTTAGGCAAAAGTAAATGCAAAGGAAAAGGCAAAGACGGTTCTGTTTAGGTAAAGGCAAAGGCAAAGGTGGTTACAGTTAGGGTTAGGGATAGGGTTAGATTTAGGGTTAGGATTAGGGTTAGGCAAAAGCAAAAGCAAAGGCAAGGTCAGTAAGGGTTAGGGTTCGGGCTAGGCAAAGGCTAAGGCTGTTAGGGATAGGCAAAGGCAAAGGTAGAGGCGGTTAGAGTAGGGTTAGCATTAGGGTTACCGTTAGGGTGAGGGAAAGGCAAAAGCAAAGCAGGTTAGGGTTAGGTAAAGGTAGAGGCAAATCAGGGGAAAGGCATGGGCAAAGGCAAAGGCAAAGCCTTTAAAGGTTAATGTTAGGATTAGGGATACGGATAGGTTTATGGTTAGGTAAAGGTGGTTAGGCTTACATTTAAGCAAAGGCGCTTAGTTTTAAAGTTAGGCAAAGGCAATCATGGTCAGGCAAATGCAAACGCAGAGGTGGTTAGGGTTAGGCAAAGGCAAAGGCAGTTAGGGTTAGGGTTAGTGTGAGGGTTAGGCAAAGGCAAAGCAAAGGCAAAGGCGTTTAGGGTTGGAGTTATGGTTAGGGTTAGTCAAACACAAAGTCAAAGGAAAAGGCTGTTAGGGATAGGGTTAGGCAAAGGCAAAGGCAAAGCAAAAGGCAAAGGTGGTTAGGGTTAGGGTTACAGTTAGGGATAGGGTTACAGTTAGCAAAGGTAAAGGCAAAGGTGAAGGTGGTTAGGGTTAAGTTTAGGGTATAGAGATAGGGTTAGGGTTAGGTTTTGGGTTAGGCAAAGGCAAAGGCAAAGTAAAGGAGGTTCAGGTTAGAATCATAGAATCAGTAAGGTTGGAAGAGACCTCTGGAGATCATCTAGTCCAAGCCCCCTGCTCAGCAGGGTTACCTAGAGCATTAGACAGGGTTGCATCCAGGCAGGCCTTGAATATCTCCAAAGAAGGAGACTCCACAACCTCTCCGGGCAACCTCTTCCAGTGCTCTCTTACTCTCACAGTGAAGAAATTCCCCTCACATTCAGGTGGAACTTCCTGTGATTCAATTTCTGCCCATTGCCTCTTGTTAGGGTTAGGCAAAGGCAAAGGCGGGTCAAATTTCTGTTAACGTTAGGGTTAGGGTTAGCGTTAGGTGTAGAGAAAGGCAAAAGCAAAGGCAAAGTTAAAGGTGGTTAGTGTTCAGGTTAGAGTTCGAGTTAGGCAAATGCAAAGCTAAAGGGCAAAGGTGGTTAGAGTTAGGGTTAGAGATAGTGCTAGGGTTAGAGATAGTGCTAGGGTTAGGGATAGGGATAGGGTTAGCGTTAGCATTAGGCGAAGGAAAAGTTAGAGGCAAAGGTAGTTAGCGTTAGGCAAAGGCAAAAGCAAAGGAAAAGGCGGTTCAGGTTAGGGTTAGGGGTAGGGTTAGGCAAAGGCAAACTCAAAGGTAAAGGCAATGGCAAAGATGGTTAGGGTTAGCGTTACGGTTAGGCAAAGCCAAAGGCAAAGGCAAAGACAGTAAGCGTTCGGATTATGGTTTGAGTTATTGTTTGGGGTTGAGTTCAGGTTAGGCAAAGGTAAAGATAAAAGCAAAGGCAAAAGCAAAGGCAAAGGTGGTTAGGGTTAGAGTTAGCATTAGCATTAGCATTAGGCAAAGGCAAAGGCAATTAGGGTTAGGGCTCAGGTTCGGTTTTGGGTTAACGTTAAGGTTAGGCAAATGCAGAGGGAAAGGCAAAGGCAAAAGCGGTTAGGGTTAGTGTTAGGGTTCGGCAAAGGCAAAGCAAAGGTAAAGGCAAAGGCAAAATTGGGAATGATTACAGTTAGGGCTAGGCAAAGGCAAAGGTAGAGGGAAAGGCAAAGAAGGTATAGGTTAGGCAAAGGCAGAGGCAAAGGCGGGGTAAAAGGAAAAGCAAAGGCGGTAAGAATTAAGGTTAGGGTTAGGCAAAGGTTGTTAGGCTTACGGTTAGATAAAGCAGGGGAAAAGGGAAACGCAAAGGCAATAAGGGTGAAGGTTAGGGTGAGACAAAGGCAAAGAAAAAGCAAAGGCAAATGTAGCTATAGTTAGGGAAAGGCAAAGGCGGTTAAGGTTAGGGTTAGGGAAAGGCAGARGCATTTAGGGTTAGGATTAGGCAATGGCAAAGGCAAATACAAAGGCTAAGGCAAGGGTGTTAGGGTTAGGGAAATGTTAGGGTTAGGGTTACAGTTAAGCTTTAGGGTTAGGCAAAGGCAAAGGTAAATGCAAAGGCGATAAGGGCTACCATTAGGGTTAGGGAAATGTTAGGGTTAGGCTTTAGGGTTAGACAAAGGCAAAAGCAAAGGCAAAGGCAACAGAAACAGTAAATGCAAAGGCAGTTAGGGTTACGGTTACTGTTAGGTAAATGCAAAGGGAAAAGCAAAGGCAGTTATGGTTAGGGGTATGGTTAGAGATAGGGTTAGGCAATGGCAAATGCAATGGCAAATCGAAAGGCAAAGGTGAAGGCAGTTACTGTTAGGGTTATGGTCAGGGCTAGGGTCGGGATTAGGCAAAGGCAAAGGCAAGGGCGGTTAGGGTTAGTTAGGGTTAGGCAAAGGCAAAGGCATTTAAGGCTAGTTTTATGCAATGGCCAAGGCAAAGGCAACAGTGGTTAGTGTACGGGTTCCAGTTCAGATTAGGTTAAAAGTAAATGTAAATGAAAAGGCAAAGGCAATGGAAAGGCAGATGCGGTTATAGTTCGGCTTAGCATTACGGTTAGTGTTAGGGTTAGTGTTAGTGTTAGCATGAGGCAAAAGGAAATGCAGTGGCAGAGGTTGTTGGGTTTAGGGTTCGGGTTTGGGTTCGAGTTAGGTTTAGGGTTAGCGTTAGTCAAAGGCAAAGGAGGTTCAGGTTATGGTTAGGGTTAGGCAAACGGAAAGGGTTAGCGATAGGGATAGGGGTAGAGTTAGGGTTAGGCAAAGACAAGGGCAAAAGCAGAGGCAAAGCTAAATGCACACGCAAAGGCAAAGGCCTTTAGCGTTAGGTTTAGAGATAGGGTTAGGGTTAGGGCTAGGGTTAGTGTTAGTGTTAGGCAAAGGCAAAGGGAAAGGCAGTAGGGTTAGGGTTAGCGTTACTGTTAGGCAAAGGCAAAGGCCGTTCGGGTTAGGGTTATGTTTAGGGACAGGGTTAGGGTTAAGATTAGGCTTAGGGTTAGGCTTAGACAAATGCAATGGCAAAGGTTAGGTTTAGGATTACTGTTAGGGTTAGGCAAGGCCAAAAGCAAAGTCAAAGCAATGGCGGTTTGGTTTACGGTCAGTGTTAGCATTAGTGTTAGGCAGAGGCAAAGGCAAGGCAAAGGCTGTTAGTGTTATGGATAGGGTAATGTTTAGGGCTAGGGCTAGGGTTAGGGTTAGGCAAAGGAGGTTCAGTGTATGGTTAGGGTTAGGCAAATGCGAAGGTGGTTAGGGTTACAGTTAAGGTTCGGTTTAGGTTTAGGCAAAAGGAAAGGCAAAGGCGGTTAGGGTTATAGTTGGTTTAGGGTTAGGGTTTGGAAAGGCAAGGCAAAGGAAAAGAAAAAGGCAAAAGCAAAGGCCTTTAGCGTTAGGTTTAGAGATAGGGTTAGGGCTAGGGTTAGTGTTAGGGTTAGGCAAAGGCAAAGGGAAAGGCAGTAGGGTTACGGTTAGCGTTAGCCTTAGAGTAACTGTTAGGCGAAGGCAACGGCTGTTATGGTTAGGGTTACATTTAGGGACAGGCTTAGGGTTAAGGTTAAGCTTAGGGTTAGGCAAACGCAATGGCAAAGGTTAGGTTTAGGTTCAGGGTTAGAGTTAGGCAAAGGCAAAAGCAAAGTCAAAGCAATGGTAGTTTGGTTTAYGGTCAGTGTTAGCATTAGTGTTAGGCAAAGGCAAGGCAAAGGCGGTTAGTGTTATGGATAGGGTAATGGTTAGGGTTAGGGAAAGGCAAAAGCAAAGGCAAAGGAGGTTCAGTGTAGGCTTAGGGTTAGGCAAAGGTGAAGGTGAAGGCAGTTAGGATTAACGTTAGGTTAGGGTTCGGTTTAGGTTTAGGCAAAAGCAAAGGCAAAGGCGGTTGGGGTTTGCGTTCAGGATCGGGTTAGGCAAAGGAAAGCAAAGGCGGTTAGGGTTACAGTTGGGTTAGGGTTAGCGTTTGGCAAAGGCAAGGCAAAGGCAAAGGCAATTAGCATTAGGGTTATGGTTACAGTTTGGGTTTGGGTTAGAATCAGGCAAAGGTAAAGGCGAAGGCAGACAGCATTAGGGTTAGGGTTTGGCAAAGGTAAAGGCAAAGGAGAAGTGAAAGGAAAAAGTGGTTAGTGTTTGAGTTAGGGTTCGGGTTTGGGTTAGGCAAACACAAAGGCAAAGGCGGTTATTGTTAGGGTTAGTGTTAGTGTTAGCGTTAGGCAAAGGCAAAGGCAAGGAAAAGGCAGTTAGTGTTATGGGTACAGTAATGATTACGGTTAGTGTTAGAGTTAGGCAAAGGCGAAGGTGAAGGAGGCTAGGGTTAGGCTTAGGCTTAGGGTTAGGGTTACGGTTAGGTTTTGGCCAAAGCAAAGGCAAAGGCAGTTATGGTTAAGGTTGGGTTAGGGTTTGGTTTAGGTTTAGGTGAAAGCAAAGGCAAAGGCAAAGGCAGTTAGATTTGGGATTGGAATTGGGCTAGGCAAAGGAAAAGTAAAGGCGGTCAGAGTTACGGTTGGGTTAAGGTTAGCATTTGGCAAAGGCAAAAGCAAAGGCAAAGGCGGTTTAGGGTAGGGTTAGGCAAAGGCAAAGGCGGTTAGCGTTAGGGTTATGGTGCGGTTTCAGGTTAAGATCAGGCAAAGGTAAAGGCAAAGGAAAAGGAAAAGGCAGACAGCATTAAGGTTAGGGTTTGGCGAAGGTAAAGGTAAAGTGAAAGGAAAAAGTGGTTAGTGTTTGGGTTAGGATTAGGGTTCGGGTTAGGGTTCAGGTTCGGGATCCAGTTAGGCAAACGCACAGGCAAAAACAAAGGCAAAGGCAGAAGCAGTTATTGTTAGGATTAGTGTTAGGCAAACACAAAGGCAAAGGCAGTTACGGTTCAGGTTAGAGTTAGGCTTAGCGTGGGTGATAGGCAAAGGTAAAGGCGTTTAGGGTTAGGGGTGGCATTAGTGTTAGTGTTAGGCAAAGGCAAATGCGGTTAGGGTTACCGTGAGGGTTAGGCGAAGCCAATGGCAAAGGCAAGGACAAAGGCAAAGGCAAAGGCGGTTTGGTTTCAGTTTTGGGTTGGGCAAAGGCAAAGGCACTTAGCATTAAGTTTAGGGATAGGGTTAGGTTTAGGGTTAGGCAAGGGAAAAGGCAAAGGAAGAGGTGCTTAGGGGTAGGATTAGGGTTCAGGTTAGAGGTAGTGTTAGGCAAAGGGAAAGGAAAGGTGTTTAGTATTAGGATTAGGATTAGTGTTAGTGTTATTGTTAGGCAAAGGCAAAGGTGGCAGGGTGGGTAGGGTTAGGGTTAGGCAAAACCAAAGGAAAAGGCAAAGGCAGGGGAAGTTAGAGTTAGGGTTCGGGTTTGGGTTAGGCAAAGGCAATGACAAAGGGAAAGGCAAAGGCAAAGGCGGTTAGAGTTCAGGTTAAAGGTAACGTTCAAGTTAAGGTTCAGGTTCTGGTTCGGGTTAGGTAAAGGTAAAACTAAAAGGTAAAAGTAAAGTTAAAGGTAAAGGCAAAGGTAAAGGCAAAGTCAGTTAGGGTTACAGTTCAGGTTTGGGTTCAGGCTAGGCAAACACAAAAGCAAAGGCAAAGCTGGTTAGGGTTAGGCAAAGGCAGAGGCAAAGGCGGTTTGGGTTAGGGTCAGGCTTAGGCTTTGGGTTCGGGTTAGGCAAAGGCAGTGAGGTTTAGGGTTTGGGTTCAGGTTAGGGTAGGGTTTAGGGTTAGAGTTAGGCAAAAGCAAAGGCAAAGGCAGTTATGGTTAGGGCTAGCGTTAGCGTTAGTGTTAGGAAAAGAAGAAGGCAGTAAGGGATAGGGTTAGCATTAGCGCTAGCATTAGTGTTAGGAAAACACAAAGGCAAAGGCGGTTAGTGTTAGGGTTTGGGTTAGGGTTAAGGTTAGGCAAAGGCAAGGACAAAGTTAAAGGAAAAAGCAAAGGCAAGGGCAAAGCAAAGGCAGTTATGGTTAGGGTAAGGGTTAGTGTTAGCGTTAGGCAAAGGCAAAAGTAAAGGCAGTTAGGGTTAGGATTAAGGCTACAGTTACTATTAGGGTTAGGAAAGGCAAAGGGAAAGGCAAAGGGAAAGGCAAAGGGAAAGGCAGTTAGGGTGAGGGTTAGGGTTACTGCTAGGCAAATGAAAAGGCAAAGGCAAAGATGGTTATGGTTGGGGTTAGCATTAGGCAAAGGGAAAAGCAAAGACAGGGTTAGCATTTGGGTTAGGGTTAGGTTTTAGGTTAGGGTTAGAGTTAATGTTAGACAAAGGCAAAGGCGGTTAGGGTTAGCATTAGCATTAGTGTTAGGGAATGGCAAAGGATAAGGCAGTTAGGGTTAGAGAATGGGTTAAGGATAGGGTTACTTTTAGGGTTAGGATTAGAGTTAGGGTAGGCAAAGGCAAAGGCGGTTAGGGTTAGAGAAAGGAAAAGGCAAAGGCGGCTAGGATTAGGGTTAGGGTTAGCGTTATGGTTAGGCAAAGGCAAAGGGAAATGTAAAAGCAAAGGCAAAGAGTGTTAATGTTAGGGTTAGTTCTAGGGTTAAGCAACGGCAAAGGGAAAGGCAAAGGCAAAGGCGGCTAGGGTTAGGGCTAGGCTTAAGGGTTAGGGTTAAGGTAGGCAAAGGTAAAGTCAGGTAGGGTTAGGCTTAGGATTAGGGTTAGGCAAAGGCAAAGAATAGGCGCTTAGGGTTAGGGTTAGGCAAAGGAAAAGGTGATTAGGGTTAGGGATAGGGTTAGGGTTAAGAATGGCAAAGGCAACAGTAAAGGGAAAGGCAAAGGCAAGGACATAGTCAAAGGCAAAGGCGGTTAGGGTTCGTGATCAGGTCCAAGTTAGGCAAATATAAAGGTATAGAGTTAGGATTAGGGTTAGGGTTAGGCAAAAGAAAGAAAAGGCAATGGCAGTTAGGGTTCAGGTTCGGGCTAGGTTTTGATAAGGGAAAGGCAAAGGCAAAAGCATTTAGGGTTAGGTTAAGTTTTGGTTAGGGTTAGGGAAAGGTAAAAGCAAAGGCGAAGGCAAAGGCAGAAGACAAATATAAAGGCAGTTCAGGTTACGGTTGGACAAAGGCAAAGAGAAAGGCAAGGACGAAGGTAAGGGTAAAGGCAAAGGCAAAGGCTGTTATGGTTAGAGTTAGCGTTAGGCAAAGACAAAAGCTGTTATGGTTAGGGTTAGCATTAGGCAAAGGGAAAGGCGGTTACGGTTAGGGTTTGGGTTGGCAAAGGCAAAGGCATTTAGGGTTAGGTTAAGTTTTGTGTAGGGTTAGGGAAAGGTAAAGGCATAGGCAAAGGCAGAAGACCTATTCAAAGTCAGTCCAGGTTACGGTTAGGGTTTGGCAAAGGCAAAGCCAAGAGCAAAGGTAAGGGTAAAGGCAAAGGCAAAGGCTGTTATGGTTAGGGTTAGCATTACCATTAGCATTAGCATTAGGCAAAGACAAAGGCAAAGACGTTTGGAGTTATGGTCAAGGTTTGGCAAAGGGAAAGGCAAACATTCTTCGGTTTAGGTTTCGGGTTAGGGTTAAGGCAAAAGGCAAAGGCAAAGGCGGTTAGGGTTAGGGTTAGGTTTAGGGATAGCATAAGGCAAAGGCAAGGACAAAGGCATAGGCCAAGGCAAAGGCAAAGGAGGTTAGGGTTATGGTTAGGGAAAGGGAAAGGGAAAGGGAAAGGGAAAGGGAAAGGGAAAGGGAAAGGGAAAGGGAAAGGGAAAGGGAAAGGGAAAGGCAAGGGCAAAGTTAAGGCAAAAGGCAAGGACAAGGACAAGGGCTGTTATGGTTAGCATTAGCATTAGCGTTAGACAAAGGCAAAGGAGGTTACAGTTAGGGTTAGGATTTGGTTTCGGTTAGGTTTAGGGTTAGGCAAAGGCAAAGGCAAAGTTAAGGCAAAAGGCAAGGGCAATGACAAGAGCAAGGGCTGTGATGGTTAGCGTTAGCATTCATGTTAAACAAAAACAAAGAAGGTAACAGTTAGTGTTAGGGTGAGGGTTCGGGTTAGTTTTAAGGTTAGGCGAAGGCAAAGGGAAAGGTGATTTGAGTTAGAGTTAGAATTACAGTTAGGGATTAGGGTTCGGGTTTACGGTTAGGGTTTGGGGTTAGGGAAAGGCAAAGGCAAAGGCAAAGGCAAACACAAGGGCGGTTACGGTTAGGGTTAGGGTTACGGTTAGGTAAACATAAAGGGAAAAGCACAAGCGGTTAGGGTTAGTGTTACGATTATGGTGAGGGTTAGACAAAGGCAAAAGGCAAAAGGCAACGGCAAAGGCCGTTATGATCAGGGTACAGTTAGAAATACGGTTAGGCAATGGCAAATCGAAAGGCAAAGGTGGTTACGATTAGGGTTATGGTCAGGGCTAGGGTCAGGGTTAGGCAAAGTAAAGGTAAAGGCAAAGGCAAGGGCGGTTAGGGTTAGTGTTAGGGTTAGAGTCAGGGTTAGGGTTAAGGTAGGCAAAGGTAAAGTCAGGTAGGGTTAGGTTTAGGATTAGGGTTAGGCAAAGGCAAAGAAAAGGCGCTTAGGGTTAGGTTAGGGTTATGTAATCGCAAAGGCAAAGGTAAAGGCGGTTAGGGTTAGGGTTAGCTTTAGGCAAAGCCAAAGGCAAAGGCCAAGGCACTTAGGGTTAGGATTAGGAAACGGCAAAAAGCAAAGGCAAAGGCAGAGGCCGTTAGGGTTAGAAATAGGGTTAGGCAAAGGCGTTTACGGTTAGGCTTAGGGTTAGGCAAAGGCAAAGGGATAAGCCATTAGGGTTAGTCTTACGGTTCAGGTTAGGGTTAGGATTACACAAAGGCGTTTAGGGGTAGGGGTAGGGTTAGGCTTAGGCAAACACACAGGGAAAGGGCATTATGGTGAGTGTTACGGTTAGGGTTAGGCAWAGGGAAAGGCAAAGGCAAAGGCAAAGGCGTTTAGGGTTAGTTTTAGGCAATGGCAAAGGCAAAGACAAAGGCTAAGGCAAAGGCGTTAGGATTAAGCTTAGGGAAATGTTAGGGTTAGGATTTAGGGTTACGGATAGGGATTAGGGTTAGGGTAAGGCAAAGGCATTTAGTGTCAGTGTTAGCATTAGCGTTAGGGTTAGCATTAGTGTTAGGCAAACGCAAAGGTGAAGGAAAAGGCATAGGGAAGTGGAAAGGCATTTAGGGTTAGGCACAGGTAAAGGCAAAGACAAACGCAAGGGCATTAGTGTTAGGCAAAAGCAAAGGCAAAGGCAGTGAGGGTTAGAGTTAGCGTTAGAGTTAGGGTTAGGGTTAGCGTTACCGTTAGCATTTGGGTTAGCGTTAGGCAAAGGCAAAGGGAAAGGCAAACGCATTTAGGGTTAGGGAAAGGCAAAGGCAAACAGAAATGTAGTTATGGTTAGGGTTAGGATTTGCATAGGCAAAGGCAAAATCAAAGGCAAAGGCAAGGATGGTTAAGGTTCGAGTTAGGGTTAGAGTTAGGCAAAGGTAAAGGCAATGGCAAAGGCAAATGCAAAGGCGGGTAGGAGTAGCATTAGGGTTGGGTTAGTGTTAGGGTTAAGTTAGGGTTACACAAAGGCAAAGGCACTTAGGGTTAGGGTTAGTGTGATGGTTAGTGTAGAGTTAGTGTTAGGCAAAGGGAAATGCAAAGGTGAAGGCAAATACAAAGGAAAAGGCAAAGGCAGTTTGGGTTACGGTTAGGCGAAAGGAAAGGCAAAGGAAAAGCCAAAGGCATAAGCAGTTAAGGTTAGAGTTAGGCTTAGACAAAGGCAAAGGCATTTAGGGTTAGGTTAGGGTTAGGCAAAGACAAAGACATTAGGGTTAGGTAAAGGCAGTTAGTGTTAGGGTTAGCATTAGGGTTAGCGTTAGGCAAAGGTGGTTAGGGTTGGGGTTAAGGTTAGAGTTCAGGTAAGGGAAAGGCATAGGCAGTTAGGGTTAGTGTTAGGGTTAGGCTTAATCTTAGGGTTAGTGTGAGGTTAGAGTTAGGATTAGGGTTATAGTTAGAGTCAGGATCAGGGTTAGGAAAAGGCAAAGGCAAAGGTGGTTATTGTTAGGGTTTGGGTTCAGGTTACTGTTTGGCAAAGGCAAAGGTGGTCAGGGTTAAAGTTAGGGTTTGGGTTCGGGTTAGGGCTAGGGTAAGGGTTAGGGAAAGGCAAAGGCAAAGTTGGTTAGGGTTAGCATTAAGGTCAGGGTTAGGTTTAGCATTAGGGTTAGCATAAGGCAAAGGTAAAGGCAAACGCATTTAGGGTTAGGCAAGGGAAAGGTGGTTAGGGTTAGGCAAAAGCAAAGGCAAAGGAATGTCAAAGGCAGTTAGGGTTAGGCAAAGGCAAAGAATGTTAAGGTATGGATCAGGGTTAGAGTTAGCCAAAGGCAAAGCTGGTTATGGATGGGGCTAGGGAAAGGCAAAGTCAACGGCAATGGCAACGGCAAGGGTAATGGCAAAGGCAACGRGAAAGGCAAAGGGAAAAAGACAAAGGCCAATGAAAAGGCAAAGGCGGTTAGTGTTATGGCTAGGCAAATGCAATTGCCAAGAAAAGGCAAAGGCAAAGGGAAACGCRTTAGGATTAGGAAAGAAGCAAAGACAAAGGCGGTATCAGTTACGGTTAGCATTAGGGTTACAGTTAGGGTAAGGGAAGGGTGCTAGGGTTAGCGTTAAGGTTAACATTGGGGATAGTGTTATGTAAAGGCAAAGGGAAAGGCATTTAGGGTTAGGCAAAGGCAAATGTGATTAGTGTTTGGGTTACAGTTTGGTTTAGGCAAAAGCAAAGGCAAAGGCAGTTAGGCTTAGGCAAAGGAAAAGGAAAACGCACAGCCAAAGGTGGTTAGCCTTAGGCAAGGGCAAAGGCAAAGGCAAAAAGGTAAATGCCAAGGAAAGGCCAAGGCAGTTAGGGTTATGGTTAGGCAAAGGCAAAAGTAAATGCAAAGGCAAGCACAAAGGCAAAGACATTTAGGGTTAGGGTTACAGTTAGGGTTAGAATTAGGGTTGGGGTAGGCAAAGGCAAAGGCATTAGGGTTAGGCAAAAGGAAAGACAAAGGTGGTTAGGGTTAGGGTTAGTGTTAGGGTTAGAGTAAGGGTTAGGGTTAGGGTTAGGTTTCACGTTAGGCTTAGCATTATGTAACGGTAAAGGGAAAGGCATTTAGGGTTAGGCAAAGGTGGTTATGGTTTGGGTTGAGTTCGGGTTAGGCAAAAGGAAAGGAAAAGGCTATTTCAAATGCAAAGGGAAAGGAAAAGGAGGTTAGGGTTAGGCACAGGCAAAGGCAAAGGCAAAGGCAAAGGAAAGGCAAAGGGGGCTAGGGTTAGGCAAAGGCAAAGGCAGTTAGGCTTAGGCAAAGGCAAAGGCGGTTAGGCTTAGGCAAAGGAAAAGGAAAAGGCAAWGTTGGTTAGGGTTAGGCAAAGGAAAAGAAGGTTAGGGTTAGGGTTAGGGTTAGGCAAAGGCACAGGCACAGTCAAAGGCAAAGTCAAAGGCGGTTAGGGTTAGGGTTAGACCAAGGCAACAACAACAGCAAAGGCAATGGCTAAAAAGGTATTTAGGTTTAAGCAAAGGCAAAGCCAAAAGTGGTAAGGGTTATTAAAAGGCAAATGTAAAGGCTTAGGCTTTAGGCTTAGGTAAAGCCAAAACGCATTTAGGTTTAGGGTTTAGGTAAATACAAAGGAAAATGCAAAGGCAAAGGCATTTAGTGTTAGGATTAGTGTTAGGGTTAGGGGTAAGGTTAGGGATAGGCAAAGGCATAGGGAAAGGCAAAGGCAGTAAGTGTTAGGCAAAGGCAAAGGAAAGGCAAAGACATAGTCAATAGTGTTAGGTAAAGGCAAATGCGGTTAGTGTAAGGGTTAGCGTTAGGGTTAGCGTTAGGGTTGGGGAAAGGCAAATATAAACGCATTTAGGGTAAAGCAAAGGCAAAGGCTGTTCGGGTTAGGGTTAAGTTAGGCAATAGCAAAGGCAAAATAAAAGGCAAAGGCAAAGAAGGGATTTAGGGATAGGCAAAGAGAAAGGCAAAGGTGGTTAGGGTTAGGGATAGGCAAAGGGAAAGGCAAAAGCAAAGACAGTTAGGGTTAGGCAAAGGCATTCAGGGTTAGGGTTAGGGTCAGGGTCAAGATTAGGTTCAGGGTCACGGTCAGGGTTATGGTCAGGCTTAGGGTCAGGGTCAGGGTTAGGCAAAGGCAAAGGTAAAGTAAAAAGCATCGGCAACCGCAAAGGCAAAAAAGGTGTTCAGGGTTAGGCAAAGGCAACGGCAAAGACGGTTAGGGTTAGGATGAATGAAATGTAAAGGCAAATGCGTTTAGGGATAGGCAAAGCAAAGGCAAAGGGAAAGGCATTTAGGGTTAGGCAAAGCGAAAAGGCAAAGACAAAGATAAAGACATTAGGGTTAGACAAAGGCAAATGTGGTTAGGGTAAGGGTTAGTATTAGGGCTAGCGTTAGGCAAACGCAAAGGAAAAGGTGGTTAGGGGTAGGGTTAGTGATAGGGTTAGGGTTACATTTAGTGTTAGGGTTAGGTAAAGGCAAAGGGAAAACCAAAGGAATTTATGGTTAGGCAACGACAAAGGCAAAGACAAAGGCACTGTGGTTAGGCAAAGGCAAAGGCAGTCAGGGGTAGGGACTGGGTTAGGGTTGGAGTTAGGGGTAAGGAATGGTTAAGGCAAAGGCAAAAGTTCGTGTTAGGTTTAGGCTTAGGGAAAAGGTAAGTTGTATACTGTTAGGCAAAGTCAAAGGCATTTAGTGCTAGCCAGAGGCGGTTGGGTTAGGGTCAGGTTTAGGCAAAGGCATTTAGGGTTAGGCAAAACGAAAACGCAAAGGCAAAGACAAAAGCATTAGGGTTAGGCAAAGGCAAAGGTAGTCATGGTTAGACAAAGGCAAAGGTAACAGTGGTTAGTGTAAGGCAAAGGCAAATGCAAAGGCATTTAGGGTTAGGCAAAAGCAAAGACTTTTTTGGTTAGCATTAGGGTTAGTGTTGGCAAAGGCAAAGGCAGTTAGGGTTAGGTAAAGGCGAAGGCAATGGCAATGGCAATGGAGGTTTTGATAGGGTTACGGTTAGGGTTAATGTTAGGGTTAGGCAAAGGCAAAGGCGAAAGCATTTAGGGTTAGGCAAAGGCAAAGAATTTGGAGGGTTAAAGTTCAGGTTAGAGTTACGGTTATGGTTAGGGTTAGGGTTAAGCAAGAGTAAAGCCAAAGGCAAAAAAAGGGGGAAAGGCAAAGGCAAAAAAGGTATTTTAGAGATAGGCCAAGACAAAGGAGGTTAGGGGTAGCGTTAGGAAAATGCAAGGGAAAAGAGTTTAGGCAAAGGCAAAGGCATTTTGGGTTAGTCAAAGGCAAAGGTCTATAGGATTAGGAAAAGGCATTTGGGGTTAGGGTTAGGGTTTGGGTTAGGCAAAGGCAAAGGCAGCTAGGGTTAGGTAAAGGCAAAGGCAAATGCAAAAGCAAAGGCATTTAGGGTTAGGCAACGGCAAAGACTTTTTCAGTTAGTGTTAGGGCTCGCAAAGGCAAAGGTGGTCAGGGAGGGGAAAAGGCAAAGGTGAAGGCTGTCGGGTTAGGGTTAGGCACAGGCGAAGGCAACGGCAAAGGGAAAGGCGGTTAGGGATAGGGTCACTTTTAGGGTTACAGTTATGGTTAGGGTTAAACAAAGGTAAAAGCAAAGGCAAGGGGAAAGGCAAAGGCAAAGAATGGACTTAGGGTTAGGCCCAGACAAAGGAGCTTGGAGTAGTGTAAGTGAAATGCAAAGGCAAAGGCGTTTAGGCTTAGGCAAAGGCAAAAATGGTTAGGATTAGGGTTTGGGTTAGTTTTAGGCAAAGGCAAAGGTAAAGGTGGTTGGGGTTAGGTTTAGGCAAAGGTAAAGGCATTTAGGGTTAGCCAAAATGAAAACGCAAAGGCATAGACAAAGACAAAAGCATTACGGTTAGGCAAAGGCGGTCAGAGTAAGGGTTAGGCAAAGGCAAAGGCGACGGAGATTAGGGTTAGGTAAAGGCAAAGGGAAAGGCAAATGCAAAGGCAAAGGCATTTAGGTTTAGGCAATGGCAAAGACTTTCAGTTAGTGTAAGACTTGGTAAAGGCAGTTAGGGCAAAGGCAAAGGTGAAGGCTGTAAGGGTTAGGTAAAGTCGAAGGTGAAGGCTGTCAGGGTCAGGGTTAGACACAGGCAAAGGGAACAGGGCAGGGAAAGGTGGCGGTTAGGGTTAGGGTTAGGCAAAGGTGAAGGTGAAGGCTGTTCAGGGTTTCAGTTAGGGTTAGGCAAAGGCAATGGCAAAGGCAACGGCGGTTAGAGTTAGGGTCCGTTTTAGGGTTAGGGTTATGGTTAGGGATAGGGTTAAGCAAAAGTAAAGGCAAAGGCAATGGGAAAGTCAAAAGCAAAGAAGGGATTTAGGGGAAGGCCAAGACAAAGGAGGTTAGGGGTAGCGTTACAAAAATGCACAGGCAAAAGAGTTTTTGCTTAGGCAAAGGCAAAAACACATAGGGTTAGGGTTAAGGTTAGGGTTTGGGTTAGTGTTAGGCAAAGGCGATGGCAATGGTAAAGGTGGTTAGGGTTAGGTAAAGGTAAAGGCAAAGGTATTTGGAGTATAAAGGTATAAGGTATAAAGGTATATAAGGTATATATAAGGTATAAAGGAAAAGGCATTTAGCGCCAGGAAAGGGCAAAGGTAAAGGCGGTTAGGGTTAGGGCTAGGTTTACAGAAAGACAAAGAGAAAGGGCAACCGAAAGGGAAAGGCATTTATGGTTAGCCAAAACGAAAACGCAAAGGCAAAGACAAAGACAAAGGCATTAGGGTTAGGCAAAGGAAAGGTGGTTAGGGTTAGGGTTAGGCAAAGGTTAAGGCAAAGGCAAAGGCAAAGCAAAGGCAGTTAGGGATAGGGTTAGTGTTAAGGTTAGTGTTAGGAGAAGGCGAAGGCGAAGGGAAAGGCGGTTAGGGTTAGGTAAATGGAAATGCAAATACAAACGCAAAGGCATTAGGGTTAGGCAAAGGCAAAGACTTTTCTATTTACAGTTAGGGCTAGGCTTAGGGTTAGCATTAGGGTTTGGCAAAGGCAAAGGCACAGGCACATGCAAAGGCAAACGCAAAGGCAATTAGGGTTAGGTTTAGGGTTAGGGTTAGGGTTTGGTAAAGGCAAAAGCAAAGGTGAAGTCAAAGGCATAGGAAAGAAAAAGGCATTAGGCAAAGGCAAAGGTGGCGGTTAGGGTAGGGTTAGGTTTAGACTTAGGCAATGGCGAACGCAAAGGCAAAGGCATTCAGGGTTAAGTAAAGGCAAAGGTGGTTACGGTTAGGGTTAGGGTTAGGGTTAGGCAAAGTCAAAGTAAAACGAAATGGGAAACGCAATAGCAAAGAAAGGAATTAGGGGTAGGCCAAGACAAAGGCCGTTAGGGGTAGGGTTAGGAAAATGCAAAGGCAAAGGCGTTTAGGCTTAGTCAAAGGCAAAGCCATTTTGGGTTAGACAAAGGCAAAGGCATTTAGGACTAGGCAAAGACAAAACCATTTAGGGTGAGGACTAGGGTTTGGATTAGGCAAAGGCAAAGGCAACTAGGGTTAGGTAAAGGCAAAGGGAAAGGCAAAKGCAAAGGCAAAGGCATTTAGGGTTAGGCAAGGGCAAAGACTTTTTCAGTTAGAGTTAGGATTGGCAAAGGCAGACAGCATTAGGCAAAGGCGAAGGTGAAGGCAGTCAGTGTTAGGGTTAGGCAAAGGCAAAGGCAAAGGCAAAGGTGGTGGTTAGGGTACAGTTAGGGTTACAGTTAGGGAAACGCACAGGCAAAGGCAAAAGCTATCAGGGTTAGGGTTAGGTAAAGGCAGTTAGGGATAGGGTCACTTTTAGGGTTAAGGTTAGGGTTAGGGTTAGCGTTAGGGTTAAACAAAGGTAAAGGCACAGACAAAGGAAAGGGGAAAGGCAAAAGAAAGAAGGGATTTAGGGGTAGGCCAAGAGAAAGGAGTTTAGGGGTAGGCAAAGGCAAAAACATATAGGATTAAGATTAGGTTTTGGGTTTGGGTTAGGCAAAGGTAACAGCAAAGGCAGTTAGGGTTAGGCAAAGTCAAAGGCAAACACATTTAGGGTTAGGCAAAGGCAAAGACCTTTACGGTTAGGGTTAGGTTTAGATAAAGGCAAAGGCATTTATGGTTAACGAAAATGAAAACGCAAAGGCAAAGACAAAGACAAAGGTATTACGGTTAGGCAGAGGCAATGGTCGTTAGGGTTAGGCAAAAGCAGAGGCAAAGGCAAAGACAAAGCAAATGCATTTAGGGTTAGGGAAAGGCAACGGCATTTAGGGTTAGGCAATGGCAAAGACTTTCAGTTAGAGTTGGCAAAGGCAAAGGCAGTTAGTGTTAGGTAAAGGCAAAGGTGAAGGCTGTCAGGGTTAAGGTTAGGCAAAGGCGAAGGCAACAGCAAAGGGAAAGGTGGCGCTTAGGGTAGGATTAGGGTTAGAGTTAGGCAAAGGCAATCAGGGTTAGAGTTAGGGTTAGGCAAAGGAAAGGCATGTCAAAGGCAAAGGCAGTTAGGGATAGGGTCACTTTTAGGGTTACGGTTAGGGTTAAACAAAGGTAAAGGCAAAGGCAAAGAAGGGATTTAGGGGTAGGCCCAGACGAAGGAGCTTAGGGTAGCGTAAGTGAAATGCAAAGGCAAAGGCATTAAGTCTTACGCAAAGGCAAAAACATATAGCGTTAGGGTTAGGGTTTGAGTTAGGGTTAGGCAAAGGCAACGGCAAAGGCGGTTAATGTTAGGAAAGGCAAAGGGGAAGGCAAATGCAAAGACAAAGGCATTTAGGGTAAGGCAAAGGCAAAGACCTTTTTGGTTAGGGATAGGCAAAGGTAAAGGCGGTTAAGGTTACGATTAGCTTTAGGCAAAGGCAACCGCAAAGGTAAAGGTGGCGATTAGGGTAAGGTTAGAGTTAGAGTTAGGCAAACGCGCAGGCAAAAGCAAAGGCTATCAGGGTTAGAGTTAGGCAAAGGCATGTCAAAGGAAAAGGCGGTTAGTGATAGCGTCACTTTTAGGGTTAAGGTTAGGGTTACGGTTAAAGAAAGGCAAAGGCAAGGGGAAAGGSARAGGCAAAGAAGGGATTTAGGGATAGGCCAAGACAAAGGAGGTTAAGGGTAGCGTTAGGAAAATGCAAAGGCAAAGGCATTTAGACTTAGGCAAAGGCAAAGACCCGTTCGGTTAGTGTTAGGTGTAGGCAAAGGCAAAGGCAATGGCAAATACTTTCAGTTAGGCAAAGGTTGTTAGGGATAGGCAAAGGCAACGGTGAAGGCTGTCAGGGTTAGGGTTAGGCAAAGGTGAAGGGAAAGGCAACGGGAAAGGCAAAGGCAAAGAAGGGATTTAGAGGTAGGCCAAGACAAAGGATGTTATTGGTAGGGTTAGGAAAATGCAAAGGGAAAGGCGGTTAGGCTTAGGCAAAGGCAAAAACATTTAGGATTAGGGTTTGGTTTTGGGATAGGGAAAGGCAAGAGAAACGGCGTTAATGTTAGACAAAGGGAAAGGGAAAGGCATTTAGGGTTAGCAAAAATGTAAATGCAAAGGCACAGGCAAAGACAAAGGCATTTAGAGTTAGGCAGAGACTTTTGGGGTTAAGGTTCAGGTTAGAGTTACGGTTAGGATTAGGGTTAAGCAAAGACAAAGACAAAGGCAATGGGAAAGGGAAAGGGCAAGGCAAAGAAGCTATTTAGGGGTAGGCCAAGACAAAGGAGGTTAGGGGTAGCGTTAGGAAAATGCAAAGACAAAGGCGTTTAGGCTTAATAAAGGCAATGGCATTTAGGGTGAGGCAAAGGAAAAGGCAGCTAGGGTAGGTAAAGGCAAAGGCAAAAGCAAAGGCAAAGGCATTTAGGGTTAGGCAATGGCAAAGACTTTTTCAGTTAGAGTTAGTGTTAGGGCTGCAAAGGCAAAGGTGGTTAGGATTAGGCAAAGGCGAAGGAAACGGCAAAGGCAAAGGTGGTGGTTAGGGCACGGTTAGGGTTGGAGTTAGGAAACGCACAGGCAAAGGCAAAGGCTGTCAGGGTTAGGATTAGAGTTAGGCAAAGGCAAAGGCATATCAAAGGCAAAGGCGGTAAGGGATAGGGTCACTTTTAGGGTTACGGTTAGCTTCAGGGTTAAGCAAAGGGAAAGGCAAAGGCAACGGGAAAGGCAAAGGCAACAAAGGGATTTAGGGGAAGGCCAAGACAAAGGAGGTTAGGGGAAGCGTTAGGAAAATGCAAAGGCAAGGGAGTTTAGGCTCAGGCAAAGGCAAAACCACTTAGGCTTAGGCAAAGGCAAAAACACTTAGGCTTAGGGTTACGGTTTGGGTTAGCGTTAGGCAAAGGCAAAGGCAATAGCGGTTAGGGTTAGGCAAAGGCAACGGCAAAGGCAAAGGCAGTTACGGTTAGGTAAAGGCCAAAACAAAAGAAAATACAAAGGCAAAGGCATTTAGGGCCAGGCAAAAGCAAAGACTTTTTCGGTTAGGCAAAGGCAAAGGCAAAGGCGGTGAGGGTGAGGGTTAGGGCTACAGTTACGGAAAAAGCAAAGGGAAAGTGAAAGCAAAGGCAAAAGAGAGAGGCATTTAGGGTTAGGTGAAACGAAAACGAAAAGGCAAAGGCTAAGGCATTTAGGATTACGCAAAGGCAAAAACACTTAGGGTTGGCGTTACGGATTACGTTAGTGTTAGGCAAAGGCAAAGGGAATAGCAGTTAGGACTAGGCAAAGACAAAGGCACTTAGGGCCAGGCAAAAGAAAGACTTTTTCGGTAAGGCAAAGGCAAAGGTGGTTAGGGTTAGGGCTAGGTTTACGCAAAGACAAAGGGAAAGGGAAGATGAAAGACAAAGGCATTTARGGTTAGGAGAAACGAAAACAAAAAGGCAAAGGCAAAGCCATTTAGGATTAGGCAAAGCCAAAAACACTTAGGGTTGGGATTACGGTTTGGGTTAGTGTTAGGCAAAGGCAATGGCAAACGCAATAGCGGTTAGGGTTAAGCAAAGGCAAAGGMATTTCGKGCCAGGAAAAAGCAAAGACTTTTTCAGTCAGGCAAAGGCAAAGGCAAATGTGGTTAGGGTTAGGATTAATGTTGGCAAAGGGAAAGGCATTTAGGATTAGGCAAAGCAAAAGACTTTCAGTTAGTGTTTGAGCTGGCAAAGGCAAAGTCCATTAGGGTTAGGCCAAGGCAAAGGTGAAGGCCGTCAGGATTAGGGTTAGGCCAAGGTAAAGGAAACGGCAAAGGCAAAGGCTTTAACGGTTAGAGTTAGGGTTAGGCAAAGGCAATGGCAAAGGCAAAGGTGGTTAGGGAKAGGGTCCGTTTTAGGGTTAGCGTTACGGTTACGGTTAGGGTTAAGCAAAGGGAAAGGCAAAGGCAATGGGAAAGGCGAAGGCAACAAAGGGATTTAGGGGAAGGCCAAGACAAAGGAGATCAGGGGAAGCGTTACGAAAATGCAAAGGCAAGGGAGTTTAGGCTCAGGCAAAGGCAAAG
>NW_028186365.1:1112683-1260664 GCF_003343005.1 Rhea americana | reverse complement strand
CCCTGCTGAGCAGGGAGGTTGGACTAGATGATCTCCAGAGGTCCCTTCCAACCTTACTGATTCTATGATTCTATGATTCTATGAATTATAAACACCAAAGTCATGTCTGTGCTCTCAAGTAACATCTGTAGCCCACCACGCATTAGCTCAACAGTCCTGTCACGCTCCCTGACAAAAGCAGCTGTTAGCAGSGATACTGATGAGCAGTGCTTTGGTCATTCAACATTTACCTCTACTCCAACCTCTGTGCTAATCACTTCTGAACTGAATACCTTATTAGAAAATAGTCAGACAAAATAGTTTCCAGGCAATATCCTAGCGTAACGCTAAAGAACAGTTAGAAGAGCTTTACCATTGCTTCTCGGGTCTGCACTGATCAGAGATCCACAGCATACCCTAAAGATTGAAGATCTTTAGATCCATATTTTGGCAACTCAGAGAATCTGAACTTTGGGGCATTTCAGAGCATTGAGTACTGCTTCCCCAGGATGTTTAGATGAAATTCAAAACCTGTGCAAGTCACTAAAAGCGTGTGCAGAGGTATATAACTGCATAAGTTCTAGTTCTATCAAACAGAATACAAATATGTTCAAGCTAAAACACTCTCCCTGAGCTGGAGTGAAGTACAGAAGGGTTAATATTATGTCCCAAGTCAGTTGGATTCTATGTAGATGCCCTTAGTTCCTCGGAATCTACAGAAATATTATAAAAGGAAATTTATCAGATTATAGACTTTTTATATCTTAGTGTTTTCCTGTTCCTGTAATGTAATTTCAGGAGATAAATTCGTCTCTGTGCACTAACTGCTTGTTCGTAAATGGCAAACACTGTAAGTAGAAAAACATAAAAATAGTTTCAAAAATCACTTTTTATGTTTGACCTTCTAAAATAAGTACTTAATCCGATTTAAAAATATATTTGCTCTTAGTGATGCCAAATTACATTTTATAATCCAATATTGGAAGCCAGTCAGATTTGTCCACATAAATCCCAATGATCTTGTCTACTGTCATGCTACACACTAAGAAAAAGAGAAGGCATATTTATACTTTCACTAAAGCATGTGGGCAAACCAAGTGAACTTTTAACTTGTTGAAAGATAAAACTTCTCGGAGGTACAGAAAATGACAAAATCAGGGAAGGAGGAGGAGGGAGGAGCAAAGGAAAACCATCTCCTTGTGTTTTTGTACTGAATAACTTTGAGTTTTTAGCATGAAAGCTTTCTTTCCCRTTTTCCTAGGGAATGTAGTGTAGACTACAGGAAATGAAGAAATGTTTAYCAAGCTACCTCCAACTGCAACTAGATGCTTCCAAGGAAGATATATATTCCCATATTCACTGGACGAGGAGGAAAAAGGTAATACTTTTCTATCCTCAGGCAAAGTACAAAAACAAAGAGACAGAAGCGTCCTTCTTAAGCTGTCTCTGATGCAGATGAAACAGTTCAGTTTCACCTAAAAACCTGCTAAAAACTGAGTTTGGGAAGCTGTTTGATATTGTCAGTAGATTTAGTGCTAGCTAAGTTTTACACAAAAGTCTGAGCACATGGAGATGAAGAACCATGGGTTTAAAAATGAAAGTCAAGGAAATGTGGTGCATCCAGACACATCTCAATATCGAATTTCTTCTATAATATTCCTGGAGTCCAATAAGAAACTCCACTTCTTCCTGTTATGTGGCAAACTCATGTCCAGCTTAAGACAAAGCAAGGCACCAGAAGAAACTTCTGACAGCTTTTTGGACCAGGAGGAATGCCATTGAGCTTCAGTGAATGGCAATGCCACCAGAGTAGTGCCTTTTGTGTCTGCTTGGGGATTGTCTATTTGTGTCTAACTTCTGAGCCAAACAGTATAGCTCACAGACATATGGGTTCTCAGTCAGCATATATATGGAAAGAGGAGACAGGGAAGTGAGAGAGAGGCCACATTTCAAAGGAGCTGCTTAAAGTATGTCATTGCTTGATAGGAATTTGCTGGGGAAAGAAAAAGGAAGAGGAACTTTGCCCAGCCTGAAATGCTAATTACAGAAAGATGGAGAATAGGTCAGGGATGACTTTGTCTCAGGGTTTGTATGTTTTTTTCAGAGCCCTCTGACTCACTTGTGCCTTTTTACGAGTAAGGTGACTATGGTGAAGAAATTATTTGGCTCAGGCTGTGTTCATTACTTGCCAACTTATGCTTGACGATAAACTAGGAGCTAGGGTTGCTAGAGGTGGATGGAGCTCAGAGGAGCTGCTACAAGACCTGAGAAACCTGAGGCCCAGCTCTGCAGAGCTGTATGTCTCAAGGGAAAGATTAAAGAACACTGCTCTGATTGATGGTACCCTATAGACCTTGCATCAGGACCAGCCTATCCACATTGGCTTAAAACTAGATAGGACTAAGTAATTGGGTCCGCTTAGAGAATTTTGATATGTCTACTTAAAAAAGTGCTACATTATGACACTTTTTCATTGAGGAAGAGGTATTCTTCACCTTGGCTGAGAAAAATGCTCAACATAACAGACTCCTCTGGCTACTACAGAAAGGGAAGCTCTATGTTTACTCATTCATCCTACAGGCTACCTTACCCATTTCTCATCTTCCTACAATGTAGTAGAAGGCCCAGAAAGCAGGAACAGAAGACAACATTCCCTTAAGAAATAGAGCCCAGGCAGCTACACCTGTGCAACTGTACAGGCAATCTGGGGGTACTCACTCACAAAAATGACATCTAGCGCAAGGACATCATTTAGTTCTTTTTTTCCTTCCGCAGTAGAACTGCATTGCAGCTACCCGTGCTTCTGACAAAAGCAGGCTTGATATATCTCTATTTGGAGTTTTTTAGCCCCAGTTGGATTGAGCAGAGAGCRCAGCAGCATGCAGAAGCAGCAACATTCAAAACCAAAGCAGAGCCTGCCAGGGACTTTGAGAGCTCTGTCTCTCCAGCAGTCTGAGTGGCATTTATTTGGGTCCAAGTCAAGGATTTGAACTCAGATTCTGAAACCCCTCATGTCTTGTATACTAATTCTGCCCAGCTCTTCTATTTGTAACCAGTCCACACTGATGATCCCATAGTGTGTTCTTCCAGTCATTGACAAACATGACTTTATCATTTGTAACTGCTGAATTCATTGTATAAATATTAATAAGCTGGAGTGTTGCAAGACATCAAAACGATATGTGATTCGCTGTATCATTTTCCTACGAAGTACTTTATAAATGATGCATTAATTCCACCAGGATGCATCTCTTCAGCAAGGCTCATTAAGTCTGATGGTTGCCTACTTTTCTTTAGATCTTCTGCATAGGAAAAGGAAATAAAAGCCATTTTTATTTTCTTGAGCACATCCTCTACCATCTGTCCTGAAAAAGAACAAACAAATTTTTTCCCATTTGACAGGGGCTTTTTCTCCCTATCATCTGAAAGGCTCTTGCATTGAAGAGTTTGCATGCAGTATGTTTACAGATCTTTTATATCATCATCTCCCTCAAAGAAACTACACTCCAGGCCATATTGACACCCTATGGACCTGACTGACACTTAGAATATCCTCAAACGGGTAGCTGGGATTTCTTACAAAAGAGAACAGGCTGGTTGTTGTAAAGCTCACTTTTCAGCCTGATATGTTTTTCAAAGCAGACAAGGACCCAAACTGATTAGAACTGTTTTTGCACTCTTGGCAGGAAGAATAAACACTGGTAAGATGATATGAATGAGTGTAGTTAGTTATTTTTAGACAATAGATTAGATGTAAACGTTGTTGTACAGAAACTATTAAAAGAGCAGCTGCAGTATACTTAACAAGTACTTTCATTTAAGCTCAGTCAAATGAATTTTCTGTGTAGAACATGATATGTCTAGGTACAGTGCTATCATTTTTCAACACTGAGATTAAGAGTTTAACAGACAGTGCTGCAAATGACAGCAGCAGAAAGCTACACTGACTTGTAGTCATGCGTGGCCAGGCTGCACCTCGTCAGCTGAAGCATCTCTCAGCCAGCGACTTGCAAGCAAAGCAAGTGTCAGAAACGCATCAGCATCTACGAGCGCTTCCCCAGTGGGCTGGCAGGATTGCTACAACTGTCTCCGCGTTGTCTCATCAAATCCCCTCTTCGGCAGCAGACCAAATAGCAAGGCTAAAAAATGACAGCAAGGTTCCTGAGCATTTCTCCATTATACGGACAGTGATGCCACGCAGCAGTTTGAGAAYTGTGCTGGGAGTTCTTCCAGCTGCTCGGAGCTGAGTGACAGCACGGTTGGCGGTAGGTGGTTAGGTGCACTGCGTGCTACAGTCCGATATCTAGCCCGTCAAGAATGATGGGGAAGTAAGTCAAATATCAGGTTTAACTCCAAAAATTGTAAAAGGAAGCATGGTGAGACAACAAAAGTTCCCCAAAAGCCACAGAAAGGGAAAAATTGTGAGTAGCTCACAAATGACCAGGTAAAGAAATGCTCAGGGTAATCTAAATAATCTAAATAGCATCATGGCAGATTTGCATTCTCAAAATATTATATATACTAATTACAGTGTATTTATTTATAGCATGCTTATAAATTAAGGAACTAAAAAAATCAGTCATATTATTGACAAAAACATGTAAATCTAAATTACAACAGKTTCATGCTAAACAACATGCTTTGTTTTCAGTATTACTAGTACAGTTCTCAAATTTCCATGAGATTTTCCTTCTCATTTCTGTCAATGACAAAATATTTCTTGCAATATTTTGCAATATTTCTCACATACAGGAATATAAGCATTTGTGTAGATATAGAATATACTTATAGATGAATCTAAATAAAGAGCTACCTGTAAAACTGACTCTAAAAAATCCATCTAAATGTTCTCAAAACTGACAAATATATTGAAAAGATTTAGAATCAAATATATTACATATTAGTTATAGAGCAAATTGCTCTTGCACTGGTCAATTTGCAACAGAGTGCCATTGACTCTGACCCAAGAGTCATTATAGAATATGTGATTAGCCACAATTGCTGAGTTTCAATCTAGAGGCAGCTGTGGATTATGGACAATGAATAACTGAGACACAATTAGCTAATTAAGATGCCAGGGGAAAGTACGCTTAGCTAATTCATTGAGTTATTTAAAAACGTGGTCCTGAGTAGATGCTTTAAAAAAAAATTGAAGGGGGCTTATTTTTAATATTGTTCCAATTTACCCACTGTTTTTTGAGCTACATGCTAACAATGGTGGGTAATGGGTTTTTGAGCTGGCTATTTGTTTTATTGGATCACTAGCTATCAGTTCCACTAGTTAACCAGTGCAGAAAATGATTTTTTTTTCTTCCTGCTTGACTGAGAGATTGTGAGTGCGGTTTCTCTGTTGCTCTTTTCTCTTTTTTTTATAATCTCGCAGTTCTATTTTAGAATCTTTTGAAAATGTTGTCTATCCCACACTAAAAAGAGAAGTATATTTTCTAACATGTACAATACAGTTCAGAAACTGTATTATATATAACCAGGCCTAAGAAGTGATGCCTATATAGCATATACACAAGTGGGAACACCCAAATATGCCTCTAGCACAGCTATCCCCATAGATCGAAACACCCCCATCGAAGTCCCCCGTTGCTTCATTCATCTTTCATGCCATAAGTATTTCCACCACCGACAACTACAGCTGGCCATTTGCAGGCGAAGTGAGGTATTGTGCAACACTCAATGACCCTCCCTTTCTTTTCAGCTCACCAATACAGGCAATAACCATACCATGTATTTTAATTTTCCTATCACTTAATAGACAAAAACATTCATTAATATTAGTCATCAARTAGAATCTGTAATTACAGAATTTTTATAACACATATATAGCATTGTATTAACTGTGAAAAACCTACATCAATTATGGACTACTATCTTGGAAAACTTCTATAACTGCCTATTAAAATAAAMTAACTTTTTGCAAAAGAGCAGCTAAATGGGATTAGAACAATGGCTCAAAGGAATTGAATGCTTTTTTTTTTCTTTCCCAGGGTGAGGAAAAATACTTTTTGCTGTCATGCAAAGGACAAATCATAATCAGTCTGTCACATATAATATGACAATTTGCAATGCTTGAACAGCAGGAGGCCAAGGCACATATTTCAAACATTGCTATTGATAGAACAGTTTTACAGTAGCTCCCAATTTCTATGCTGGATAAATGTCCCACTTGAGGACAGTAGTATAACAGATAGCCATGAAGGTTTGGTGCACTGGAACCAAAAGAGTTGCCTGATTAGTTTTAGTCTTGAAGCTGGTAATTTTTTAAACATGCATGAAAAATCAACTTCTATACTCCAAGGATCAAGCCCAAACTAACAGGTGTACATTTTGGCAACTGCAAGTGATATACCAGAAACAGAAAACTTTCTACATAAATCGACAGCTATAGTTTTAACTAAATGGGTAGCTATCTGTGTCCAGCAGCTGAGCACAAAACAAGGATACAAACTTCACATCTGCTTTTGAAATTTCTTAAATGCACTCAACAAAGTGCTTTTCAGTGTTTCTGGAGATGATGGCCATTTCTAAAGTCAAAATTTCCATATACATCTATAACTACATTTATTGGATTTATGGGAAGACATATGGTAAATAAATCTTTCCACTGAATGATTATTTTATATTGCTTGATATACAGAGAAGATGAAAAGAAAAAGAAGATAAAGAAGATCAAAACTATTCCTACTTCCCCTATGATCAAAACTATTCCTACTTCTCCTATTTTCCCCATGAAGAATGACTGCGCGAGCTGGGCCTGTTTAGCCTTGAGAAGAGAAGACCGAGGGGGGATCTTATCAATGTCTATAAGTATTTGGAGGGAGGGTGTCAAGGGGATGGGGACAAACTCTTTTCAGTTGTCCCAKGAGACAGGACAAGAGGCAACAGGCACAAACTGAAGCACAGGCAGTTCTGCCTGAACGTGAGGGGGAATTTCTTCCCTGTGAGAGTGACAGAGCACTGGACCAGGTTGCCCAGAGAGGTTGTGGAGTCTCCTTCTCTGAAAATAATCAAAACCCACTTGGATGCGATCCTGTCTAACAGGATCAAGCTCCTGCTTGAGCAGGGGCATTGGGCTAGATGATCTCCAGAGGTCCCTTCCAACCTCAACCACTCTGTGATTCTGTGATACTCACATGATGAGTAGGAACACTGAAGTGTCCAACAAAATCCTGAGCACATCATAAAGCCTATAATTTAAAAATACTGAGAAAACTTTAAAAGTCTTGCTGTTAGAGAGGATAAAACAAAAATACAGTGAGCTTTCTCCTAATTAATTGAAATTGTGATTCTGTTGTGTAAACCATTCTATGGGATTTCACACTGATTGTCTTCCCGTAATGTCTACATAAAGTATGTTCCGCTTACAAGTAAACAATTCATTTTTTTTGTCTTCCTACAAAGCCTTGGAAGCACAGCCTGCTCTCTGAAATGCAAGCCAGGCCTTCTGTTTCTTGTGAATAATCACCAGTTAAAGGCTCAGCCTGCTCTGAAACATATACACTACTGATATTGCTTGGGAGTAGCTGACTGGGACATTTCTATTTGCAGTGAAACAGAAGGRTGAATGGGATCTTGCTCAGTCTCTTGCAATTAGCTGCACTGCAGCTCCTGTTAACTTGATCTTCCAGGGCTTGAAGGAGAGAAAAAGCAACGATTTCCCCTGATTGTGCCAGGGGAGGAAGCACATATGACAGTAAACCAGTGAGCACATTTGTAAAAGTTGCCGTTTTTACATAGAATGACATGTGGAGGTAGAAAGAGACCTTGGCTGGTCGTTGGTCTAGACCCTGTTCAACTGTATGCTAGTATTTTCCAGACCAACTTCCCAGTTTATCAAAATGATTTTGAAAAGAGATCGTACTGCTGGTTTTGTGCTCTACCTTCAACCAGCTTCAGTGGGTTGCCTATGGGGAGTCAGAAGGGAAATGCTCCCTACTTTTCTTGATGCATAACTGGGGCTTCTGAATGGGGCTTTATTTATCCCTTGCGGTCTCTTCTAGTCCTCTGTTCTTAAAAAATGCAATCTTATCCTTCAAAGAACTCACTGTGCCTCAAAGTATGATGTCATCTACAAAACTAATAAGCATACTTTCCACTCCATCATCCAAGTAGCAAATAAAAATATTAAATGGCATTGGACCCAAAACTGCTCTTAATCCACAGCATAGTTTTGACAGTGAACCATTGATACTGTGCTATGATTGAGATTTTGCTTATGAAAATGAAACATTAAGCATCACTTCTGTCAATGTTAAGATAAATGACTTGTCATTTTCCTTTCCTGCCCCTAAGGCTAAAAGCCTATTTAGAGGGGGAAATTTGTCCAGTTTAACATAAATCAGTCATACCAAAGCCAAGGATGCTATCCTGTGTCACACTGCAGTTGAGGTTCCAGTTCAGCTCTTCTTTGCCTAATGATCTGCTGAAAAAACTACCACAATCTTTGCAGATGCCTTGTGGTCATATTACACACAAACTGGCCATGGTTTGCGCAAGAATGCGATTCCTCTACAAGCTCCAAAGTTTAACTACCCTTTCTAACCTTTACCGGAGTTATAAGAATAGCAGTACCAGATCAGAACAAAACTCCATCTAGCCCAGCCGACTCTGGCAGCAGCCAAAAGCCTAGAAAAGCATAAGAACAGATCAARGATCTAATTATATTCCCTAGGACACTTCGCTACTCCCCAGAAACACACAGCTCAGAGACTGGCACACAGCCAGGACTGACAGCCCCCTGAGGCAAGGTGCTCCACACCTAATTCCACATTATCTATAAACCACCCTCCTTCTTTGTGTAGTACCTGTCACACTCAAACCCCATTTAACATCCCATAGATGGTTGGGTGGGGAGGTGAGGTTTTTTTTTTAACTGAAAGAAGCAGTGAACAAGATTTTCATACTCACTTTCCCCTACACTTCATAGATATCTATCATAGCCTTTCAGGCTAAAGCTTAATTTGTTGTACTTTGTATGGATGCCATTCCAAATCCCTGAGCATCCTTCCCTAAACATCTACTTGTTTCTGCATTAATTTTCCTTCTTGACATGGGAGAGGGGAAAACCGGGACATCACACGCAAGTTCAGAAACGTGYACGCCTGGGATTTTGCAGTGGCATAATAAAATGCTGGTTGTTGTCTACCCTTTGTCATGAGAAGGTCTCAGAGGAGAACTGCCTGACTGAAGATCCTCAGCTCTTCTGACAGAGTGCAGAACTGATTGGTTTTTGAGATGTTATTATGAGCCAGATTTACAGTTCTTAAGCCCTATTGCTGGAGTACTGTTAGTATTTGAGAAATGAGAATTTTATCTGAAATTAAAGTAAGATTGCAGCCCTCAGATTAACCTTCCCACTTTGTAAGAAAAGTCTGAGAAAAAAAATAGCTCTAGAAAGCAAAAATAAGTAAATAAATAAATCACCACTTTTTTTTCCTTTTAAAGTTAAAGAGCTTATGATTTTAGGCTGATGTTTGAATAAATACAAGACTGATGGGCAAATAGTGCATTCCAGTTTCCAGGTAATACATATAAACACTGCATATTAATCTTAACAAACTTACCAAGTTCCCTCTTGAAACCACAAATGTGTTTTTTTCCTGCATTAATAATACAAGAAGACTGAACTGGAAATATTCCGATGATTAAGAACCTTCCATCTTACGTGAATTAGTGGTCATTTTATACCCAATTATTTTGGTAACTACCGCATCCTTCAGTTTACAAAGCTCTTCTCTCTCTGTGCTTATCATTCAATTTCCCTACATTAACAAGTAAGTCAAACTTCTTTTTAAGTAGACTCTCCATTACTTTGATCTGCCAGTAGCTTTTCTCTGCTCCCATTCCGACTTGAATTAATCTTCACTAAACACAGATAAGCAGAACAGTGCACAGCTATCAAGACTGGGAAGCCCTTCTGAGAGTCTCTTACTCAAAAAACTCTCTGAAAATGGCATTCCTATGTCAGGTCTAGTAGAAATATTTCACAAGATGCAGCTTAAGATTACAGCTGTTTCTTTTTTTCCTGACTTCATGATACCATGGACAAATTTTCACTTTGTGATCAACTAGTTCTCCGAGATCTCTCACTTTCTCTTTTGTTTCCATCAGTTGGTTCAGCGTTATAGCAGAAATTCCTGTTAATCTGTCAGTGTGTGATTGTCCGCTGTTGTAATACTATATTAATTATATATGCATTTTTCATACACTAAGGATTATTCAGTCCTTCATAAGATATTCTTATCCTTCTTTATATTAACAATATTTTCTAACTTTGTTAGTGACTATCATTGCATATTCTTACTTTCTGTGTCCAATCGCTAGTGGAAACATTCAACAAGGTCTTGAATACAGACTTTTTGAATAAGGAATGTCAGTAAAGGCTGACAATGCTTGAATGGATGCCAGTTGTCTCAATCTTAACTAATTCAATTCTTTACATGAGGTCATGTAAAATCCTTTAATGGAGTTMTGAGAAATTACATTGATTTTGATCTCAGCCTCTCAGAAAATTAGTCCTCCAAGAAAGCTGATGCATTTGTTTGCTAAAGTGTAAGAAGGGTAAATTCACGATGCATTTTGGTTTCCATTTACTTCGATATTTTTGCCATTTTAATATGTTCTGTAGTCTTGTACAWTACTGAGGTAGACTAACACATCATGTAGCTGCCCAGATCACTTTTTGTTCTCTATTTTTCAAATGTATACCCTGTGTTGTTACCCCRTGGTGAAAACAGTTGTTAACTGTTTTCCAGTTATAACTTCCCTGATTTAACAGATTTATTGAAAAATCTTATTGCTGGACCTGCAATTTCATGTGTCAGTTCATGCAGTATTGGAAGGAGGAGATTATCTTGTTCCTCCAATTTGAGTACATTAAGCTCTTTGACTTCTGGTTTCCACTTCAGTTGTTGTAATTTCCTTTTCCACATYCCCATAGCTATTTTGCCTTTCTTCTATGTTCAGTGTCACTGTTCTTATTGAAAATTGATCAAAAGCTTTTAGGAAAACARCTAGTGACCTGTTTGTGGTTCACTGGGATCATTAAGTCCAGACTCTTACTTTCACAGGTAACAATTTAATCCAAAAAATTTGCARGATGTCTGTGCTGCTTTAAACAACACTGAACACAGTACTCTTCACAGTATCTGATAACTTAAGACAAACAGTACAGAAGACCAAAGGAAAAAAAAAATCCAAAGCTATAATATACCATGGGAAAACAGTAGGAGAAATCAAAACCACTGACCGGGTCAAAGGACTCTGCAAGAGGAAAAACTTTCTTTTCGGTTGTCCAGTTGACTCCAAGAGATTTTTAATGTCATGATCATTAAGCATGCCCCACCCAACATACCTGAAATATGGCCAGTTCCTGACTCTGTRAAAGAAGGTCATTAGCCCCAGGGGGAAGAAGCAGGGACTTCTTCTTTAAAGTCTTGAATTAATAAAAATAGAAATAATATGCAGTAAGCATAATCAGTAGAGAGCAATCATCTGGGTTTTTTTGCTTTTCCAGAGACTTTTTAAATCTCTACCCTGTTTACAAGGTGAAGAGACCTTATGTGTTCTTGCCTTCTTTTTTCTTGTTTATGCGCTGAAGATTCAGGCTCAGTTATGAGAAGCTTAAATACTGACCTTCATTGAATTTTACTGGACCTTTCTACCAACAGAGTATCACCACAAAACTGCAACACCACAACACTACCCACTTCTACCTCAGATAAACTCTTTATCTGTAAAGAGTTGAAACTTCAGCTATCCCACAAAAACAGAATAAAACCTGTATTACAGTAACTGTTCATGTCCCTTTTAATTCTTAAGAAGGTAAGCTCAGTGTAGCTGAAGGAAGAGAAATAGCTCTAAGATGCTGATAAAAGAAAAATCAGATCTGTCTAACAATGTTAGTGAAATTTCACATGACCAACTTTGTCACCCTCTATTTTTTTTAATTTACACACTCCTTAAATAAGGGATAATTTAAGTCAAATTTTAACTTAAATTTGCAACRATCTTTTTTTTGGCATGGACCGATATGATTTTATATACTCCTCTGACTAATATGTTAGACATCTTCACAACATTTTCCTGGTCCTGCAGTAATATTTGATTGTATGTGTCCGAAGCTGTCAGTCTCTCAAAACTAATTCTGACACAAGCTGAAAACATTGTTAAAATCTGGGGGGGACTGTAAAAACAAAACATGTCAGAAAAGTGGCTTCTTGTGAACCAGGGGAAAAGTGAAAAAAAATTAMGTTTTTTTAAGGTCATCATCCACTCATTATATCAGGAGTTTGTCTTATAGCAACTTTGGTATTTACTTTCACCCCTTATTCTGGGTGTTTAGAGCATCAAGCATCACCTTCACCACTGAATTAAGTTGATCTAATTGGAATTTTATCTCACTTATTTTCTCACTGCTGTCAGGAACACTTGGTGCTGGCACGTATGGCAATGCATGGGAGGAAAGGCTTATTTTAACAACCTCATTGACTTTTCAGCCTCTCTGTTACCACAGTCATCAAATTCTAATTTACTCTCCTGGGGGCCCTCATCATTCCCTAGTCCAAGCTAGACAAAAAGAAAAATAATTTGCTCACTTAACAGTGAGAAAGTCTATACTCCCAAAACAAAACCAGCCAGACAGCTAGCTTAAAATTAACAGGCCCTGTTGACTGACTCCTTACCTCTCTTTGCCTTCTCCACCTTTCCCCCTGCCCCCCTTYGTCRCCCCCCAAACCATCTTTCCTGGGAGCTTTTCAACAGTCTAGTGACAGTGTCTTGTGAACCTAGATAAATGAGAGGTCAAACTACCCCTCATTTTTTTGGAAAATTATTTTGCCCACAGATAAAGAACTGAGGATAGGAAGTAATGTTTGAGACCAGCCTGGAAGAAAACAAGAGGAGAAYATCAGCAACAAAAGCTCATTCTCGCAGTCCCTCCCTTCTGAAAGGTTAACACGCTCCCTTAACCTACATATTTTGTCTACTGAAAACAGGAATAAAAACAAAGAAATTATCTGTCAACTAAAATTGCATATTCTAACAGACTTTTAAATCCTAAAGTTGACCTGCCATGCTATACAGGGATTTTAAGTCATAGGTGTATATTTAATTACTATAAAGACTTTTAAAAAACTTAAAAGTACAAATGAAACAATAACTTGTAATGGAACAAAAGTTGTTGACAGGGAAGAAATAAAACCATTGTTTTTAAAAGATTTATTTCAGACAGTATTTTTCAGCCAAGTCTGAATACTCACTGATAATTTTGTTCCTTACACTTTGTCTTCATAAGCAAATTTTCCTTTTGRTTTGCTTTTATTCTCTTGTACTAATAGGGATGGGAGAGAAGGGCAAAAATGTACTACATTTTAATTTTTGTGCTGCTGGACGTTATTAAGTAGTACTGCATAAATTTCTTTTCCTGACTAGAAAAAATACATAGCAGAAAGGCATKTGGAAAAATATATTTTGTTTCTGATTTAATAGACAAAAATTGTGAAATTCAGGCTCAATTTTGAAATGATCCTAATCTACATTCTTGTTCTTTAAGACAGCATATTTCTTCTCAGAGTCAGGAGATTTAACAAACACATTTTACAAGAGCTAGGTACAAACCTTCCCAGGAAAGAAACTCCACTCTTATTAATTTTAATAAATTCTTAGTTTTGTTCATGTAAGTCATCCCTTAATTTTATTTTCACTTAACAGAATGATGAAAAAAAAAAAAAGCGGATCAAGAAAAAGACCGTCTTTTGAAGTATAAAGCAGTTGACATYTTATATCTTGGTGGCTTTCTATGATCTATGATGAAAATGCACCTTTTAAAGCTATTTAAAACACATGCACGATAAATTGGTGAGCTAAAATCTCTCAAAGACATATTTTGGCATCATATCATCCCATCCCACATTAAGCAATTATGGAAAAGAACACTGACTACACCACAGATGTTTCCTAATTAAGTGGATCAAGGAAGACACAGATGCTAATAACTCGTTATTTTTATTTTGTATCTGTTGTATATAATCTGCAGTGCTATACATACACAAAGTAAAGTACAAATCTATATTAAATTTCCCTGAGAAAAAGTTTCTTTATAAAAAGTTGTTCAAATCTCTGTGTTTCACAACCATAATTTAACACAGATCAGATGTGAGCTTTTAAGACTCAGCTYCTGGTCTTCAGATCTATGTTCCTTCTCATCTAATGTTTTGCTTTTTTGTAGAATATCTCTTCCTTTTTGCTGTTTTGATATTGATGTTCTATCTTCTGCTCTGTAATGGTGTTTCAAGGCAGGAGTATTTGTTCACTTGGGCCATTCAGGTGAATGTTGTAAGCTTTTGCTTCTTTTTAGAATTGTCTATATTCAACTCCAGACAATATTTGTCAAACGTTTGTATAAAATCTCTACTAATATCCTCAGACCTTTTTCTGACCCAGATAACAGTGTTACAGGTGCATTTCTGTTTGAACCAGAGTGCACTTTGAAATGAATGTCCCAATTGTCTCCACTTACCATCACAGAGTGGTCTTGGAGCACACAAATTGAATTCCTTTGCATGAAATTAAAGTGGAAGATCCAGGAGTGCATTTAATTTGCTACAACCACAAATGGACATTGAGTCCACACAAGACAGACTAGCACTAGCTCAAAGTGAAACCTCCAAAACATTTGTACTGTTGACTTTAGGTCCACAGCATCAACTGTTTCATTCTCTAAACCCACTCTTTTGGGGCTCTCTACTTGCCAGTGTAAACATTCGCTATGTCACTCACACGATAAATCCTGGGGTTGGAGTTGTCTTTCATTATAATAATGCCGCATGATTTTGAATCATCTGAGTAAATAAACCTCTGTGGTAAGTATTAAATAAATAAACTGCTATTCTCTGGATGATAGTAATACTGGAGAATTCTGAAATGGCAGTTGGTAAACTATTTAACCAGTGCAGAAAAAGACTGAAACCCTAGCTAATATTTTAAAAAATTCGACTGATGAGGGATATGTAATGGCATTAGAAGTAAAGCTGAAAGCAGATGGAAAGGAGATGGAAAGAGAAGCTCCCAGGTAAGCTGGATCACTTTGCATGCAAAACAGAAGGATGCCCAGTGAACAAATAGACTAACCTAAAGATGAACTGAGATATCCTTGAGGACAACAGGGGATGGACATATTGTAGACAGGTAACATACWGACACTCTGGAGGCCTACTTTCAAGTCAGTAGAAGTTAGTAGAAAGACTTTGTGTTGATTTAATTAGGTTTTAAACAAACCTATTAGAAATTATAGCAAGTAACTGGTAATATGAGCATTTTGTGGTAGTCACTGGCTTATACTTTTATTACCGACTTATATTTATGAGTTGTCATCACATCTCTGCTGAATTCCATAAAATCTATACTGTTGGTTTCAGTGCATCCATAAACTTCAGCCATGCTGACTATGTCTAAACTGGAAAATCAAATAGTGTCAAGGCATCGTTTAAATGATGAAATTGCTAGAGTGATCACTGTTACGTTTTTGGCCAACTACCAACTCCAATACTTCCTAAGCAGATTTTGGGAATAAACTCAGGCCTGGAAGTATTGTTGACTCACAACTGTTTGTTATTTTGGCTACCAGAGCATTGTTACATAATATGATCATAACCAGACAATGCCAGTGGCCCAGACTGAGAAAATATACCCTGATAGTATTTAATTTATTAATATATATTAGCTGTTGAATTGAAGAATGTACTTTATGCTTTGTCTGGCTCTTTTAAATGAAATGGTCTGAGGGGACTGGATATGAGAAACAACTCTTGCACTCTCATGGGAGAGCAAAACAGTAATAATAGAGAGAATATTTTAAGCAATGTAGATTCATGCAACATATAAAAGCTCAAAATAATTTCACTGAAAGTTCATGCAAAAAATCTAGGGACTTTTTTTTTCCTGCAAAGCAGTTTATATGTTGAGAGTCTTTAAAAACTGAAAGAGGTCTATTCAGAACAACGCTATTGTTTAACCCGAGTATTGAACGAAAAACAATTCAATAACAAAAGCGATGTGCTGTCAAAGCGTCATTCACAAAGCAGTATTCTAGCTATGAAGAGGGCAAATAGTAATATGCTGCCGTAAATGTTTCCCTATTTGAAAGAACTTCAGATGTCTTTGCAGTCAGGAGCACAATGATAAATTCTGCTTCTCTGTAAATAATTTTCATCTGAGATAAAGTTTTTTCAGACTGATGATTCATAGAATTCATACTGATGAATTCTATGAAAAAAATCACTTGATATTCTTTAAGAGCAGTGAATTATCGATGCTTGTAAAATAGCAAAGAAAAAATGCAAAACAGAAAACATTCTGATCAGTATAACTACTTAAATTAGTAGCATAAAAATGAAGGTAAAGTGGTTGGATTGCCATGACACAAATTCCTTTCCTTTCAAATTTTACTCAAAATTAAATACTATTTTTATAGATGCAGACAGTTAAAGAACTTTAGATTTTCACAAATCTGTTTGCATTAAAAACACTCAAAAAGCTTTGTGAGGATATAAAAGAGCTTTACTGATAGGTAATTTCCTGCTCCAAAACCTTTACCATCAAACTGAGACTAAACAAAGAAACTAGACAAAAGAATGACCCGTATCATATGCTAATGACAGAGGACAGCAGGTATGACAGGAAGCAGTGGATTTTACAGAAGTTGCTGGAGTTAGGGAGATCAGAAGATCATAGAGAAGCACTGAATGTGTTTGAAGATGAAACTTTAGTGCAAAAGCAAGGTCATGCATATAGAGAAGCCAGAAGGGAGTTTATGAAGACTCCGAAGTTCTTGGAAAAAAAGACTCAGGTTAATTTTGAAAGACTTTTCTGTCCACAGTCCTCCAGCTAAGTCTTTGGTGCTCAGTGGTGGATTGGCCAAGAAATTCTTCGCAACTGGACAGCTCAGGAGTAGAGTACAGTTTGCTTGTCCATCCTTGTGCCATGGATCCTCTACGCCTGAGTGAGTGGGATGTCTGGCATGTCAGATCAGTGAGCTATGTTTAAATTAATAAAGATTTAAAAGTAAAATGAAAGATTTATTGAAACTGTAGACTGATGTTAGAATAACATTATATAAAAAAACATGTTATTAAGGTTATGCTTAACAGTAAAAATCCTCATTAGCAGATATACTTTCTCCACTAGTCTCTGAGACTGGCTAATGAGACTCTGCAATATTCTCCAGGGCATGCTTTGAAGAGTTTAAAAGCCGTAGCTTTCTTGTTTGAATTTTGACAGACATGTACTAGAGCTATCCACAGCTCTCTGCCCTCAGTTACCTGTTCTTTTTCTAGTCCCACCTTGGGAGGACTAAGCTTGACCACTTGCCCCCCAACAAGTACCTATATTTGGGTAGGCGGACGTCACAAGCCAGAACTCCATTTTATTGTCCACAATTTTGTACTTCAGAGTCTTAATTTCTACCGTGCAGCTTAGTTACCATACTCTTTCTGTTGCCTTGTTTACAAGTTTCTTCAATAGAGTAGCATCTTTTTATAAATCCAACATCATGAGTAGTATTAACTGTGCAAGCTTCTTTCAATTTATATTTAGCTTGCTATGTGCTTTGCAGAGAAGCTATACGTGGCACAGTAAGACTGATATGAGAAGAGGATGCAACCTTTCCCTTCCCGAAGCTGCTCTGCATACTTTCTTAGATTTACAGAAACTCTGTAGAGCCTCATCACTGGGACGAACAAAAGGGAATCCCCATTAGAAATCTAATGATGAGCACTGTCCAGAGAGGGAAAAAAACCTGAATGTGCTATCTGATTACAGAACAACAGTGAGTCACCTTTCCAGTGCAGCAAATGCAATCCTAGGATTCAGCAGAAAATTCATCCCTGGTAACAATAAAGTGGTACTGACAGCTGCGCATTGATGTATGTTCATAGCAGAGTTATTAAGTAAAGCAGTATCTGTGCCACTATACAAGAAAAATGCAGTTATTCTGGTCACCTATATTCAAGAAAATTAAACTTGAACAGACTGAGAAGAATTACTAAGAACAGAACACACAACTTCTTTCATGAGCAAGGGCAGGGAGCGCATGGCTTGTTTACCTTCACACAATGTTCCTCAAACTGTGATCACGCAAAATTTCAGAATGAATCTCAGAACATTAGGAACAGTCAGCAGTAGCTCAGTCTGCCTGAGTCACCACCAATTTCCTTACTACAGCAGCAATTATTGTCTGAAACCACCTGTGCTATGCAAATATACATTATACACAGAGAAATCAGGTTATAAAATGGTGTTACAATAGGAAAAAGAGAAGCAAAAGAAAATAAACTCCAGATGCCAGTCATAGAACCATTATATATTTATTAATATATTCCCTGCATTACATGACAGTCAAGTGACAAGGAGACTGCAGAAATGATCCATGAAGTGCCATGCTCTTATATATCAGTAACAGTTTCTCTTCTTAAATACTCAGCTTAGCTCTGCCATGCCTGCTTGTGTATATGTGTGTTTTAGCCATTTATTTCAGTCTCTTCTCTGCTTCTGACCCTGCTTTCACTACTTATCAGATAAAAGACCCCTTGAACATGTTTGGCCTTTGATCCTTGCAACATCTTCTGAGTAGGATGAATTCCCAATATTAAATTTCTCTGTAAAGTTTATCATTGCCACGAGTCCTATAAACCATTTTGACAACTAGTATGATGTGACTCTTCCTTTTTTTTAAAAAAGATCTTACTACAAGTGTTAGTACTACAAGTCTGTTGTTTCTCCTTAGGTATGTTGATTGTCAGCTCTCTAGGGCTCTGGCCCCCTCTAGTTATATTTAGGTACATATAAGGCACAGCACAATGCAATTCCTGACTGACATCTCAGGTTGCTGCCACAATACACAGAAATAACAGCTTCAGCATAAACACARCCAAATAACAAAGCCAAACACTTAATAGTTAAGAAATGACAGAATTGGCCTTAGCTATGCATCCTTAATTAGGCTTGTGGTATACTTTTTAACTTTATGATCACATGTATTTTTGTATTTACTTTAGCATACTCATCTTTTACTTTGTTCTGTGAACAGCATGTAATTCTTCTATGACTACCACAGGGTTGTGCTGTAAAGAATATTCTTTCCTTGAGATCTCAGCCTTGTCGCAGAATTTGCAAAGCAAACGTGGAAAACTACAGAAGATTGGTAAGTGGTGGCAGGATGGATATGGACTGGTGCCTTCGCTAACAACACGGAGGAAGTGAGAAATGGGGAATCCATCATCGTCTTGATTTTTCAAGCTCAAGCAAAAATGTTTTGCGCTGGATTAAAAAGGGATGTAAACATGCTTGACAGATAATGTTGTATCTTACATCAATTCTGGCAACATTACGTACTTAGGTAAGAATCACTACCACAGCAGTTCAGAGTGCCACAGTATTTCATAGGTGGCATCAGAGGGCTGTAATATTCTCACATCTAATGTTAAATAGAAATTATAATAGTCAGATATTAGAAACAGGCAAACTGAAGCAGAGGGAAACCATGCATTACCATACAAAATACTAGAGCTCCTTCCTCTAAGTACCGCAGCTTTCCAGTAGAAGCAGTAGAATAAGACCCTCTAATCAGGTACATTAACTGCAATGAGAAAAAGCATAGCAGCCTGGGCTGAGCTAGCATGAGCGCTAGTGTGTGCTGTTCCTGTGCTGTGACACATGATTGTACTCTCAGACTATGCCAAACATAGGAATTTGGGAGTGTTTCTGAACTTTCCAGTTTGGAGACATGCCCCAGCTCTATCCTAGCTTAATGTTGGGGAGGACCTGTGTGTGCATCTCCCATGCACCTTGAACTCCCCAGAAAGGAGTCAGAGGTGTGCTCTGGTGGGGTCCCCTGTGTGCACAAGTGTGAAATGTGAGACAAAGAGGTAATTACAGATGCAAGCTCGGTGAGCCACCCAAGATTGCACTGAAGTTTAGTGGCAGAGCAAAGAATTGCATGAAGCTATTTTACTTTTACCCTGACCCAAGTCCTAAACATCCTAGAAAATATTGTATGTCTGTCACCTTTTCACCATTAAACAATGCTTTTAATATTTAAAATTATATTTGCTCCTGGAAATTACACTTTGACAACTCTGTAATTAAAAATGATGAGCTGGCTTATGCAACCTGAGAGTCAAGGAAACATTGGTACAATCTGTTTCATTTTGTATTTGCTCTTTGGGTCTATGTTTATGAGCACTAAGGTTAAGGATAATCTTACATGCAGATTATTTTTCAGTATTCCAAAACAGGAAACCCTCCCTTCTAGTCATGAAAATCATTCCAATCACACCATTATAGTGCTGGCAAAATGTAAGGTAAACCTTACTTCTTTCCAGAATTTCAATAGCATGAAATAAATGAAACTGTTGAGAAAAAAAGAAAGAAATACTGACAGTAATATCCACTTTCCAGTGACATTAAACAAAGTAAGATGGAACAAATCAAGCATGATCAAAACAGCCAACAGAATTATAATGGTTTTAAGCCATGGGAGTAGAAGACAATCAGGTACATAGATTGTATCACTGCTGAAGTATAAACAACAAAGAGGTAACACTACAGTTATTTTTTCATTATTCTTCCTTCAGCTGAAATTGAAACAGAAGTCATTACAAAAAATATGATATTAATATAAATATATCCATATTCTAGTATATTCTAATGTTTGATGATTGTTACACAATTTTTATGAAGAATGATTTCTTACTTCTATGTTGTGGGAATGTGCAATGCCTTTTGCTTGGAGTCTTCTTTCTAATGTCTCAAGGATAAAGCATTTAATGAGCCTTTCAATATTATCTATTCACTGTGGAGTAAAAGCCTCATGGAAAAGAGTCTATTTGATCTGATATATATATTTTTATATGCTATTATGAATTCCATATTATGTCTTTTGATGTAACTTCCCATATGTGGTCCTTGTGACTCCATTTCTAATTATTTCATTATGGTGCTAAATCATTCCCAATCAACAATTATGAATTATGATTTTAAAAATATGATTTAGGCATTTCAGAATGCATAGAAGAAAAACATGAAAACCAAACAGTTATGTTTATTTTGATGCACAATGAATTCAAATGTTTCTCAAAAATGATATTATTAACATTTAATAAGTGTTAATAATAGCAAAGAAAATGTCGATTCTGGAACACTTGGAAAGTTCAGCATCTATTTTTACTGCTGAAAACCAGCAATGAACAAATGACTTGCTGGTCCAGAAGTGAAAGTACTATAAACCTGAAGTAATCCAGACTGACAGAAGAGATCTATTCAAACATGATTTGAAAATTACAGTTATAATACCTCTGGCTACGATATATTTTTCCTTATTGAAAATATATATATATATTGAAAAAATATATAATTAAAATCATTACTTATAAAAGCCCCACCTTTATAAATATGTACCTAAATGTATACCCTCCTCTTAATACAGCCAGAAGTCATCCATGACCAGTAATGAGAATAACACACATGTATTCAAAGATTATAACTCCTAGTAATCTTTTCTGGTCCTAGGTACAAGTCAATTTACAACTGTGATTTCAATTATGGTACTAAGCACTTGCCTATAAAACCCTCACTCACTTTACCTGAGAAGTGGATTGATTCTCTGACCAGTTAATTACTTTAATCCCTTAGCTTATCCCAGTCTTCATGTGGAAAAAAAATTACCCTATCTCTCTAAATGAAGAAAGGTAATATAAGACATATCTTTCTTTCTTTCTTTCTTCTTTCCTCTAATCTTTAGAGACAAAACTTTGCATCTTCATTATTAGGATCAACATTGTTATGGGTGCAATGCGTTTAGTGAAAATGCTCGACTGAAGAGCTATTTGTTTGCATTTTGTTCTCTGACACTCCTGTGAGGAGATCAGTGTAATCATTCTTTCAAGCAATTTGCCAGAAAGTCCTCAGCAAACTGTATGTCCTTAACACGTTTGTGTTCAATGCARTTTCACTGCCATGCAACAGCAGGGTGACTTTGAGTCACATGATCCCTTCAGCCAATTCTCAGGAAGTCTTTGAAGATAAAAACTGAGGGAACAAGAGTTCAGTCTTGTGTTTCTCATGAAGACATTGAGAGCATTAGAAAGAGACAAGGTTGTTGTGCTTTTTACTAACCATAGGGTCTTGGAGGGGATGTTTGGCTGCAGTACTTTTTAGAAATTTCACATCTAAGAAAGATAACTACTACAGTTTCATCCTGGAGTGGCAGGGGCTCCCCACAGCTAAGTCTGAATCTAGAAGAAGGGAATTCTTATATACAGCRTGGGAAAGGAACATTTTTTGACAGTTGTGGCAGTTTGGACAGTCAAGAAAGAGAAAGGGGTCCAAATCGATCTTTCTGAGGAGAATGCACTCTTACAGGCAGAGGGTGCTACAGAGGGTAACTTTGCAAGTGTATTTCATTCTTGCTACCAATATCACCAGTTACTCTTAACCATCTGTTCTTTGTGCAATTATTGATTATAATCAAGCTTTAGGACAGCTGGGAGCAAGTTCTGTTTGCATTTAACCTAGAGGTTCTGAATGGGCAACTGATTTTAGCATATTGTTGGTATTTTAGTCCTTGACTTTGCTAGCATAATATTAAACAAATGTAGAACAGAAAGCAGAGCAGTGCTTGGTAGATGAGCCTTCGGAGGTATAAACAGAACCCTGCAAAAAATAAGTGAGCTCCGTTTGATCTAAATGACCAAGGCCATCTCCTGTGAGCCTGCTAATCTTTCCCATGCATTCAAAGAATGTCTGACTGATGGCTGCAAAATGCAACACTGAGGCCTAGCACTGAAAGTAGGAATATAACCAGGAGAAATGTTACAGGTTTGACATTTACCTTAGTCTCCTGTACATGAATAAAAAACTTGGAATGAAAGCTTCATCCTTCCATGCCAGCCAGGTCAGAAAAGCATCTAATCTGTTTCAAACTCAAGTCTTTGCACTGGTCCTTTCTGGTCCCCTGTTTTAAGCTTTAAGACACTGTGTTTGAAATGCCTCAGCTCTGGAAACCGGCAAACTCTTGACCAGCCAACTCTTACCTGCAGCTTATGTGGCCTCTCCTCTCCAATATTTCAGCTCTGGAGCAGTCCAAATTCCGGTCTAGATCTTTGAGGCTATGAGATATATTTCATAGGGAACACATTTTCAGCAAGAATTTCTAAAATTGTTATTGTTTTTAATCCCTAGGTATACAAGAGTCACAGATCTTTCAGCAGACATGCTCTCAAGGTACAATGATCCTTTCTCTTATGAGTATTTAGGCCCTGTCTACCTGCCAAGATGAACAGATGACTCTGACTTATGGTTTTCTATCATCTTTCTGGTTGCCCAGCCTGTTTCTGCAGTGAAAAAGTACAGCAAATTCAGAATAGATCATAAACTTTTTGTCTATTTTTTATTGTGACACACCGATTAGCTTCACATCTTAGTCTCCCAGCCTCTCTGAAGACCAACTTCCCTTTGTTTTTATACTCTTTCTGAAAACTAGGCTTCTGAGTAGCCAGCTTAACTCTTCCTGCATTACAGCACTCGATTCCTGTCATAGTGCAGTTAGATCCAGGCTCAGATACCTCTACCCTGAAATGTTGCTTTTACAAACTGAGGACCTCTCAGGCGTCAGAGTAAGGTAGCTTTCTTGGTATGTCCTACACATTACTATAAAAATCACACTAAGAAATTAAAGTTGGGTTTTGATCACACCATTCACTCCAGATTCCACAACTACCAATTGCATTTCAGTTTCGTAATGGTGCTTCTTAAAATATTCAGGGAAGCCCATGTTTGATCCAGATCTGTACAGATATGTTCCTGCCTGGACTAACAGGATTTCCACTGAGTGATGAATCTTCTTCTCTCTATGACAGTCTTAATTAAGATGCAGCATCTCTGAGGAAGCTGGAGATGACTTTACAAGTTTGGTTAGCCTAGTTACTGATACAGGTCTCTAAAACTTCAAAGTTAAGGCCATAAATTGCTAGATTTGAGAAGTATACATGCATACTGTCACTTATCTTGACACTATTTTATCTGATTATGTCAGATAAATATAAAATATATTTATATATATTGATATATAATCAGAAGAAAAGCTTTTTAGGGGAAAGAAAACTCATCTCCAGTTTTAAGCACAAGGAATGTCGCCCCCCATAGAGGTACCCGCATCAGTAATGGTAGCAAATAAAAGATTGCCAACAGGATATCAAGGCTGAAAATTGTCCCCTATGTGCAYAAGGTCATTGTTTTCCCCAAAAAAGAAATTTTGTTCTAGTTCAAAGTCATATATAAAAAACTATGTGTGTGCAAGGCATTGACTAGTGTAAACTGTAGACCATGAGTCCTATTGGGCAGTTAGGTTTAGCTCAGTTGGTTAGAGCATGGTGCTAATAATGCCAAGGTCACAGGTTCGATTCCTGTATGGGCCTCTTACTTGAGGGTTGGACTAGATGATCTCCAGAGGTCCCTTCCAACCTTACCAATTCTATGATTCTATGATATGAGCTGTAACATCCAGTTGCAGACCTCAGTGGAGTAAAGGTAGCTTATCACTGCTAAGGGCAGCCCTCAAGAACCCCAGAGCCTGGATGTGAGGGAAAAAGTCTGGAGAAGGGAAGACTTTCCTTTGGTTGAGGAGGAAAGGATTAGAGACCTTCTGGGCAGGCTAGACATCCACAAATCCATGGGCCCGGGTGGGATGCACCCATGGGTACTGACGGAGCTGGTGGATGTTGTTGCCAGGCCGTTCTCCACCATCTTTGAAAAGTCATGGAGAACTGGAGAGGTGCCTGAGAACTGGAAGAAAGCCAGTGTCACTCCAGTCTTCAAGAAGGGCAAGAAGGAGGAACCAGGCAACCATAGGCCAGTCAGCCTCACCTCCACCCCTGGAAAGGTGATGGAACAGCTCCTTCTGGATGTCATCTCCAGACATATGGAGGAAAAGGTGGTGATCAGGAGTAGTCAGCATGGATTCACAAAGAGGAAATCCGCAATTTGATAGCCTTCTCTGATGGAATGACTGGCTGGGTAGATGAGGGGAGAGCAGTGGACGTTGTGTACCTTGACTTCAGCAAGGCTTTTGACACTGTCTCCCATAACATCCTCCTAGAGAAGCTCAGGAAGTGTGGGTTAGACGAGTGGACAGTGAGATGGACTGAGAACTGGCTGAAAGGCAGAGCTCAGAGGGTCATCATCGATGGCATGGAGTCTACTTGGAGGCCTGTGGCTAGTGGCGTCCCCCAGGGCTCAGTACTGGGTCCCATCCTGTTCAATGTTTTCATCAATGACCTGGATGAGGGGACAGAGTACCTCCTCAGCAAGTTTGCTGATGATCCCAAGGTGGGAGGAGTGGCTAACACACCTGAGGGCTGTGCTGCCATCCAGAGAGACCTGGACAGGCTGGAGAGTTGGGCAGACAGGAACCTCCTGAGGTTCAACAAAGGCAAGTGCAGAGTCCTGCACCTAGGGAGAAACAACCCTAGGCACCAGTACAAGCTGGCGGCTGACCTGCTGGAGAGCAGCTCTGCAGAGAAGGACCTGGGAGTGCTGGTGCATAATAAGATGACCATGAGCCAGCAATGTGCCCTTGTGGCCAAGAAAGCCAATGGTCTGCTGGGGTGCATTAGGAAGAGTTTTGGCAGTAGGTCGAAGGAGGTGATCCTGCCCCTCTACTCAGCCCTGGGGAGGGCTCATCTCGAGTACCATGTCCAGTTCTGGGCTCCCCAGGACAAGAGAGACATGGAGCTACTGGAGAGAGTCCAGCATAGGACTACAAAGATGATCAGAGGGCTGGAGCACCTGCCCTATGAGGAACGGCTGCGAGAGCTGGACCTCTTCAGCCTGGGGAAGAGAAGACTGAGGGGGGGATCTCATCAATGCGTACAAGTACCTGAAGGGAGGGTGTCAAGGGGACGGGGACAAACTCTTTTCAGTTGTCCCATGTGACGGGACAAGAGGCCATGGGCAGAAATTGAAGCACAGGAAGTTCCGTCTGAAGGTGAGGGGGAATTTCTTCCCTGTGAGAGTGACGGAGCACTGGACCAGGTTGCCCAGAGAGGTTGTGCAGTCTCCTTCTCTGGAGCTCTTCAAGGCCCGCCTGGATGCAACCCTGTCTAACGTGCTCTAGGTGACCCTGCTGAGCAGGGGAGTTGGACTAGATGATCTCTGGAGGTCCCCTCCAACTTACTGATTCTATGATCAGCAAGTATTCAAATACCTCTTTGGAGATTATGGCTACCATACATATCTTCTGCTTATTTAGAATTATTGACGAAAAAGGTTTATTAGCCCTATCTGTTTATAGAGAACATCTAAATTTGGGGGTTGTTATTCTAGTGTATGTGCAGTTTTGGGACTCCAGCTACAAATGCTGACTCTGTACCATGCCTTCACTACTTATTTCCTTTTAATGCTCTGTCATTCTCTGTTACGGTTAGCAAAGTCTTTCTGGTCGTTTTTCAACTTGGGTTGACATGCTGTTCACAAAATCTTTTGAAAATCTGTGAGGCTGCCTTCTTAGACTCCCTTTCCACTCATATTAAAGGGATATTTTTAGAATATCATTCAGAGCGGGGTCTTCACTTTAAGGTGTTATGAATTGCCTTCTAAAAGTGTCCTCTTTCCTGCGACTACAGAGCATGCATAGCACTGCTTCTCAGAACGTCTTCCTAAATTTCGTTTAGGTAAATGACCTCAGGAGAGAGAATCCAGTTGACTTTCAATGAGATTTAAGTTCCTCACTGTCCATGTAATACCTTTTCATGTCAGAAATTTAAGTGCTTAAGCTCACTCAAGACTACGTAACTGACCAGAGTGATACTGAAATACTTCTAAAAATTTTCTCTCTTATGTTTGGATCAGTTAACCACTGTGCCATGCAAATGAAGTAACAGGTACCGTTTCAAATAACTCCATTTCAAATGGGATTATCCAGAAAATGGTTGCAAAGCGGTTGAAGATACATTTAGCATCAGGTACCAGCCTGAAAAAAAACAATGCAGATTGTTTCTTTGTGCTCTAGTAAGTAGAATTACTGGAATTTTAAATGAGACCTTGATGATTCTTCTGTTAATCGTAAAAGACTTCCTAGAAGTTATCCATTTAGTTTAAATCAGGTTCCTAGTTTTAGCTTGTTATAAAGACACAAAATACTTTACTTACATTTGTGACTGTACTGCAAAAGTTTTGTAATGTAGACAATTTACTCAGGAGGCTTTTTGAAATTCTAATAATCCTTGGCACACGGTTAATAAGAACAATAGATTAATGCACATTTATTTATTTCTTGATACATACCAATAACTAAAATTTTCATTTATTGCTGTTTTCAATTAAAAATTGCCATGCAATTTTATGGAAAGTTATGCTAAATACTCAGTAATTTTGAAACATGAGAAGAGAGCATAAGGAATGTAAGGGGTATGGATTTTTATTCAAGTGACATATCTGTCTTGAATAGTTTAATATACTGATTTTGTATTTCCTTTTATGTGTCTGAAAAGATAAATTTTTTATTTGTTTATATTGTATTCCAGTGATATTTCAAATTACCCTTCAGCCCTTGAACTGGTTAGATTGTTATATTTGGACCTAAATTTCTTTGAGAACTTTATGAAAGTTTCAAGAAGGCAAAAGCGTGAAAATTTTTACTCCATTTTATAAAGAATATGACATTCTTTCTTTCTCTTAACTAGTAGCTTTCTTCAGTCAGTTTAATAAACATATACCGTAATAAAGTATACCACACAATTTGGTTTTAGTTTTTAAAAGCTAAGCTTAAACTTAAAAATCAATTTAGATAATTATTTTTAGTTCCTATGCCTATGCACTCTTATAAAGAGTTATGAATTTATCTTCAGCGTTGTCTTGAAAAACTAATTGAGAACTAGAATAAGAACAAGATAAAACCATCTCATTATAAATCACAGTGTACGATAATTAGTATTTGTTCATCTTTCGTATCAGCAAGGAAGCTAAAGGAACATACTTCATACATATTCATAAGTATATTCATATGCATAAACATATACATTTTATAAATATATGCATATGTGTGCGTGTGTGGGTGTGTGTTACGAAATGAATTCTGTTTTCCAGTGTTATTTTTCTCRGGGTATTTTGCTGACTTTAGCCAGTTGGCAGTGATACCTTTTAGCAGATTTGGGTGCTACTGAAAGATTGTTCTATGTGTTTCCCATGCTCTGCTGAGATATCATTTGAACAAAAATACAACATCCTCCCATTGCTTTACAGCTCTTTCCATTCTACTCTCACATATGTGAATATCAGAAATGTATTCACTGACTGTACATTAATCTCTATAGAAGACTGAATAAATAAGACTCTTCTTTAGTCAACAGGAAACTGGCAATGTGTGATTTTGCAAAAATAAAGTCCATGGACTTAGTGTGGATTTGAGACATTCCCTGGAGAATTTTGGATGCATAAACCAATGAATCGACTACAGTCATTTATATATGTGCAATTTTGGTGACAGTTTAAATATGAATAAGTTTAAGCAAAACAAGTTAAAACTCATGCTAAGAACATTCCTCATTTTAGCTACGTTTCAGCATTGAGTATATGAACACAACTGAATGGGAGTTGTGCTTGCCAAATGTAAGGGAGGTTTCCAGCATTTTGCAGCACACCTCTTGAGTATTTATGTGTCTCTGTGTAGCCACAACATGCCTTTCTTATCACTTACCCACAGGCTGTGTGAAACCCTGCCTCCTTTCTTTTGGTACTTAACCCATTGGTGACAGCCTGAAAGAGTGAAAGGTAGAAACTACAAAACTTTTGGCATTTTGGCTACACAGTGGCTATTATTCTGCAAACATATGGCAATGCTCCAGAAAAAAAGGTCTTTGAGAGGTAAAAAACATAGATGAAGGCAGGGAGGAGGTGACACAAAAATTCTGGACTAGAGCAAAGGAAGAACAGCATATGGAAAAAAGTTAGCATATGGAAAAAAGCTAACATATGGCTAAATACCCTTCTGGTCTAGATTAGCACTAGAACAGAGTACAGTGTAGCAAATTCAACATGTCCTGAAATCTAGCTGCAGTGGACAACCATTTGGGGATATCTGGTCATTTTATAAAAGGCAATCAGGTAGGAAGTATGACAGTGTAAAAAGAACAGCAGCAGAAAAGGAGGCTAGCTCAGCAACCAGCTAACGCTGCCTGCTGCAGTTTGCCATCCAAGAAGAAAAAGGCAAAGCAAAAGAAATAGTAAGGATGATGGGCCTGGATTTCCAGGGAAGAATCTTTTTATCTCTTTGAAAAAAGAAGGAGTTATATCATTGTTAAAGGAGAAGAGCCGCAATACCTGTCACTTAAAGAGTTTTCACAATAAACAAACAGACAAACAAACCCTCCCAAGTCTAGATTTAAGAGCACTGTCTTCCTAACAGTTTTCAAATACCACAAAGTTAATTTGCACATTTTGTTTCTGAGACAGAATTTAGGCCTGTCATTAGTTTTTGTGCCCACATCAATTTTTCACCAAGCATGCTAAACATATCAAAAAGATATGAAAAACTGCTGTTACAGAGATTGCCCCACTAGTGTTCATTCATCTACTACTAAACTACTATAAATCAGCCCCTATAAATAGCTTCTACCTCTTTGGCTGTTCACGGACACTAAGAAGCAACATCATTTCATCTTCTATCCATCAAGTCTGTCTTTCATAAAAGAACAGTTATTTTGCTTTGTCTGCCATGAGCAAAAACTCCAGAGTTTCCCACCACTTTCTGGACTGCAGAACACATACATTGGAAAATCATTCTCATCGCTGAAACAACAGTTCAGTAACACAAAGTAGGGAAAGAAGGAGAAAAGTTAGAAGAGGTTCTTTGGCCTTTACCTAAAATAACCTAATACACCATTAGACCTGTACCATTTTGAGTCGACCTAGTCTGCTATGTGTCCTGCTTCCATGGAGGTCATTATAGGATGGGAGACTACATCTATTGCAATGGAAAAGAACAAGAACTGACTTATCCAGGATGAAATACATTTTAGCTGTCTGAAAACTATTTTTATAGTCCAAAAAAGTAATCTGTATCTCTCTGTCAATGTGAAAAGACAGGCAGTTTCAGAAGACAATTCATTCCATCTTAGGAAATATCTCTGAAATAAACAAGATATCCTTGTCTATGGTGGGAGTCCAAGTGCTGAATACCCTTTAAGTTTTAAAAGAATTTGTAGAGCCATCTCTAGTATTTAATAGTTTAGTCCTTCTTTACATGTAGAAATCTAGAATCATGTAGAAAAGTAGAATCCTACTTTACAAGCAGAAAAAATATAAGTAAATAAGAAACTGTAGACATTAATTACAGGACTAATACAACAGTTGTTATAAAACAATTTTAGTTTTGATACTAGAACAGCTATAAACAAATAACACAGTAATGCACATTTCRCTTAACCTGAAGTGAAAAATTAAAGCATAGAATGTCTGTTTTAATCAAGATATTTCATTTACTTCTTCAGTGTTTTTAATCTTGGTAAGTTTTGCTCTATTCCAATTAACAGCCTGATCACGTCTTCCTTGTTATTTTGGCATGAAGCTTAGCTGCAGTATACCTACTCATTTATTCTACTCTAATATTCAGATAGCTAGCTAGCTGAAAGTACAAACTGCCAGACAGGAAGCCCTTATCCAAATCTACCTCCAGTCCTTTAATAACAAAAACATTTCTCTCAGCCTGTACTTCCATTAACTTGCTTTCCTTGTTGCTTTTGCTTCAGATTTTTAAATTACATAAGATGGGAGGCTCTCATGATATGTTAGATGACTGACCCAAAACACTTATTTAAAATGTTCACTGCTGCACTGTGAATGAATCTCTGTGGTTTTAAATTCAAAGTACCCCGAGAGTACTTTTTCCCTGTATCAGTCCTAGATGGTACATACTCAGAAGCCTTTAAGGYGGTCCTTAGAAAAAAAAATCTCAATCTGCAATRARGTGAACTGGATGCTCTCATTCACGCTTMAAATGAAACCATAGGAAAAGCAAATTTRCCACAAACCACTCAAACACAGGGTTCACAGGCATTCGAAATGTTGATGAATGCCTTGAGAGATACGCTACAAATTTCAGAAGTTTGAAAGGAAGAAGAACAGTCCATTTAACATAGCATTATGCTACCATGGAGTGATTCTGAACAGTAAAAGATTAAAAAATCCCTAAAATTCATATTGCTGGGAAGTACTACAGAAGAGATTAGTTTATTGGAGACATGTTTCTTCAAATCCTTCTTCCAGTATAACTCAATTAGATGAATCYCTGGTCTAAGAGTTGAGGAGAGGGAGGGAAGGAGGTAGCATTCYTGTGTACTTGTCGTGACCTGTAACCAAAAACCCTAAAGTGCTAGGCCCCAAGTTCCAATCCACCAGTCTCTCTTTACATAAATCTCTTGGGTTTGCATTTAACCTGCTCCACATTACTTACCATTTTTTTCCTTGACTGCTCCAAATTTTCTCCTAAGTTGAGCTATCTTATCTGCCTCAAACACTCCCACATTTCCTCTTACCCTAGCTGCCTTCGTTCCTTCTCCTGAGTCTCTGTCTTAAGGCTGCTCCGCTCTCCTACCCAAAACTGGGCTCATGTATGAGAGARAATCATTTAGAAGTGAGATCTGCTTGTACTAAAAGCAAGAGTTACACATACTAATAGATATTAACACACAGAGAAGTAATATTTTTCCTCTCCTTAACCTTCCTGTGCCRATGCAATCATCTCATCTTTCTCAACATTTTGACATACACTTGAGGATGTACCCTCTAGTTCTCTGTTCTCCTTTCCTCTGCAATAACATGCAGAGTATCTCAAAAATGACAAGGAGAAAAGGAAATRAGAAGACACTGCATGTTATGGTCACTGTTTCCCAGGCTCAAAGGTATAAACTGCTATGTTCTGGTTAGCCTGTGTTTGCTTCTTTGTACAAGTTTTCTACTGGGAGACAGCGTATGTAACATCTATCCTTACTGTGAGTAAGTAATTCTGCCCTGAACAAAGAACGGATGAAAACATACGAGTTCTGGACCAAGCGCTTCTGAAAGCTGAATGGGGCTAACGGGCTGGGTGAATGGATAGTGGAAAGCCTGGACTGGCATGTGCTGGTAACTCAGCCACACTGGGCAGCCTTCGTTCTTTGCAAGRACAACTATTTGCCATTTGTGAGTGAATATGGATAAATCTTATGTAAAGGTGCACGGTTCAGACAGACAATAATATCTGCGGGAACAGGGGGAGAGAAAGTACTGTTTGTAGCACAGAATATGCTGAGAGGTCTCAGAGGACCGAGATAATCCTAGAGAACTGCAAGATATGCTTTTTGATGTGCATATTTCTGTAGAGCTGAAAGCTATCATCTGGTAAAGTTCAAACCTAAACTTGTTGGGTCTGGAAGTATCCAAAGCAGGAGACTTAGCTTCACAAACTCACATATCACAGAAATTTCAGCTGTCCTTGTGAATGATGGCATCAGCATTTACTTTTGGGCACACTACCACTGCCCAAAGGCAGCTATAATGCTTCTGGCAGCTTGAAGGAAGGAGGTCRGGTACAAAAGTGGCAGGCCTAGTTCACATAACTAAATGCACCACTGAGTGTGCACAGGGCACAGTCGAGTTCCCCCTTCACCTGCCTAGTGGCACAACCAAAGCTGCTAAACAGTCAATGCCAAAGATGTTCCAGAAAGTAGGCAACATATGGAACTGATAAATTTACTTGACTTTCTCAATCCCACAAGTTAGACAGTCAGTAAAGGGATTATTGTTATTGTTGCAACCATCACTTAATTTGTAGTTGAGGTATGAAGAATTTCACAAAGCTGGTGTGGAAAAGAAACAAAGCTTAGGAAAGCTGTTTACTTAGTGGCCATATAAGAAATGGGACATCTGGCTATGATAAAAGATAACTTATTAGAGATATATTTAAGTTCCTTCCTTTATAGTATTTTATTCCATAGCAGTTTTCCTTTCTGTACTTCACTCCTCCTCACCGGTTTTACATTTTTTTCTATTTACTCATTTTATAATTGGTKTAGAAGAGTGCAAACCTATACCAAATTTTACAAGTCCCACTCAGGTTTATTGTCCTTCTTAAATATCAGTCTAATAGAATTAAATTATTCTTAAGAAAACCTATTGCGAAGGAGTGCCTGTGAAAACAAAAACTCTCCCTATGAGTTGAATGTTGCTTTCAGAAAAGCGGTTTGTGGATGATTGGAATGCCTGTGGTGCTCAGGGTGTGTATCCAGACATCATCATTCAGTGAGAGAGCTGCTAGAAGTGATTCAGATTCATCCAAGCTCAGATAAACTGTCTTGAGGTGAACAGCCTGAGATAGTTCAGGCTTGGTAAAGCTTTGAACTCAGCTGAGTGAAAGCAAGTAAAGTTTTATAACCCGTTCTACTCACTTAAAGCAACAGATCTGTGTCTGAAAAGAAGAGTATTTTTATTAAAAGTTCTAAAAATTGAAGCTGAACTTTCTGGACATTATATGTAAAGGCTTTAGTAAATATAGTCAYGAAACTTCATAATTTGCATTACATGTGATGGTCTTCCATATGTTTCTCTATAGTGTCATAAGATATGATCCAATATTCTATACAAATAYATATAATTGTCTATGCTCATTATTATAGGCTTGGAGAGTTTTTCAGAGGCAAAATAGGTGATTATGCAAACTTTCACAATTTTTTGTATCTCTTCTGATTATTTCCCATAAGTACATTTTGTCTATATGTGAAAAATGTGATACTCAATACTTTTGTTTCTCAAAACTGAAATGCTGAAGGTTTGGGGTTTTTAAAATCAAATGTGAAAGCGGATTATAACTATAACCATGGAACTGCTACCGCAACACCATAGAACAGCATAAAAGACTGTCAAACTTTCAGCACTTGAAAAGAAAGCCTTATTTAAAAATATTTCCATATGTTAATCAGATGTTCACACCACTTTACACATTTGATGTTAAATCCACACAGAGACAGATAYTATTATACTCAACCACCGTGAAGTGGCATCAACATTCTGGAAAAAACTCAAAGGATACAAATGTGCCTTCATTGTGTATAAGCTAAATGAAGCTTTACTTTGTTAAATTAGTTTGCAATAGTTACAATGCTAAGTAAGATCCTCACAAAGAAAGATGAATATGAGCAAAAATGACTGGAATAGACCTAAGCCTACTAGTTTAGAGACCTTCTGAGTTTTTCTAAACCATATAGGACATTGTCTACTGGAAAGTTTCCCAGGCAAAGAGCTAGGAAAGATTAATTCACTGATTAAAACCATGTCAACGAGGGAAAAGGCTGAGGGAAAGTATTACTCATCAAAATAAAATAAGGAGTAGTACAATAATTCCTTTATTGGTATCATACTTAAAACTTTGTATTCATTCATGTATATATCTCTGAAAGTTCATCTTTCCCCACATTTTAKAATTTTCTTAGGATGGTAAGAGCCAGCTGACATCACCACCACCCATGCAACCAGCCAACTACATCTACAAAATCACTTTGATTCCTGTGTAGCACAACTTGGTTGAAATTCTTTGGCTGCTCATTCAACAGGTTCTTTTTCTTGGTTTCACAAACTGGACTATTGCACATTTTTCTGATAATCCTGGCCCTGGATCTGGATTTTTTTGAGTGCAAATTTGCATAATAGAAGTCTGTATTAAGATTGCCCACTTATTTATGCTTACTGCTTTCGTAGCTCCTACCCAGTTCCTGTTCTAATTTAAAAATMATTTTTCCAGAGGAGTTTAGTGAAGAGCTACAGATATAGATTTTGCTTTCAAGTACTATAACTCATTATTTTAGGTAGAACAAAATAATCACAGAACTGGTTAAAAGAAGAGACCTTTGGAGACCCTTGGATCCTTACCTTACTACCCTTTCCTGGCCACTTTTGAGCATTATATCAATTAGGATCCTTTCAGTGTCCTATTGCTCAGCTTAGTTTCTCCACAACATAGAGTCTCTCTCAACTCATCTTTTTCTCCAGCTTCCTTTTGCTTTGAAATTAGTGTTTCCCTTTRGTTTATAATTATTAGCCCCTTTCTTCTTCCTTCTGACTCCAAAGTCCTTTTATGTGTGTAATTAACTTGGTCAACATGTTTTTAAAGTGCTTCACTTCCCCCTGGGAAGAACATCATTTGAACAAACCCTATCCTCTTGAAGACAACATAGAAAAAAAATGAGTCACTCTAGTTACTTTGTTCGATATGGGCTCCATGTATGCATAATGACAAATGTCCCCATATGGATGGCATTCTTTACCTATATAGTCTCAACACAAAGAGTTTGGGGAGAAAGCGCAATACGTAGAGAAGTAATCACTAAAGATGTCAAAGTTCAAATGCAATTTGTAAGCTGTACGTGGATGGATTTCCCAGTAACATCATGTACCACAAATGTTATCCTACTATTGCGGGCTTCGTCTATTCCTTTGTTCATTGCTTGGCTGAGGAGAAGGATAACATTTATCTCTGCTCTTCCAGATTCAATATCACATGCTTTAAAAATGACTCCAAGTTTCTCCAGCTTTTCTTTGCAGTTATGAATCATTTCATAGAGAAAAATCTGACGAAGGATAGGAAATAATACTGCACAGAGTCTTGCTTCCTTCAGAACAGAGAGTATCATGGATGAACTGAAAATTGAACTTAAACAAGAGAATGGAGCTAGTCTGGCTAGGAATAAACTCCGTTGGTATAACAATGATGGTGCAAGGTCTTTYCTGATTAACACAAGAAACTGAAAATCCTAATTTGCGGAAAGAGTGTGTGTTCTCTCAGACCTATATAAAGATTTAGAGGTGTTGCAGGCAAGCTCATGGGGCAGATTCAGCTCAACCAGCTGGCTGAGAATTTCCCTTCTCTAAACTCCGGCTGGACTCCAGCCCTACCCAGTTGCCAGAATGCCCTTTCATGTTGTGAGATGATATTCATTCAAAATTAGCTGTGAAATAAAAAAGACCAATAACTGAGCCTTTTGAAGCAGCTCGCCTAGTCCAAAGCAAGGGACAGTCATTAAAGAGGTTGCTATGAACAGCAAGAACACCACATCCCAAAACTCTTCACTTCCACTTGGAACCAGAGCATTACAGAGTAAATGCACAAATTATGGTGCAGCTTCATGTTTTCTCTAGGAAACCTTTCATGAAGTAAATGGATACATTCTTCAAGTCTAAATGATTTTCTGAGTTTAGCAGGAAGGCTATGGCTATTGAATTCAGTTTAGGTACAAAGTTTTAGAAAAATTCAAGTGTCTTATTCCCAAACATCTGATCTGGACTATAAATTTATGTTCTGAATGCAGACAAACTTATCATAAGCAATAACACTTATACCTTGAATAAATCCTGGACATTAAAAAATTCCTTTTCCCTAGCAATATATCAACTCTCACTCTCTCTAGCAAGCAAAATCCACTACCAGAAAAGGTATTTAATCATGAGTCATAATTTGTGCAGGGTGAGAATATCTTTTTTAACTTAGCTGGTCTAACTTGCAATATTCCTTCTCCTTACAAAACCGTGCTTCAGAACTACAAAGAGTGAATCAAGAAGACTTCTTTCCTTAGATCATTCTAGCTGCAATGACATAGCTAATACAACATGATTTCCAATTATAATGGTGCTTTTAACAGAGAGGAAAAATTTGAGTCCACATTGGACTTAATATATTTAGAGATGCTACCGATAATGGAGAAAAAGAGAAATATTTACCCCACAATGATCCTCCTCCCCAGCACACATGATTCTGTCAATTCTGAAGTCTAAATCTCTTAGTATGTCTCAAGTCTTAGGCTTTTTTGTTGTAGGATTTTTTTTTTTTTCATAGCAGAACTTTTCTGGTCCTTATCAGCATTCAACATTTCTGAGGAAAGGGACTTCTCCTGAATGGTTTGTGCAGCTTCACAGCTGTTCGTCAGCCTAACAATAAGTAGAAATGTGGACTGTTCTCTCTTTTCTCTCCTTTATGTTCAAAACACTGAACTGAGCAATATAACTCACAGTCTGTAAAGACGCAATGGAATATACACATTACCTTGTGCCACAAATCAATATGTCATGTATTTTTTTTCATTGTTTAAATCCCAAAGGTCTTCATTTAAAACCAACCAATTCAGTCTTCATCTAAAAGTTAGCACTCAATGTTTTTAAAGATTTCAAGTCAGAATTTAATATTTGCTTAAAATGGACTGGAGAAATGAAATGAAGAAATAGAAGGAAAACTTCCAGCAAGTACAATAGCTAGGGGAAGAATCATTCACTGGACTAAGCTAGGGTTATGAAAAATAGTAGGGTGAGAACTACAGTAGTGGTAATGAKAGCTAAATGGTTACACTTAGTACAAGCTAACTTGAAAATTATCTAGCAACCTTTTAGTATTGTGTTCAATTTTACAAAAAACCCAGGATTATGTAATTAGACCCTTACTATCTGATCAGATACATCTACTAGCAAAATATGAGCAAACCAAGCAAACTGACAGTTGCCTTTCTAGTTGTTGGACTATGTGAGGTATTGCCTCTTATGAGGAAAGGTATTTCCATAGCATATAAACTGAACCTGGAAACACAAAAAAGAAAACATTTTAAGYTGACCATTAAAATAAATATTCATAGCTCTGAGGAAAGATGACACTAGAATTTTACTTTAAATATACAGTTGTGTTTTGTTCATCAGCAATAGCACTACAGTTTTATCTGTAAGAATTCAGAATATCTCCTGAAGTAATATAAGCATTTAATTATATCTCTAACAATTGCGGATTGTGCCATAGGGGCTGAATACAAGGAGATTCTCTTGCTATTGTAAATATAATTCCACCATGTACATAAAAGGCATAACGAGCTTAACCTCTTCTAAAACTTCTTTGCATCTGTACAATCTCAGTCTTCTCTTGTTATAGCATTTATATTTCCTCCTCCTCCTTATTTTTTGTTTTCTTCCTTTTTTTTTTTTTGGCTTTAGTTTCTTATCATTTGGGATTCTGTCCCTCCTTCATCATATGAAATATAAGGACACTCGGTATTCTTCTTTAAAGCCAGCACAGATGAAGCCAGCTGCAGATAAAATGACTTGCTGAAACATCAGCTGTAGCCAGCAGTTCCAGCTTGTTGGAACTCTACCATCTATATGCTTGAGGGACTTTCTGGAACTGTATAGTGCTATAGATGGCTATTAAGGGAGTCATAACATAAGACATGCAGATGTTCCTGCTGACTCCACCCAGTCTGTTTGTTTAGCACACTGAATTATCTCAGCTTCTTAAGGAAGCAAGAAAAGATAATTTGCATTAAAGTGCCATGCACTGCTGGTTCATGACATGGAGGTCTACCTTGTACAAAAAGTCCCGAGGTCAGAAAAGCAAAAGAACTCCCCAGGTTCAACTTCAAAGAAGTATTTAAAAAAAAGAATAAGCCTGAAGCTTATTCTCCCTCAGAAAAGCTTTTATACTAGTGAAGAGTTAAAAAGCAAGAACAACACTTAACCACTAGTAAGAAACTCTTCAGTGAAGGTATAGGAGTCCTGAAAGGTCTATGGAAAGTTTTATTGATTACAGGAGCACTCTCTTTTTTTCTACTAGCTCTCCTGAAGTGGAACACACTGATGGGGTAAAATCTGTAAGATGGATACATAGGAATTCTAGATCTTAAATATTAAAAGAAGAATTCTAGAATCCTATCTTCTCTCGTGCTGTAGCACTGTGATTTCTTATACAGCTCTGAGCTGAAGCCGGGGAAGAAGAGATAGGAGCCAAATAAGAAAAATATGGAAAAAATTATCTCCTATGTGCTTTTTATACAGGACATAGAGCTTGAATGCACAACTGAGGGAATCTCATATTATAAGGGAGGTCTGGAAAGCCTGTGGCCCTGTGAAGTTTGCCTTTTTGCAGCTCCCCAAGTCAGATGATGAACAAATCTCTAGCCCAGCAGCTCCCAGCTTCAGCAAAAGTGAGTGGCATGTAAAACTGCTTGAATCTGACAGGCTGCTCAGCCTGCGGTTGCACATTGGTCACTAGGGAGGTAGCAGCCAGGATTAGAGAAGAATACAATTTATTGCAATGCCATGGCAGCAAAAGACCCAGAACCATTACCTACTGCTGTTCCTGAACCTCTTAGGTAGAAGTCATGCTAGTAGAAGCTCAGTAGTACAAAAACAGAACATGGGGGAGATGAGGCATCCAATAGATTCCTATTTTCAACACAAGACACACTCACCTCCCAATATGCATTCATTTCCCTGCTACAGGCAGTTGTTAGTATTTATATGTCTAGATGCAAAAAGGTCATAAGCATCGAAAATACTGAGAACTGAGAAGCCGAGGTCATAACTGCTCTATAGTTACCTACTCAAGTGCTATCTCATCCACCCTAACTCCATGGACACCACCACAATATAGCCTTAAAGTACCCGAGAAACCCAGAGCAAGAGGCACCCCTGCAGCTTCCTAACACAACACAGTAGCTGGAGTAGTTTCTCCCTAACTCCTCTGCTGCAGTCCCCTAAAAGCTGCGTAGGAGGTACTCTCAAGGCCCTCTATAGTTGCGGCTGCCTTTGAAAAATGGTCCGTGGGGAGTTTTTCTCCCTCTCCGTTTAGACAAGAATAAGTGAGTGGCTATTAGGAAGCCAAAGTGAGATATTCTTCCATTGCACAGGCAGGCAAACCTAAATCTCCCAGGAAACGCTTTAAGCATGAGGCTATAAACAACCCGGCTCTAAACAAAGCATGGGGGCGGCGTGGGAGGGGAAATGGCCTTGCATTGAGGATAAACCCTTGTGCAGGCATCACTGCTGCATTCATCACGCGCCGGAGAGACAGTGATAGGGAACATTGCTGTGGGCTCAGCATCAGCAGTGGCTGCTAGCGGCTAAGGCCTTACCTGGGGGCTGCGCAGGGTTTTCTGCCTTGCAGACAGTGCTGTCCAGGTTAGAACCAGAATAGAGTGATGAAAAGATATTCCAGGTTAATGGAGTTCTGCTTGATCCTTTCAGAAAGAGGCTATAAAAATCTAAATTTAGGGCAAGATTAGCAACAGATATTAAGCGTCTTCGAGTACCTCTYTGCAGCACTGAGGCACTTAATAGCAGGGCAAAGTCCCAGGACAGCCACATTATAACCCTACCGGCTTGCTGGGTTCCTCTCCTTTGTGCCAGGCCTAACTCCAACATTAAATCTAGAGTCTGATGTTTACTGTGTGCATGAGGTCAAGTGTCTGTAAGTAGACCTATTATAAACTGCTGAATACATTATAGATGACAAATTAGCTGTCTAACCTGCCGTCCTCCGTATCACAACTTTACTAAAATTCACTAGGATATTTTTTAGCTTGTCTGAACATTATCTGTTATGAAGAATGTGGGAATGTCAGCAACCAAGCCTTCTGCTGCTGCAAAACCAAAAATGTTAAAGTGTCTTATTCTGCATAAAGAGTTAAGCTTGCTTAAGTCTGCTCCCACTAAACAACGGGAGTCATGCCACTGACTTCAAAGTGAGGAGATCTGGGCTCAGATGTTTAGCTTAGAAACCGGATCAATCGTTTGACTTTCCCAAAACCACAGAAGACAGGAGTATTTGACAGAAGTACTTAGTTAAAATAGACYGGTCTTAATCAAAATATTTTTACTGACAAGGCCACAGTCTGCCCACAGAAACACCTGCACAACCTCATAGAATTCAAAGGAGGAAAAGAGATGAAAATCAAAATACTGACAAAATTTGGCCCATTATGATTCTTTCTAGATACACCAAAAAAGTTTAAACAGTCAAAGAGAACTAAAACTGCCTGAACTGGCAGTTTGGTTATATGCAATAGCCAAACGAAATAAAATACATCAATAGCAAGCTTCCAGGGTGGTTTATAATAATTAGAACAAATGCTAAGCCCATCCTAGATCGCTGATACATGCATTCTCCTTACACAAAACAAGCAGTGAGAGGGATAGTTCAGAAGTGTATGGTATGGGGAAGATTAATCCTACCATAAGAGCAAGGATGTAAATGCATACAGTACTCCTGGCAGTCCTTAAAGAATCAGTGCCAGCACCCTTGGCTGACTAGTGTTCATCCTATGATGACCAGATGTGCAATTGTTGCCTCATGGTAGCCTTACAAACCTTTATTACTAAGAAGTTTATTTTGAAGTGGTAGGTGAGCATACAGGAAAGAGACTAGTTTCGCTTACAGAAGCATCTAACTAGATGCAGGTGTTCTGTCAAGTGTCTTTTCCATCTCACAACAAAGATATCTTATTCACTCCTGGCATAGGCATCTTTTCACGTATTCTGGTCTGTAAATCTAAATTCATTTTTGCTTTTTCCATTATTTGCTTACTTCTCTGCTATTTTTTCTCCACTGACACCTAAAACRATATTCTTCCTCTCTCTGATACTTCCACTCAGTATCTAATTCTGTCCTAACCACCTCTGTTCCATGCTAGGGCCAAATGGTGGAGCAAAAATAACTCTTACGCAAAGTCATTTTTGTAAAATACAAAAACAGTCAATTAACTCTCTTTCCAAGAAGTGTCAAAACCCTTCACAGGTAGTGACTTAGCTTTCTGTTCAGCAAACAGCTGGACAGACCTGAATATAAGTTTCCCTGACTTCTCTCCTCAGTCTTGAGTTTCTTTTCTTGGCTTAACTCCTATAGAGTTCAACACAAAAGTGACCTCCGTCACTAATAGGAACCAGATGACCTTTCCCCTTTCACTGTTTTCTTATTGGGTTACTCTTTCAGTATGCTCTCCATAAAACTTGCCTTAAAGACTATTCAGAAAGAGCATCTAATCCATAATACCTACTCCAGGCTACTGCAGCAGTGCTTTGCAGGCTCTGATCTGACAAAATTTACATCCTTTTGCAAGACTCAGTCAAGTCTTGAAGAATGTATCCTTAGTAGGTGGGGTTTTTTTTCTTGTGGTTTGGAATGAAAGAAATTCATCTCCATCTGGCTATGGCCACTCTTTTCATCTTCTCATCTGGAAGGTTTTTACAGTCCAGGACAACATGGTAATTACTTTTTACATTTTAGTACTATGATTGTACAAGTGCCCCAGGTTTTCTCTCTCCCAGCTTTTTTTCTCTTTCCATGAATGTATGTACCTGCACACTTGGTAATGACACTGTGTTTCCACAGGCAAAATACAAATATATTCCAAAAAATGTAACTGAAAACACTGGAAAAAAAAACTCTTTTGAGCAAAGTTATAATTTATGTAAATGAAATCCAAGAACTAATTTTTTCTTTCCCTRCTTTTCTCTTTAAATCTTCTAGCTTGGAGGCTTACATTTTGGTGTCAACATTCTGGGCTTTAAAGACAGCTGAATGGTTTCAGAGCTTCAGTCAGGAAAAGAGCAAATCCAAATGTCAACCTCATACTTATTAAAACAATAAAAGCAATAATAATGCAGAAATAAAGTGTTTACAGATTGTTTGCTGCATTGCATTACTGGTCATAAGCACAAGCCTTTAATCCAAAAATGCCACATTAATGGAGCATCAGGAACAGCTGAGAGATCAAAATGATGAAAGCACTTCAATCATGGTTGAAATCTTTCGYTCTCCATAGCAGCTTTCATTTCACAACCCTTCCCTTCATTACCCATCTAAGGTACAATAGCAAGTATATACTAGCCACCTGATAGTCAATGTAGTGAAGAGACCGTGAAAGCTGAAGGAAGAGTCCTGTTCTTCTGGATGGATTAGATAAAAGTCTTGAAAGCCTCACACAGAAGCTATATTTTTAGATGCCATAACTCTGTTCTTCTACAAACCACAGAACAGATAACATCCAAAAGAAGAAGCAGTTCTCAAGTTCAACTTGAAATCTATGTGACTTGACCTAACATGCAACTATTGAACTACCCAAGAAACTTTATTACCAGAAAAATATTAGGAGCAGCCAAAAGGTACAGAGAGTATTTAAATATTGAATAGCATGTGCAACTCTGCTTCTCCCATTTAGGAAAGGACATGGCATAACAGGAAAAGATGGAGAGAAGTGCAACAAAAATGATTAGAATTAAGCAATGGTGTCTGTATAAGGAAGGACTTTTCTGTTAGGAAAAGAAAAAACTAACAGCAGTTATGATATAGGATCTTAGGACAATTTAAGCTGGAAAGGACTTAATGAGGTTTATAGTACAATCTCCTGCTCAAAGCAAGGTCAGCTATGATTTCAGATTTTTTGTTTTCAGCTCAGGTTTTTATCTTACTAGATCTTGAAAAACCTAAGGATGGAGACTGCACAGCTTCTCTAGATAGCATATTCCATTGCTTCACTGTTCTCCTGGTGTGAAAGCTTTTCCTTACATCCCACCTGAACCTCTCTTGTTTCAACATATGACTGTTGTTTCTTGTCCTGCTGCTATGCCCTATGAAGAGCCTGTATATGTCTTCATGCTCTCTTTGTAGGTATTGGAAAACTGCTATTAGGTCTCCCTTAAACCTTCTTGTCAGTCTTAGGTCATTAAAATGGTAAAACTCATGAAAACAGATAATGATTACTCAGTGTTCCTCATAATATAAAAGACAGTAAAGAAAATTCTTAAGTAAAAAGATTAAAGAAAATGAACTATCTTCCTGAATTGTCTGTTTTTCCTCATTGTTGGAAACAGGATGACAATCCAACTCAGGGCAGCAGTTCTCATGATATTACGTCATTAGGCTTAGCAGACAGAGCTGCCAGCCTTACTTCATAAAACCTGGCATAGATTTACATGCTGGATGTGTGCTCAGCACCACACTGAATCCTTTTCAATGCCWACCAATTACTTACTCTTCCTTCTACTACAGTAACTTCTGGTTACTACCGGATTTTCCCTCATATGTACAGCTTTGAATAGTTCAAGGTAAACAATGACTGAACTGTGCAAACAGAAACATAAATATTTAAAGAACTTGTCATTGTATCACATCAGCTCATTTTGTGAACATTTATTGCTGTCATGGATGCAGAGAAATATTCAWGTGTTCAAAGAGACACACTTAAAATTCTGAAGAATGTTATTTTTCCATATGTATTTGTATTTATTTGTTTGTCCTTAAGCCACCCRCAGTAGCTTTTCAAAACAAAGATCTGTCTCCATTCATGTTTCAGTGTTGTCTGCAGACAGCAACGAAGTTACACTTCGTGATAAACAAACTTCAAAGGAGTTGATGGTTCAAAGCTTGCATGCATTTGTCTGAATTTCTCAGGTCTGGAAATCTCATGGTATCAGCCTACAGCTTGGTACTTCAAGCACTTCCTAGCTAAATCCCAGATGGAAATAGAGACAGACACAGTTTGACTTCACAGAGCCCAGGCCAAGATACGGATTCAAGTTCCTGATAGGCTTGAAAGGGGGTTGCAGAAACAGTTGCAGGTTGGCAAAACTTGAAACCAGACAAGTACAGAGTTTTTTGATTGTTCATGAGGATCCCACAGTAGAAAAACAAAGAAACTCTGTTAATATCTATACATCAAAAAGAGAGGCATTTTACACTTTTATGTGATTTTAATCTGCCCAAAATGCTACTTTTCYGGAAGTATATGCAGCATTTTGCTTATAAGTAGCAATGAAATCAACAGGAATCTCACAAAACTGAATATATTGTATGTCCCTCTTCCTTAAGTAGCTATTCCTTCTGGTATTTTCTTGTGTTGTGAGCTGGATTTTGCCTAAGATCTCTCTACTTTCTATTTGTCTGTTTATGCTATACCCATCCACCGTGTTGTTGTTCTCCCACCCACAATGTGCCATACCTATAACCTCCTAAACAATATAGTATTACAATAAYGACCTTCCTTTGAAGTGCTGGTACTTTAGCTTCTGAGTATCTCTCAAGGGGAATATGAAACTTTCAGAAAAATAACACCAGTGACTGTGATTTTTTTGTCAAATGTAATTATCCCCACAGTACCAGCTCAGCAGTGAAATGTGCCTATCTCAAAATATTTTACTTAAAGCCTTCTCTTTGCTGAATAGCAGCATAGAAAACTTCACTTACTAGTTCATGGCAATATTTGACTTATCTGTTTTATAATTTTCTCTTGGATAAATAATTTACTGTAGCAACTAAGAAGCTCATTTAGGTATGAACTAGTGTTAATGGAAAATTCATTGCAGCATATCATCTTACATACCAGCTCTTTTAAGGAAATYTGGTATTTTAAAAGATGCACAAATTAGGATGAAGCTAGTCCCGACTTTGTGATCCTCACTTTCTCTTTAGATTTTGACACTGAAAGACCTGCTGTTGGAACAAATCTTGATCTGTTCGGCAGCAGCTCCCTTGAATGTGTATTTCAGTCTCAGTAACTCCCACAGTTATTTCTTATCTCACGTCACTTTGCTTATGTTAGAGATTATGTTAGAGATTTTGTCAATGATTAAAATAATCCTTCAGTGATGTAAATAAAAAAGGCTATTTTCTACTTAATAACCACTTTTCCTAATATTTTTCTGTAGATGTAATTCTATCGTAACTAATTGCAGTTCTAATTAAAACTGTATTATCTGTCATATAAAAAGCACAAAAGCAATTTCTCCCTAGTATCACATTTCTACCCACTTGCTGGGTGTCTAGTAGCAAAACATGAATTAAGCATACCATAAGAAAAAATTGTGGAAGCAAAGTGAAGAGGTATGCGGAGAAAGGCAGACTTTTGGAATACTTACTGACAAGCAATTTACTAAAATAACTTTAGTAAGACATTTTTGAAAGAAAATATACATGCACGCTGCCAATAAAAATGATGTTAACAGTACAAATTAAATCGTCAATAAGTAGAAAAATCAGTTATAGATGAGTGCAGGTAGAGATCATAAGCCAGGCTATTTTCACAAGCTAAGCATGTTCAGGTGATTCAGTGTGCTATCCTAACTTCCAGAAAAGCATGACTTTTAATTTCACTAATTTATCTGAAGGTATTTCACACTGCGGCTGCTCACTGTCAAGTAAAACAAAAGAAAGCATGGCAAATCTGGTACACTTTTCATCTTAAAYTCAGGGGCCACAGCAAAGAGTGCATTAACCTAGCTTGTTTTCCAAAGACTGTACGTAACATGCAGTTCATCTGAACCTCAGTAAAACATATTTTTGAGAGTTTGCCAGCTTGATAATGTTCCCAGGAATAGTTTATCACTGGTGTTCTCCATTTCCTTTCTTGATCCTCTCCTTGAGAGTCAGCCAAGCAAATGTTGGATAAATATATCTGATAATATTTAAAATGTCTCAGCAACTTATCAGAAATAACCAGACCAGCTCTTGCAGAAATAAAATTCAACCTCTGGCTGTGGTTTTGAACATAGGAGAATTTTATATTTAATAAATAGGCCAAGAGAATGTTTTTGATAGTTCAGTTAGAGTACTTCTCTTTTTTTTAAAAAAAAAATAAATATGCATGCAATTAAGATGCACAATATTAGYTGCCTTTTTTTCTCTCCTATGCTATATATTTCTCTCCTCACTTAAGGAGACACAGACTATAATTTTTATTTTTTCAAACTTTGGACATCTTTTGAATGCCTTTAATTCAGAAGAATAATGAAAAAACTAGGGGAAAATGCTGAACAAAAAAAACCCACTTCATATTTAATGTCTTAATAAATCCCAGATTTTGACTATGCAGATGATGAAGCAGAAAGAATTCTTTCTTTTCATGAAAAAATATGTTAAAAATCAAAATCCAGGTTGTATTCTTTTTTTACTTTGACTATCACTCTTCTCAGTGTGAGTAACATTCCCTAACCTACAGGGGCTTCAATCACAAACACGCTCTTGTGAAACACACTCGCAACTCGAAAACTAAAGTGTGCTATTTATCAACAAAACAGTTGCAATAGCATTGCAGGCATCTGCATGCTGCTCAAATCAGTGTGTTTCTGCCCTCAAGACCACTGAGAACAGAGAAAGAAAAAAAGGGGGGGGCAAGGTTTCCATCTGTTGAGAATGCCCATTGCCAAAGTAATTTTCTGAAGTTGATATCTGTCTATCAAGCCGTTACAGAGAGAAGAGTGAACTTTCTGACTCATTCCAAAGTGAATGTCCTGGACAAAAGAAGATCTGTTTTGTTAAAGTCAGTGACACTATAATATTAAAACTTTACTACCTCAGATGACAAATGTCATCGGCGGATTATGCAATTCACAAGTACCACGATCCATTTTCCTAATTCCAGTTTCAGTGACTAATGTCTTTCCTCCTCTGAGACAGTGACATTCTAGATGTTTTCCTTCAGTGATCCTTGCCTTCTGGCACTTGTCATCTAAAGAAAAGAGTTCCCCTTAAAAAAACCACATCTGAATGAATTCCTTTTTTCTTTTCCATATTTACATGTACATGCTTGTAACAAATTCATTAGCTCTCTGTTCTTCATATYTCTAGTAGCTAACTCACAGAATTAATAACCTACAACTGTATTACCAATTAATTAATGTAGCTTCTTAGTAGTAAAAACCTATATTCATTGCTTGCAGCAACACCTTAGGTGAAGGAACCATTTAAAAACTGTGCAGGTTTGAATTACTATGGCTTTTAGCTGGTTGAGGTAAATTCTGCCTAGGTGGGAGATGAGGTGTCCAGTCAGTGATCCTTTAGGATCTTGTAGCTGATTCTGCTGATTAATGCAGATGATGGTAAAAGCATTTGATATTCTGGAGCTTAACTTGCTCTGCTCCATTTTAAAAGGCTTTTCATTATTTTCTTCCCCTCCACCCCTGAGTTATGCTATTTTACAGTGAATTGGCCAGGTATTTTCATTTGTTCCTCTTTGGACTGAAATTTGTTTACAGAGGCATACAATGAACTCAATGTGTCTTTCAAATATTTATGGAAGAAAAAAAGCTCAACACAAAACAAACCCAAAAACCTCACTGCATGCCACTGCGGATTTCCTTGTGGTTATGTTGCACTCAGGGCCCTAGAAAAACTGTGGGCTCTGCGATAAAATGGAAATTTACAAAAAATGACAACTAAATGTTGGGTACATCCCACCCTCTTGGCAACTTCTGCAATGTTATTTCTAAATATTTCATTACCCAAAATCATTTACAGTCTTCCATGGGATCTAGTATGGGCCACAGCAGAAGGACTTGTAAAATCAGTAATATGAATGCTGACCACACACTCTTTCATTCAGTATGCGTTTCTAGTATACACACCAATTAGATTTTCTACTATTTCAATTTCAATGTAAGTGACATAAAAAAAACAAAGTTGCAGAGATTTAATTTGAACAGACAATAAAACAAAAATACAGCTAATCCTTGGCATAACARTATATCTTATTACATATAACCCTGACCATCCAATCAAGTCACAAAGCATGAACAAGATTCCACTGACTCCCATTGCCCAGACTAATTTTATCCTCAGCTATTTTCAGAGGTAACTTGTTTTTCAGACACAGCATATCTCTGCATGCAGTACCAACAACAGCAGCCATGAAGGTGAGATTACTGTACCTAAGGAAGTTTAATTCACCTTCAAAAAATGATGTGTAAAATTATTATACATGTGTTCTGTTGCAAATTTCCAAGATTTTATGGTAAGTTTCATAATATTTGATTGTTTACCTTAAGTATTTGCTCTGAGAGTCTTGGGATTATAGAAGAATCTTTTTTTTTTTTAATGACGTTTTCAATGTCTAATGATTGCAGAGAAATCTTGAAAATGTAATTTGACCTTACTGAACACAAAACTCAAAAAAATTTAAATAAAAAATYAGAAAGAAAAAAGCAAGTATTTCTTTTAAAAAATCATGGTTAAGTAGAATTTGAAACATTCATTCTGAGCATTTCGGTTTGGCAATTCTGCAAGTATCTACTTGTAAAGTCAATTTTTTAATCTAAATTTGATCCTTCCCTACATCATTCCAATAACATCATGATATATAATATGCTGGTCTCATGCACTACAAATAAGTTGTTTAGGTGTTTATTATACTCACTACCTAGATATCATACTGGACAACAATGTAGTCAGTGGAGATTGTCATACTTCTGACATCCTTACTTAGGTTTTCCAGTCCCCATGCATTTCACTTTTTAAAATGCTACCAAAGTGGATCAATGGACCAAATTAAACTCTGTTGTAAGCAAGTCTAAAATCACTTTAGGATCAACAGACCAGTAAATAGGACCCATCTGCACCAAGACTTAATTTATTCCAATGTATTTATTTTACTGTGAAAGCAACATTAATAATGTTAACTAGGAATACCACAACCCATGTCTTTCAAACTGCTGTAGTGGCAGTAAAGGAATTAAAAATTAAAATTAATATAACTTGGGATATATTATCTGCAACTGAAAACACTATTTCATTGTTTCTAAATACATTCCACTGCACAATGTCTCTTGGAGCAGAGAAGTTGAAATGTTAAAAGATTTTTTTCTGTAATGAAGGTCATTGTAATGGAAACATGATCCCCRTTACAATCCTTGCTGCTGGGACTCATAAGACAATTCAGAAAGGATTCAGATGCAAGAGCCATAAAAAGATAAATGTTGTAATAAAGAACACATTCATCCTAGACTGAAAAAAAATCAAGTCATCTAAAGTCAAAGCCAGAATACAGTCATTTAAAGTAAATAAATATTAACCTTAAAGTAAACATATAAGTTTCTCAAAATAGCCGAGAGTCAGAAGCTTAATATTACTGCTTACTGTAAGTAACGTATTCAGTACATAAAAAAAAAAAAAATCGCTTTTACAAGTAAGGCAAATATGRTAACTGCTTTCTTATCATTTACTTGCTTTCTATGGATGCTTAAGGCTGATTTTTAGCCTATCTCCTTTTATGACCCTTTGCCTTAGTGCAAAGGAATCCCTCAAGATGATACTCACAGATTWTCCCCTCTTCTCTAACCTGCCCTTCATTAAAACTGTCTTTTTTCTTCATCATAGTTTCAGCTACTACATTTGCTGCTACTTTACAAGCACACTCCCTGCACCATGCTTAATCTCCTGTTTTCAACTGTCTTGCAAACATCCTACTGCCGTCTCAGATAGCTTCTCGTTTCACTACTTTCTGTCTGCTTCTTCACATCTCTGTACCAAATAACAGTACTATTTCCCATCTTGTTTTCAAAACTCGCTCCTGCATGATCAGTTTTATGCTTTCTCACTCCGGTTCTTCAGACTCTCAATGCTTTCCAGGGCTCCTCATTGCCGAGAGTCTTACCGTTGTGCCCCATTCATCTATCCCTTAGGGCCAAATTAAAAAAAATAGATTGTCAAAGACTATTTACCTGTTTTCCTTCTCTCCTTTCTCCTAATCTCCCACGATGCGTTTGAGGCATGTCTCCGCCTTTCTTTCCCCTTCACTCTTGTCTTTAGGCATTCCCAAATGCCAAGGGGCTTCCTCACATTCACCTTTACCTCGCAGCATCCACTCCAGTTTCCTTTACTGCTGCACCACACAGAGCTTTCCTCTCTTGCTGCGCTACCTAACCTACCTCCAAGCTCAATTTCCCAGGAATTTTTCTTCTCACCTTACAATTATCTTAAGTTCATCCATTTCRATTATTCAGTTAGCAAATTCTAACAATTTATTATCTGAACTGATTACAGATATCTTCATTTCAAGTTGCATAGCTCGGTAGTGACCAGTCAGAAAAACTGCAGGATTATTGCTTCTCTCTTTCATGATCTCATAAGCATCTCAGTTTCTAATACTTATGTCTGTGATTTAGAAAAACTCAGGTTTTCACAAATTCTTTGGCAGTCAAATTAAGTAATGAGCAGCTWAAAAAAGGTTTTAAGGTTGGTCAAAGTGAATGACTATTTTTAAAGATGGTTTTGTCTGCCATGTCTAGTAAYATGGAAGACAACACAAAATTAATATATGGAAAAATTAGCTAAGTTTTTAAATGAAAAAATGGTATACTATATCTGAAAGATAAAATTCCATGTAAATATAGGGAATATTGAACAGATGCAAACAATTTCTYAATGTAGCTTCTAATTTCTCACATAGGAATTGACTACTGCTAATGTTTGGCAGCACTATCCTGCCTCACAGTGTTGTCGCAATGCAACATAAACCACAATTTGGCACTGTATTCCTGTGGTTTGGAATTTGACATTTATCATGGAGGTTGTGTTTTGCTGTTGCCTCAGGTCTGCCTGTCTCATTCCATGCTGCTCTGCGGCTCTGAGGAGYATTCAGAAGTGAATAGGTTTGTCTCAGCACTGAAATGAAAAATCATATTTTTAATGATCCAGTCATTCTCCAACTYGGAGGGTTAGAGAATATTTGAAACTTCCAGATGCATGTTAAAATGACACATTTAATCTGTGAACAYACAGCAAAATCCAGGAAAGCTTACCAGACAGTGATGTTTGGAATTTTAGAGAAAAAATAGTTTGATAGTGAGGATATTTATTACATTACCACCTAAACATCAGTGAAACGGTGCTCCCATGTAGATACTGCTAAACTATAGATGTCYAGCAACTGCCCCATTGTAGTTAAGTCACTACTCTGGCAACTCAGCAACATTCTTTAAAAGTATTTTGTGGATATACTAAAACGAGAGAAAGAAAAGAATCAGCCTTGAGAGATATTTTGTTGCAGGGTCTGTCTGTCTTCAGTCAAGAGAAATAGTATTGCAAAATGGATGCAAAGAAACATCGTGCTTAAGTTGCAAGAAACTGCTCAGATGCAATGAATGCTCACTGTATAGCTAAAGAGTTGAAGTATATTGTTAAAACTCCATCAGTCTGGAGATACCTGTGTAACTACACCAGTTAATTAATTGAATTTKTTTCTCACTGAAGTACCAGTCACTTCAAATAGCTCTCAAGTTTCTTTGAAAATAAAATACAAGCAATGTCAGAGACACATATCAACTGGAGAACTGGGAAAACCATTCACTTTTTCTAAGTTAGAGGAATGTGAACTGAACAAAGAGAAGCCCAGAAGCCATAAAAGCTTCTTGCCCCATGACTGTTGAAACCTACTGTTGCTCCATAGAACTGACAGAGGCATGAAAATAATGTCTAAATGTTAACTGACATTTAGCAATGCTTCCTTCAAAAACATGGAGAACTACCAACAGCTTTGCTCACTTGGCCAGAAGCATTCCACACTGAGRTCTATTGGTCTTCACAGCAATCATTTAGCCTTTAGCTTTCTTTTAYTATTGAAGGAGAAATGCTAAAAAATACTTTTCCTTTTCAATAGCCTGGATCTCCCACAGTCAAGCTCCAGACAAGATATAGTCCTGCTGGAATATGCAGGCAACTTTTTTCTTGGCTTTGATCAAAAAACAGTTTGTAGGCTGATCCTATAAAATATCTTTGAAGGCTTGTTTGCAGTGAATTTGTCGTACTTTTGTCACACATGTTAAATCTTATCGGCAAAATGTATTTGCACTCATCTGGATCGACGCACTTAGTGGGTAGACAGTCAAAGCCTGTCTCTCATCAGCTCACCCAGCATTTCTTGCTCCACAAAGTGTCTAGCAGCCCAGCTGACTCCCTCAGATCACATACAAGAACACCTACTTTCCATAGCGCATTTTGAGTTTCAGACTGCATTTAGACAGTCTGCTCTGCTCGGATATTGCTTACCCTGTACCATATACTGCTGGGCTCTGTTAACATGTTTTTAATAACAGTAGGATATTCTATATTCTGGAGCAGAAATACCACAACAGTGCAACACAAGTCAAACTCAAACAGTTCACCAAGATGCAATTTTCAGTTAAAAGGAGAGGCTCACTGGTCTTTTCCTCTCAGCCTACTTGGGTGGCATCTTTAGAAGCCAAGGAGGCAGCCTGCTTTCCATTCAGGTAAAGCAATTCTCCTGGCTGCTTAAAAATTAAAAGATTCTTTGCAGTCTGGGCACCCAAGTGCATGACAGGATTATGACATACCCAGCCACCCACATTGTCACAGAGTGGTTTTGTTTTTAAAAGACAAACACTAGCATGAATTTTAAGGTGGAGAGTACTCTTGAAGCACAAAGTTTAAAGTGGAAAGGGATACTACAGAAACAGAAACATGTACCACAAAAAAAGCAACAAAATAACACCAAATGAATGTCTTTTGATTCAGTATACTACAAATACTTCCAAATCAAATAACTGATAATTAGTCTTCTCYATTTGCATCTGAACCTGATCTCCAACATAGATAATATATAGTTATGATGCACAGTCTGTGAGAATTTATAAAAAAAAAATTTGGAGGGAAAGGGATGATGACAAACAAGATTGCCCATTTTCCTCACCTGATCTTTCTTCAGATCRACCTCTCAGCACTCCCCAGCCTCACTGAACAGTGGTAACAACTTGGAATTATAACTCAGATCCAAGTCTACAGATTTTGTTCTGTTGCTTAAAATATTTAAAGTTTGTTCTTATCCGAACCTGGACATCCACAATACCCAGGAGAAAAACAGAACCTCTTAGAAACTTTGCTAGTTTTCATTCAAGACACAAACTTCTTGCCACTCCCAAGAACCTGAGATTGCCCAGAAGAGCTTGATGATGCAATTTATCAAATATTCGTATTTTCAAATGAAAATACAATAAACTCATAGTCTGGAAAATGGCTACTGCATGTCTCAAGGTGCCATGCAGTARAGGAAGAAAGGAAGGACCTAGAGTGGGAAGCTATTCCTTCTCTTCCTCTTTCCTCTCTACTCTCCCCTCTGATGGCCCCTTCTCAGAGAACAGTGGAGGCTGCTGAAACTAGGAAAGCAGAAAAACAAMTTTCAAGCTTATAAAGAAACAGAAGAAGAGAAGTTTTGAACCTGGAACATCTCACATACTGAGGTCCTGTTATTTAAAACCGACTTCAGGAGTGGATACTACGCAGACACCATTTCAAACCTRCCCTCAAAGTTCAGGAACAATCCTCTTATTGAAATAATTAAATAGTACCAACTATGTCCCCTTTCTGTAAAGTTAAAGGATTATTTTTCGTACAAGTTACGTATATCGAAAGCTTTAAAATCAAGTTAAAAATAAAGAGATCAGTTAGGCTTAAATCATGACTTTGTATAAAGGAAAATAAGAAAAAAGTAAATTTTATTGTTTTATGTAAACCSAAAGCATTAACATAGTTTCTTGGAAAATCAAATACAGATTTTAAGAAGTGATTAATGTCAAAGCTCATTACTTAGAGAACAATTAATAATTTCCTTGCATCAAATAAAATATTTAAATAACTGGTTATGGGAAATCTTCTCTTGGCTAAAATGAAATGTTACCATCTGGCTTTCATTCTTCCTACATTGCTTGTCAGCGAAAAAAAAATTCTTATACAATAGAATAATGCAGTGATAAGCTGCTGATGTTTATGCTAATMTGGTCTCACTCAAGAATGTACTTATTCAGGATGCAACATCTTCTCATAAATGTGAGTGCATCTATTGTGACCTTCTTGGCATTTAGGGAGCAAATTTACTGTAACAGAGCTGAAAGAAAGTATTTTCTTCATATTTCCAAAGGAAAACAACTCAGATCYCATGCTATCACAGGCTCAATAACACAAACAGAGTTTTTATTGTTGAGTTGCACCGCATCTCAAAGCTTGTGTATACAGAAAACAAGAGATTTTAGRCAGGAGGATGTCTGTGAAAAGTTGTCAGAGATTCCATGGTTTGTATAAAAAGAAGACAACTTCCTTTTCTTAGTAATCCCATACACACACTGTATACACGTACACTCTCTCAATAAAGCACATGGGTAAATATATCCAGAATTATCACATTATGTGTATTTGAAACACCTGTTTTTGCAGTGCCCCAAATATAGAGGGCAAGGCACAAAGCTATATTTCACATGAACTATTTCCTTGTTTCACATAAYTCTGTTTCAAATCAAAAGAAACCCAACTTGTGGAGCTTTCCTGCTGTATTAGCTATGCTCAAAGAGTGAGGTCATCTGCTCCTTTCAGAGATAACAACAGCAAGACAGGTATCATGATGACTGATTGCACCTAAAGGATGGCACTGCCTAAAATGTGCTGAARGAGAAGTGCTCCCCAGCAAACCAGTCATGCAAAGGGTATCAGACTGTCACATGAGACCCCCTACCCGTGGCGTTGCTTGATCTGCAACTTCTCTGCAGAAACAACACCAGGTTYGTTCTGTATTGCAGCTTTTGGGAAAGTTTTTCTCAGAAAGCAAGCTTTTCTCCATGGAGGATGCTCTCCTTTTTGCTTGTCATTTTACTGTGTCCTTTTGGCCTTTTTCCTGTTTCCTCCTTCATCTTTTTTTCCACCTCCACGTACATAGACAGGTGTCATCTATTCTTCCCACAATACTGGCTCCAGTAGCAGTGTGCCTCAACTCCTACTCCCTTTCTGTGTCTTGGCAGTGTCTCATAGCTACCAACATCAAAAATGCTGTATGTTATGGTCAAAAGTACGGTCTTACAAGGCACATACGTGCAGCCTCCCGCTCTGTGCCGCAGCAGTAGTGATAGTRCGTGGTGTCCCAGGATATGCTGCAGCCTCTGTCCATCTCGCAGGCCGTGCAGCAGGCAAAGCTGCCAGACCTGCAGACTCGACACACCTGACATAGCCAGGTCCCAGAGCAAAGTGAGGGCTGTAGCACTGCGGGGCACCAAGGGACAGAGCGTGTCCCAGCAGCTATCAAACTGTGGCTCCTCCGTCCTGTGAGCCGTCTGAACAGGAGGGAATATTTCTGTTCCCTATCCAGGGGTWGGCACGATCCTTTTATCATACAAGTCCGTGCAAGAAACCTCACATAGTCATCAAAAAAAAATTTTTTTTTGAGAAGCCTGTAGGCTGCGAGGTCAATCGCTGAACCAGAAAGCAACATGAAGGTGTAATACTGCTCTTTTTCCTGACTGCAGATCATTTTGGAAGCAAAAAATCTTGATTTTGAAAGTGATAGCAAGCCTTCCTGTCATAGCTATCTGGACACTACAAAGGTGAATGAAACAGAAACTTCCAGAAATAAAAGTATTAGCTGGCACAGCTTGAGGTAAATGGTGAAGAACCTTAATTTAGGAACTATTGTACTAAAAACTTTGAGGATAAACAAAAGAGGAAGTTTTGCTGCACACGTATGCATGCCCACACACAGACACAGTGCATGTTACCTCTAAGGCTCACTGCAATTTAAATCCTTGCTAAGATGCCACTGTTGTGACAAATTCAGGAATTAATTGAAGCTGGTAACCTCCAAAATGAAAAAAAAGGGGGGAGGRGRGGAGAATTAGCTCCAGATTGATGTGGCAATGCATGATGCATGTTACCTGTTGTAATACACTCAAGTATATCCAATTTCAGCTTTGAATTCACTATTCTTTCTTGTGAATGCTCTTTATTCCTTGCTTTATTATACATAAATAGTTATATATTATATATACATAAATATATATATATATATATATTTGTGTTTGTATGTGTTTGTCAAATAAATGTGCTACATTAAATTTATAGGTATAGTCTGCTTTTCAGTTTTTGCTCTTTACACAGAGTCTGGTCATTAAGGGCAATAACACTAAAACACTGCTTCCAAAATTAGGTAACAGGACATTATTAAAATGCCTGTAACCAATCTGCTATTTATATTCTCTAATTTATTGTTTTTTATCTGAGCAACCGTCAGCTAACTATACTCTTAAATTTTTGCTCTTTTGCTGAGATATTTAGACAAACATTTTTTTTTGTTATGTGCTTTTATTCTTAAGTTCATATCACATTGATTATTTAGGTGATTTGTTTCCTGCCTGCATGCACCAATAGTCCAGATATTGAGAAGTGGATTAATAGTAACTCACGATTTGCCTTTACAACTAAGAATCCCATAAATGAGTTTTCGATAACACATATAATAAATGCTGCTATCCAAAGATATAGTTACCTGTGGTCTGAGTCCCAGGATTAAATGTTCATCTGTCTGCCTCGCTTGCTACATCAAGTCTGACTTTGATATCTTCAGATTATTTTTATTGTGAAAAAATGTGCAGTGATTTCTTACTTCAGTGCTGTAATTTAGCTTCTTCTGACACTTTGTTTTGCTGATATTACTGAACCAGAGAATCCATACATAACTCTACAAGGGACCATTTGCCGTATGAGAATACAAATGGAAGGTACTAAAGAGAGCCACAAATTCTCCTTTTGTCCTCAAATAGACACATGCAGTTGGAGCAGCTCTGAGGGTGTAGAAATGAGCAGACTGTTGTTATCATATCATTCTCTGAGTGATTCTTTGAAAAGAATAAATGATTATGTTTTTTCCAGTAGGATGCAAACAATTTTCACTTCCAGYGATGTGGCACCCTTAGAAGTTTTACATGCCTGCATTGGCTGATTAAAACCAGATACAGATTATCCCTTCCATAGTCTGCAATAAAAGAAAAACAAATTTAGTTATAAAAATCCTCCTATTTTACCTTAAATGTCAGCCAAAACTTGCTTTGTTCCCTTGTCATGATTTTAAAGGTCAATTATGGAAAAAATGTTCTGGGGGAATTTTAAGAACTGAGCTTTTTCTAGCAAGAATATGATACCTGGAACTTGTAGCATTCCTGTTTACAGATTTCTGCTGAATTGCTCATTCAGTAGTTAAATTACAGCATCAGCAATGGAATCCTAGCTTAAGTGTAACCTAAAACCTATTTGTGGACTGCAAAATGTCAATACAAAGGTTAATTCCTTACAGAAAGCTTCTTTTAAAAGTGGAAATAAAAGTATTATATAGCCCATAATCTGAAATGAAGCCCTTCTCTTATGTATAATTTCTATACACCATTTTCTCACTAATTAATCCTTCAGATCACTTAGGAACGTCAATAAATAGTTTTTTGTTCAAATTCAATTCAACAAGATTCTCAATATAATTTCTTCCTTTTTGCACAGAATGAGTTAAACTGAGGCATTGTTCTCGCTTACTGGTGCAGGAGTAAGCTCAGCAAGTAGCTGTACCGTAAAGGACAAATTAGTGGAGTAAGCAAATGACGTACTTCAGGGTCTGTCTTTCAAATACACTTCAGAAGACCATAAAAAGTCATGAAATGGACTGCCAGCACTAGAAGTGGTAGTTTGSATGAAGCAGCACTGAACACCTAAAAAGAGAATGTTCTTAAGTAAGGTCTGCCACTTGCCTTCTTCACAGTTTCCTGTCTCAGAGATTCTTCTCTTACCTATCTCTTTGGGATTTTGAAAGAATATTTAGGTCACTGGTATTCATTTACATCATCCAAGAATACCTAATCAAAATATAAGGAGGCTCAAAGTGGTCCTTCATATGAGTAAATTTTCCAGAGGGTCGTTGACTGCAAAGCCATCAGTGACAGACAAAGTCATGACACTGTGAATGAAATTAAAGATAGTTTCTGTTGAAAAGTATAGACAGGAGTCCAAAGAACAGAACAATTCAGATGACAAGAATTCACCTCCACTTTAGAAGGATTGGTCAGAAACAGGAACACGGAGCAATAAGGCATTAGATAGGAGAAAAAATAATGGCAGCATAGGACTGTTCTAGAATACAGATTCTTCTATGTGCTCTATGTATTTGTATTTTCTATATGTCTTTTATATATCCTAAATATAAAATATAAGTGCACATTAGGATTGTTTCTTTCAGGAAACATCCACATTGATGCCCTGGAAGATACAATCAAATAAAGATACTTGCAACTATATCAGAAAAAGCCCAAATTTGATGTATTTGATGTATTTGATGTATTTGACATTCTGTCATTCAGATACACTAGGTTTTGAAAAGTCCTTATTTATTTCTGATTGTGAATGAAGTAAATGTACTTTTCTTTTATTAATCTTCAATGTCAAATAGCATGACCTGCCCCAGAGAAAAGCAATCTAAATGGCTGGATCTCAGATATGAAATGGAGAAGAATAATTTAAACTCTTCTGTGCATGAAGAATTTACATGCATTTATGCCTCTATTCAGCATGGTCTGTTCAGGCAACTGGAAACTCTTGGAGAACAAGGGCAGTGTCACACGGGAAGTTCTTGTAGGAAAAAGAAATCTAGTTTCCATACAAACACCTCAGTAAAGTGAAAAATATAGGTTTAATATATTATATTGTATTAGCTTCCTCAGATCAGTTCAAATTAGTTTATATAGTGAACCTGCACTCTCCTTGGATTTTTTTCTAAATTAATTAATTTATCTAAGTTTAATCATCTTCATTTTTCTGTCACAGGCAGCAGGACAATGAAATATGACTTCATTGCATGTAATGAAAAATATTTAAAGCAAACAGTTTACTGAGACTTGCAYAGAAATTCAGCCATAGCTGAATTTAGTTTCATTTTGGAAGTCACCATAAGAAAAGTATCACTGGATTTTCAGCTTGTAAAAYAAACTGTTATCATTGCCAACAAGCTTATCAAAGTGAGTTGTTTTAAAACCATTTGGAATGCTTCATGATGTAGAGGAACTCCAGCATATTCCGGCCAGCTCAAGGTTCCAGGTCTTTCTTTTATACTTTGTGTAAGCCTGGTATTTCTTCCAGCAGTAGTGTGGTGTATAAGCCTTCATGTCTTTCATCTAGCTATCTATTCACTTCCAGCTTCAAGTAAGTTAAAAAAMCCCACATCTATAGAAAACTCTGTCTTTACTGAGACTTGACACATCATGTGATGCAATCAAAACTTAATTGTGCGTAAAACTTTAAAGCAAACATAGTTTTCATGGTAGTATTAACAGTAGGCAACATCCAATTCACGTATTTTCACTGGCTTAGAATCATGTCAGAGTCAGGATTTCTGTTCCTGTTACCATATGGTAACAATGTTTTGTATATTGATATCTTTACATTCTGTCATCCATTCCCTCCAGAAAAGAATTCCTTTCTTTCTGTCGACAACAGTCCTTAGTCAATGGTAAAACTCTGCTGAGGATGGAAGGTCCATTTTATGAGAGATTTGATAATTTTTTAATTTGCCTTCATTTTAAGTCTACATAACACATAAAAACATTGTAATTTTCCAAAGATTTGAAAAATGAGTTTGGTGATTTTCAAAACACTGAATTTAGAAAAAATCTACTTTCCAAATAAGAATCTCTTTTCCATTTCATACTGCACAAATTAAAAACTCGTAAAATATGTAAATGAAGTCTCAAAATGTTTTTTACTTTCTCCATATGCTTTACAAATGAAGTTCTGATTAAACAAGCTTGATTCTGCAAAGTTCTCTTGCTTCAACAGAAATAATAGTCTAATGGCAAGTGATTGCTTGACATTCCTCAGTCCTTGTCTATGAGTGACAAAGAAAAATGCATGTCAGAGTCTTTAATATTATACATTTTCGTAAGAATATATTAGAGTAATTACAAGGTCACAGAAAGGGATAAAGAACATTATGTAGTGGAGTTTTGTTGCGGTGCCAGAGAAAGTCTAGATTTTTTTACATTTGACAACACTTACTTGATCTAGTGTCCTGCTTTACAAAGAAATGGGAAAAGTGACATTCACTGGTAAAAGGTCCTTAGAATATCTGCAATTTTTGAGATCACTTGAGATCTCTAGAAGGCAGATTAAATCAGGATTATTGTACTGATATAACTGAGGGCAGAATGCGATCTGTTCCCTATCATATTCACTAACAGACTAGCAGGCTGAGCTCTCACCTATCATAAACAGTCACGGATGGGGAAAAAAATCATCTGCATCCCATACAGGGAAGAATTTACCAGGAAAACTAGGTACTATTCTAACTGTGAAGTCAGTAATTTTAAAGAAATTTTACAGAAAAGTGTGTTCTTCCTTCTCTTTTTCTGTCTTTATACCAGGGTAATTCTGTTGGTTTCAGTCGGGTGACTTCTGATTTACTCTGATGTGACTGAGAGTAAAGTGAGCCCAGCATAACAAGCAGGTAAGAAGGAAAGCTAACACACTCAAAACCACAGCGAGYCCAAATGCAGTACATAAGCAAACAGGCAGTAAATGAACCAAACGGTTTAATGCAAAGATTCTTCTGTGAACATGGGGAAGAAAAAAAAAATCGTAATTCCAAAAAGAGGACAAGCTCCATCACCTTTAACRGGGAGTTTTCTTGCTCCAGAATATGAGGCTGAAACGAAGTCTGGTGCCACAAGTCCTCTGTCCTCAGGCTACCTTATCTGGCAACGGATTACGTTCTTGTCCAGTACAAAATGCTTCCATTAATTTTATCACATTTTCAATACACTATTCATCGGCTTAACCTTGCTAATATGGCTAGTTTCATAACTAYTGCACTTGTTTGCAGAGGAAGTTATGTTGTATTCACCTTTCTATCAACCCTGAAGCACAGCAAAAATTCTGTTTGTACATCTCACTAAAATGGAAATGTTGATATTGCTTCTTATTATCTGATGGAGAACATTTAGTTTCAAGGCTAAGATTAGAGACTGCTTACAGGACCATATGCTGGATTTTTTTAAAGTTAAACCACGCTTGAAAAGAGTCTAACTGTGAGGACCATGGACAGATCTTATTTATTTCATTTAGTGCCATGAGCTCACTGTTAAAAAGCTGTTTACAGCTAATGTCAGATTTGAAGTCTTTTTATACTAAGAGGCTAAGAAGCACCCGGGAACATGAATGAGAAAAACGCCAAACTTATTAGGGTTCCGCACATATGAATGAAAAAAATATATCAGAGGTCTTACTGCTGTGGTTCCCTTGTCTCAGCTAACATGAAGGAATATTAATGCTCCAACAACACAAATATTTTTTCAATTAATACTACTCTTTGCCCATATCCTATCTGCACAAGAGAGAAGCTGGTCATGACGAATTTTGTTAGTGGTTCATCTTACTGTTTCCCCAAGTCTTCAATGGTGCTTTTCAACAATACTAGCAAACCCCATGTAAACAGGAATGACAGCAGCCATCAAGCTGGTATCCATTTTAGAGAAAAGAAAGGAATTTTTTTCCAGAAAATAAAATTGCAAGAGCTCTTGAGGAAATTAAAGAATTTTCCCCAAAACTCTGGAAATTGATTTCTCTCAGAATTTCCCATAACTCTCCAAAGGCTATCTAAATTACTCAGGTAAGTATCTCAGAAAACATTGCTGTAGGAAGCTGCAGTATGAACTGTGGAAGAGAAACTTAAAAGGCAGATGTAAGGATAAGAAAAAGCACAATGCAGACTAATCAGTAGCATGGTTAGACTGAACATAATGCATTCCTGGTGCTTTCACTGAAGCAATTCCTATGCCTCAGTAAAAGTAGAGCTTTATTCTAGAAGAGACGTGACTATAACATAAACAAATGACTGCAATCCTCCATTCAGGTGACTTCATATGCTGTAAGATTTTTGTTGTTTCTTCTTTAAGCAGATTGAAATATTTCTTTGGCATGTCTACATGCTTACCATGCCACATTCTCTTATGGTCCCAGATATCCCAAACTATACTATACTTTTAATTACGTAGCACTCATTTTACATGCAAATCCTGCATTAGAGTGGCTGTAAAGAGAACAGGCAGAACTATCCTACTACAGTCTCTTTTCCACAAAATTACATCATCCAAACTGACTGGTTTGGCTCCACATAATTACCATTTTCACAGCTCAAGTCAGGAGAGCAAGGTGATGGCATTTTTAATGCTTGTAGTTTATGAGTTAAGGTAGGTGGTCAGGTGTTATTTTGTAAGCTCATCTGTCAATCTAGTGCTGTAGTCACAATATTCTGAGACTAAATGAAAATGTTATGAGCACTTCTTTATGCTGAAAATATAAATATTTTCTTTTCTGGAAAAAGGCTGCTGCCTAGTGTAACAGGAAGTGATCTAATATTTCATGTAATAGCCTTATTATTGCTAAAAGGCCTGAACATAACTTAGGTAGTTGGCGTCTCATGGCATTCACTTCTTTATAGGTAGCATCTGGTAGTATGGTAGAAAAGAAGAGGAAGAGAATAATAAATCACTTCAGTCGTATCTCATTACATTAAAAAACAAGTTGGCAACGGAGCAGCTAAGATCTTTGAATGACAGGGTAAGGACTGAGGAGAGATTTGGCATAAAATCTTTCTATTTTGAAGATCTAGGATCAAATGTCATTTTATTGCCACATAATCCCCTATTATATGATGACAGATTCCAAAATGGAGAGCTAAACCACAAGCATCATGCAGTGGAAAAATCAGGATCTTATTCTGAAGACTGGAATTAAAAAAATATGCAGAAGATAAAAAACAAAAATCTGTAATCTTTGCTACTCCTAGGAGTCATACCTTCTAGATGTATGCCAAGGTAGTGTCCTCAGCTCAGAGGTTTGGTGGTGGCTTAGATAGGATGTAGGTTGCCAGGTTCACAAAAACCTATCCAAGTAAGAAAAAAGGGCATTAAGCACCTGTCTTTTGTCCTGAAATGTCTCCCACTTCAAGTGTTTGAATTTAGGCTCCCACAAAAAAATTGATTTTTTTTCCACATTGAGCAAGAATGTGCCTCTCTCCTAACTGATCTCTTCTGTATTCCAAAGAGGCATCTTCATTCATGGTGGAGTCTCATCCATATTTCCCAAATTCTAGGTACTCACACAAGCATCACTTTCTCTTTTCCCTTTCCTAGCCCCCTGCATTAGATGAACAATATGTGAAATGGCTCTCTGTCCTCCTCCTCTCCCAGTTGGGTTTTGAAGAGTGAGACTTAACTAGCTGCCACTCTATCAAGAGCGATATCAGCAGGAGTGGACAGACACATACGATATGCAGGCCTCAGTGACATGGAAATTTAACTATGCCCTTATATTCATAAAGGTAATTTATGCAAGATAGCTCTAAGTAGCTCTGCAATGAGGCATCAAGTTCTCTCTAGCGCTATGAATTGTTCTTTGTAGGCAATTCCTTTTGCCTAGAGAAGAGGCAGACTGAATAGCCACCAAACACAAACTTTCTATGCACTTTCTAATAGTGATATTGCCTTCAGAACCTGGTTAAATAAAATATTAACACAAATGAAGAGTTCAAGGAAAATAGTAATAGAGGGAAAAGAGTTGATTGGACGTAGCACTGAAGAAACACTGAAATAAAGAAGTGGCAGTACCATTCCATGGAAAAGAAATGAAATTACTAGCCAAAATATGTCATTAAAAGTCAAATATTACTTTCAAAGCAGAGGAACAAAGAAATCTATCTCCCAAACAACATTTTTTAATCATCTCTGTTTCTGAATGAATTTTTGAGCTGGTGAATTTTTAAGAAAGCCAGTGTTTGAAAAAATAATTCAGGTAGAAAGTAAAAAGTAAATTGTGATAGCTATATACACAAAATATAAAAATTCATTGTCACCACTGTTTAACAGTTTTCGTTTGTTTCTGTGAATCATGGCCCCTAGTTTCTTTACAGTTTTGGTGAATGTAAGCAAAATTGGCTTAAGTCATCACTAGGTAGCAGTTGTGTCTACTTGAAGTAAAACAAAAATCATTTATTTGTTTTTCAAGGACTCCAAAGTAAATAAAGTTGATACAACTGTGGACTCAGGTTTTCAACCTCAGGATTATCTCAGATTAAACTTTTCCACACTTGGGAGTCTCCATCTTCTTACTTGCTATATGATATATAAAAAAGTAATGTTTAAACTTACAGGCAGGCTCAAACCTATCAAATGAGAGCACTTTGGATATTGTGGGGAAATAGTAAGCTCRGAAGAAAACGTCACCTTTTGGCTTTTGGTGTCAACCAATTCTACTTTCAGCTGGGGMTTCACACAGAAAGCTTTGCATTATAAGCAGCTCACAGAATGCGTACTTTTAAAGAATGTTTCAAAGAATTTCACAAGTTTTCTCCAAACTGGATGCCAGCAACAGTAACCATTCACAATTCAGTCAGCTTCATAAATCAGCTAGGAATGGAGGCACGGTCATCATATCTGAGAATCTGACTAAATATTAGAATGGGTGAATTGCAGTATTAAATCTTAAATTCATTTTTCCCCCTTAAGAGTGTACTTATTAATTTATTGTTTTCTTCAATATACCCATTTCTCTGCCCTGAAAAATAGATCGCACCAGGAAAAGATTTTATGGAGGTGGGCTGTACAAAGTTTCTAGATCTTTTCAGTGATATTGCAGTACCCATTCATAACAGAGCTGAAACAGTAGTATTTCYTGCATGCATAGGCAGAGTGGAGAATTTCAACTCGTTACAATGACTGAATTTTGGCAAACCAGGCTACATAACATTTAAAAGCAAAATGACACAAAATAYCTAAGTGGCCAGAGTCAGCCAAAGTTTTCTGAGTTGATCTTGCTGGTAACAAGCAAGACGTTGAAAGACACAATCACTCTTCACATAGTAGTCCACATCAGAATCTACTAAGCTGATTTAGACATGATAGGTCTTTGTTGCTATGTTATTATCAATTTTTTACTAGTGAAGACCTAGTGACCTGGTGATGAACACCAAAAATCTAGATGGAAAGTAGGTATCATTTTCTGGCAGACGCTAACCATGTAACSACGTATGGAATGGATTCCATATGGTGTTCATCAGTAAAAAATATGAAATTTACTTTACTTTGCTGCATTTTCATTCCTTATTTTAGGTGGAGAGATACGACAGACCTTGACAGGATGACAGGAACCTCATGAAGTTGAAGTAAGTACTGCCAGCAGACTGAGGGTAGGGATTTTTCCACTCTCTTCAGCATTTGAGATACTGTATTTGGAGTACTGCAATCAGTTTTGATCTCCTCGGCACAAGATCTGGACGTACTGAAGCAGTTCCAGTGGAGGGCCACCAGATGATTAGGCACCTACGGATTACAACGTATAGGAGAACCTGAGAGGAACAATTAAAAACAGAAGGCTATGAGATGACCTTATGGCTTACTTCTACTACTTAACAGGGAGCCGCAGAAAACACAGCCACAGACTCTCAGGTACACAGTCATAGGGCACAAAAGGGCACAGACACAAGATGCAGTAATGAAAACCCTGCTTCAATATTAGGAAATTGTCACTATGAGGGTAGCCCAAGATTAGAACAGGTTGTCCAAAGAGACTRTAGAATCTCCAACCTTGGAGATATTCAAGATTGAACCGGACATGACCATCAGTAACCTGAACTAAACTGACCCTGCTGTAATTATGTAACAGTTAAACTATGTGCTTTCAAGTCTGACAGGTGGGGATTTAATCAAATAGGAGCAGAAGGAAGCTGCAAAACAGCAAAAGTGATTTAGTGAGTTGTTGATGACGTTAATGGGAGAAACTAGCACTAAATATTTGCCAACTGGAGGAGCCACCAACTATTTTGCAGACTTGTTCTGAAGTTTCAGTTGAAATATATATAAGCATTGGATAGTAAGTGAACTAAAAGCTAAAAACAAGTGTTTCATGTCASCTGACAGATTCTGACTGAGTTTAGACCCCAACTATCAAATACATGTCTGCTTCACTCTCATATCAAGGTAGACTTACTAATGCACAGTGATTACTTTCAGAGAATTCCCCTCCCTTTCGTACTCACAAATTGCCCATGAGCAGCTTACAATTTTGAGGATTTTTTCTTCATTATTCAAAATTATTCATTCCAAAATTTCAGCAAACAAGTAGTGGTCTGTAGTTTGTGAATGAGCTGCTTGTTGCYAGTATGCAGTATGGACTTCATCCAAAGCCTATTGAAGTTGATGGAAAATCTCCCACTGACTTAAAAAAGGCTTTGGATTGGCCCTATTTGAGCAGTAGTACTCATTTTGATTGGAATTATAGGTCACATGGCATTTTTCTCCAATATTCAGTGTTTCTGCCAACTTGAAGGACAATAAGAGCATTTGTTTGAATTTTGACACAAAGCAAATACAGAACAGCCATTAATACAGGCAAAATGAATTTGCTGAAAAAAATCAACTATTCATGGAAAAGAAAATGGTAATATCTGCCCAGACATAGTTCTTTTGGATTCACATGAAGGAGAGCTTCATGTGATTAATGGATTAATGTTTACAGAAAAGTGTACCCACAGTATTTTTGTGCTGAATAGTTGTGTGTGTTCCCTCACTCACTGCTTAAAAAAATGTTTATGGACTAACATTTTGAATTAATACAAATAGAGCTTTTTTGATAAGGATCAAAAAATTGGAGGATTTTTCCTTCAATTTTGGTCAATAAATGTAAGTTTTCATACTCTATAGGTAAAGAAAGGTAGCGTATCTCTTCAGATAGTAGACCTAAACTTGGTAAAAAAGAAACCAAGTAGATGGTAAATCTAAGACACCCAAATGTATGCACCAGTTCCTCAAATATGCAAGTATCAAATATTTCATTTCTGTTTTAGCTCTTCACATCAAAAACCTGCTGCTTACATGTGCAGCTRAGTAGATCACACAGAATAGATTGTGTCTTTTTCTCCCCTTGCTRATGACTTAACATACAGTGTAAGTCCAGCTGCACAACTTCAGGTACTTTTGCAAAAAAATAAAAAATAAAATTAGACCTCACACCAACTAATATAGTGAATGGTTTGTTTATACTATGAACTATGGTTAACCAATTTACTATAAAATGTATGACATAATTTGTAACAGCTTCTCTGGGTACCCACTTGTTTGAAGAGGCCTTCAGAATGATTCAGGGATTCACATTACTTGGGAACTGGCTTCAGTATGAAGTAAAAGACCTGACTTCAAGAATTCAGGCCCAAATCCATAAAATGCAGGCACCTGAAGTTGGAGGGAGGCAAAAGGTATGTGACGGTTCGTCAATAATCTCTGGAGTATTTAAAGGCTGCAAGTAGGTAAGGTTTTAACACAAAGATTCCCGAGTGCCTCGGGTTTTGCTTCAGTGCATGTCAGAACAGTTGTCATCCTGCAAGGCTGAGTAGCCAGCTTTCTAACTCCCGTGTAATTCTGATTTGGTGTTCCTCCTGCTTCTTCCAGCTACAAGAGATGCTGTTCCATTTGAGCCTTTCTGTATAACTCAGAGCTGCCTGCAAGCATTAACTCCCACCTCTTTCTTTCACACTAGCTCTGGCAGTAAGCCAGTTCTATGAACGGATCTGGCTGAAAATTAGAAGAGATTTTAGGTTTTGGCTGGATCAGTTCCCATAGCCAACTCACATAGTCACTCTTACAAAGACCAATTCAGCCACAAAAGAAGGTATAGCATGCAGCAYACATGGGGAGCCAGAGGAGGTCCCGGAGGAGGGAGAGACAACAACATCACTAGATTAAATTAGTTTATGTTGCTATGGCACTGACACAGCAGTCAGACTAGACAGCGGAGTTTCTAGGTATGATTATCCACCGACAAGACTGATTCRTATAAAAAACATAAAAGCAAAACCAGGAAGAGGAGACAGTGATTCTACCTTCCTTTTAAAAGAGTGACTTCCATAATCATTCAGCACTGCCTTCCTTGGCTTGAAAGGGTTCAAATCTTCAGTTTCATTCAAGTGAGTATATCTACCAAAAGGCTGCCATGGGGAGGGGAAACATAATTTTCTTGTCCCAGTGAAATCTAATCTGCAAGAGAAAAGGTTTCAGTTCTGCTTATGCCAGTAACCAAAGGGACCGGGGAGCCTTTGGTTCTGGAGCGTCCACGCTATTGAACTGTCAAAGCGTGCTTTGGGATGGTCTTGGCACCAGCCAATTTGCTCTCCTCCAAATAGATCCTAGGCATGGTTTAGGTGCTAATATGTGCCAGGAGCAATTCCCACAAGGCAGTTTGGATGTGACTGCCCTGTTTTGGAGGATAAGGRTGTTTAGTAGTATGAATATGGGCCATTCTGTGCCACTTGGCCTCTGTGCCAGCAAACAGTTCCAGACACATCTAATTTCCTAGAATAGACACTGTTTGTGGTTCTTATTTCTGTTCCATGAGATGTTCGTGCATTTTATTCTATGGATGTTTATTACAAAAACATTAAGAAATCCCTGAAGTGGGGATCAGAACCAAAGTCTTTGCACTATCAGTCAAGTGCCCAAATCACAAGCCAGGCCCTGTGAATCTTATTTATTTATTTATTTATTTATAGGGGTAGATACAGAAAATAATCCTCAGTCAGGGAGATAAGATATTTTCTAGGGAGGAAGAGATGAATCTGAGTTATTAATCCATAACCGGTGTTCCAATGATCAGCTTTACATACTGTAATAAGGGTAAAAACTACTAGTTCGATAACTGACTTTTCTTCAAACAGATGGGCTTGGAAAGGATCTTGAGAGCAAGTGCTGTCCCTCCTTCAGTATGCCACTGTGTGCCTCCAGCTCCCAGATGGACACTGGAGGTACCAGGGGCCGAAGAGGTGGCGGCCAGAGACCAGATGGAGCTGTGTGAGAAGAAAAGGGCTCAGTACACCTTCAGAGCAACTCAGGGGTCCTGTTGGCTTCAGCCACTCAACTCTAAAATCACAGCTGAGAGGAGATTCATAAACCAGGGTTCTAGTTCTCCTAGTGCGTGTGCTATATGCATAAAATTTACGTGTGACATACAGCTGTGCTGCACCAGTATTCCTCCTCAGAGCTGACCTTTACTTTCTGGAGTGACTTCATCCCTGTTAGCTATTCTGTCAGCTCCATAAATCTCCCAGCATGATCAGATAAATACACAATATATTTTATCCTTCCTAAATTAATTTAAAAAATATACATTTCTCAGTCTTTTACAGGACATTTTCACCCTTTACTGATATTTGTTAAAACCAAGGTCCTTTCAGGTATTTATTTACCCAGCATCTCACCTACCAGATGTTCTCTGTTGAGTCACTGGGGACACATTCATCTTCATGTGCTTCTAAACTTCTCTTATGATTCATGCTGCATTTCAATCCAGCCCAACCTTTTTTCTGAAACATAAACATTCCCTTAGGTGCCCCAGTTCATGTAACTTCAATATAACCATATAAACTGCAATAAACCATATGCTGCAGAAGTATAGAATAAATAGYCCATTTAAAAAGTGAACTGTCAAAAAAATTGAAATTCTATTTTAAAATGATTTTCTACAAAAGTAAAAATGTTTACTTTTGTAGAAAATCATTTAAAGGTTTGCTAATTGGGTAAATTTTCATTAACATTTTTCAAACTAGGAACAATCTCCAAATGTGTTTTTAAAAGGAGAAGGAAAGGAAAGAAAAGAAAGATTTAATAGTCTGCTGCATCCCCAAGTCCCCAAGAACTAAATTCTTTTAAAGGTATTTTTACACTAGTACAACACAGTTTATGCTTGAACTAACTGCACTGTATTTTCTTTCCACACCCATAGCAGATGTCTCAYACCCAAAACAACAGCTAAAATCTTTATCCATTTCTATCCGTATTAAAATATTTTCATAAATTTTGTTCCACCTAAGCTTGATCTGCACATACACACATACACACGGAAAACTACAAGCCTTGTTTCATACCACAAGTGGTACCRAAAGATTGGAGATTATAAAGTGAACAAATGCACAGTGTTGGAGAGGGATTCTGACTCCTCATCCTAGATCGCACATGATTGCATAAAAGGAGACATTATGTAACCTTATTTCTTGTTCTTTGCATCTGGGAGTTTTGGCCAAACATGCTGGCTTGGTGGTTCATGAAAGCCTGAGCCCAATATGAAAACTCAAGAGAACAGTTATTTCTGGTATTTTCAGATGACCAACATGTCCAGTATTTTCRTCTTTAACTGCTTTCTCCCCAGTTCTCCACCTGAAAGGTCTTTGTAATGCGTAGAGGTAKCTGTTTTCTTTCTGTTAGAGAGGCTACCTCCTCCTCTTCAATGTAGGAGGCAGATGCACTCTTCAGGGGGCCTGACAGAAATAAGAAATACTAAGCCCAGATCTTTGGAGGATGTTCCTGTTGCTGCCTGGCAAGTCCCTGGCTGTGCACTGAGCAGGAGATGGCAGCAGAGGCAGCTTGAAGGAGCTGGGGTGGTAGGGGCAGAGATGACCTGAAGAGGGATATCTGAGTACCCAAATATTTCACCATGATTCTGTGAAAGGTTGTTAGTTAGCCTTGTAATCTTATGATTACATGGGGTTACTGAAAGATCTGGCACATCCATTTGTGTTCTTTGTGAATAGACAATAYAGGAAAATCCATCCCAATCAAATCCTGGAAAGAGAGGAAAGCAAGGTAAACCTCCAGAAAGCAGTAMATCATTTCAGTCAACAGCAAAGGCAGCAAAACTTTAGGGGCTGTACTGCTCATGGCGCTCACATATCTGCAGGCAGTYATTCCTATGTCCTTAAAAGATAACCTAAAAATAAAAATTTTCTTTCAGAATTCAAAAAGTGGAATTTATCTGGCTGAAAGCAAGCAAGAGCAAAACTCGTAACTGACTGGAACAAGACAAGACTGAACAAAGGAGTAGAGGAGCGATCGGTACATGGAATAGCATCTAATAGCACCTATTAAATATTTCCTCTGAACTTTAAAAGTTGGATAGAGGCACAGAGCATTTTTTATTGCATTTTTGACAGATATTGCAAAATAAAGTGATAAAACTTAGTACACCAAACCACATTCAGTTCAGACCTCCTAATTAAACACTGTACAAATGTAATGTTAGGGTAGGACATCTGACTGTTGGGCTAGCCCTGATAACTGAACCGGCACTAACATGCTTCATTCAGGTATCTGAAGTCAGATGGTTCCTTCTCTTAAATCTTCATTAAGGCCGTGTAGAACCTATGAATAATACCAAATTATATGGCCTAAGTCTTAAGATCCACTTAATATAAAATCTTTCTGAGAAGGGCATATTGATTTAATTGTTATAGTCTCTGAGCAGGAGGTCATGTAGAACAAGAGAGAGCTATCCTATGCCTCAGCRACTGATAAAACTGTTGACAGAAGAAAGGTGCTGGTGAGGACATCTGACAAGATGACCTGACCACTCATGCAGCTTTGTTTCTTACTCCCACTTGTCTTTATTAACTTTGTATTGTCCATAAGGTCTGCATAATAATCTAATTGGTGTGAGCTATTAATTTAACAGAAAATCAGCTTCTGACACTTTGGAGCTATCAGTCATCAGGAAGAAGTTCAGCTTTGAAAACACCTTGCAGGTCAACAGACTTTTAACACACTTACTCCAGTTATTTTTTGCTTGCATTTCATCACATTAATTTTGTGCTCAACCTCTCACCCTTTTCAAGCAGATCTGTGCTGGGAGGATTTGTCAATTAGACAATACTCTGCTGGGAATCTTTGCACCATTGGAAAATGAAGAATATATAAGCAGTTGAACAGAGTTAAGCCTTTTTAGTTTGTAGGAATTAAATGAAGAGGGAGCGATTCAGGAAATAGATATGGAATTGACATGTTGAAAATTTAGTGACTCAACTCAGACCATTTTGCAAAGTATGCCTTAGCCCAAATTGTTAAAACTACAAAAGGCTGTTTGATGAGTTTTAAAGAACTAACATATTAAACAGAATAAGGCCTAATAAAAGCCACTAGACCGTGCAATAGTTATCCGAAATCATAGTTTCTTAAGTAAAGAGCTGCAGTAACTAACTATGTGGCATCTGTGGGCATGTGTTGATTTTTATCAAGTGTGTTACACGTGTTTTGCATAAAGTGTGGGCTTGGACTATTTAAAACTTGGGAAAACTTCAAGTGTAGTGTTTATTGTTTTATTTACTTTTAATGGCAGTAATGGTCATCATAAATACATACTTTTTAAAAACAGCATTAACTCCTAAACAGAAAGTTTACAAGTGAAATGCAGAAATACTGACATTTTTACATATATCTGTTAGTGTTTGAATACTTCAGACAACAGTAACATCTGGTAACTGCAGCCTCAGGGGTTAATGCAATAAACAGGCAAGAAAAATGGACTATGTCATTCTTTGAAAATCTTACATCACACTTGACTTATAGCCAAAGGGTTTTAATATTGCCATTATTATTTTATTGACACATCAAATCAATTTGGAGTTGCACAATTTTATATATTCATATTAATAACAAACAATGGAATTTTTCTGAGTGACAATCTGTAAAATGAATTAAAATGGATAAATAGATACTGCTATGAAGTAAAACGGGAAAAGAACTGATGCCTACATTTTCTTCTTTAAGACAGAAATCAGAAAATCTTYTGATTTTTATACTCAGCGTTTATTTATTATTTAGCAGAAATGTGGCACAATATACACATTCTGTAGAAAAAACGGTCTTTTCCAATGATTATTTATTACTTTAAAGTATGCTATTTTACAGCTGAGATCTTACTTGTTAGATACGAAATAACAAACGATGAATAATTGGGGGAGAGAAATATGAGCAACACAGTTTGTTTTCACTGTTCTTGTTATAGGAATAGGAAAACTTCAGGTGACGCCAACTTCTCCCACCTATCTGCCAATGCAAGCTTGTACCTGCACTTCTAGAGCCTTTTCTAGCAGTTTAACGAGTTATAATTTCAAAAATGATCAATAATGACTTTTTCATAATCCTGTAAAAAGAAGATCTTCAAGGTTTAATATTTTGTCTAGGCTGAATCTAACATTTTCGTGGAATCAACTTGCATTGGATTCAGATTGCTGCAGTTTCTTAGTGTGGGGAGAGATATCAGAAAGGGAAACAAGATCTATCATTTTCACAGATTTCCTAGGCAGTTAAAGTGTTGCCATCCAGMTGACAAGAGAGGTGCAGTATTACCTGTCACTAAGCGTTAGTCTCGGTGGGAACCCCTGCAGGCTTGCAATAAGTGCATGGCTTACCTACTTTTGTTTTCTTATCCAAAAGCTCACGAACCAACAGATTTATACCATGGGCTGCCTGTGATATAAAGACCAGTGTAGAACTATCAGGTACCAGGAGTCACTTCACTGATGCACAGCAGACAAAAAAAAGATATTCAAGATGTTCTGCACCCCAACAGTATAGCCTAACTACCACCTCCCTCCTCTTTTGTTTTCAGATCTGCCCAAATTTCAAGTCATTGCAGCTTCAGCTCCACTTCGAGAAGAGAAACATACTATATAATGATGAGGGTTTGTTGCCTAAGTTACTGGAGGTGAGCAGACACTGTTAGATTTGTCTTTTTTTTTTTTTTTTTTTTTTTTTTTAATCTGGTACGGATTCTCAACATTACCCTTGACAACATTAAGTGTAACAGAATAAACTAAAGAAAAATATTCTACTCCCAGAATCTCTTTCCTTTCTTCTTTCTTTTTCTCTTTAAATGAGATTTGCAATTCAGATCTTTGAAAGTCATCATTTCACATAAGATAATCATAACACAGTATACAAAACAGCACAATCCTCCTAAACTTAGAGAAGAAAACTACTCAAACTGCTCTTCAATGCAGCAAGAGTTTCCATTTGCTCTTGTCAGTGCACTGCCTCTATCCTAGAATCATTGCTTGTGAACATGAACTCTGTTCTAAGAACAAGCCTTCTGACAAACTGAATTACTGAGGATGTCCCAGCAACATAACTGCAAAAATGCTTATTGCGCTTTGCTTAGAAAGGCAATGTAGCATTCAAGGAGCCCAGACCATAGGAGAAAAAAGGCATTTGGACTAGAACTCTAATGAAACARAAAGCCACAATAAGACAATGAAAAGAAGCTGGACCAAAATACAGTGCTCTAGGACAAATTAACCAAGCACAGTAATTCTTCTCAAGAATGAAACAATGCACACCGCCTGCCCCAAAACATTTAATTTTAAAATTCTTAACAAAAAAATAAGTATCTGGGGCAAGCCCAAAATAATATATTAATTTCCTAATAAAWCATCTAATCTTTCTAACCAGGAAGAAAAACATCATAGCTGCTCTCTCTATKAGGTATTTTCCATGCAGTTTTTCTCAATTTCACCTACATGCTGGGAAGCTGCAGAAGCATGTGGAGATGCATAGTAGTTCAGYAATAGATCAGTTATCTCAAAATGTACTGATACGACTGCAGATGAAGTAGCTCAGGACAAAACGCTCTGGATTGCAATGAAGAAGCCCCAGGAGACAGAAAAGTAGAGCCTAGCTCTGTCTTCTTGATGACCCTCTTGTAGGTAGTGAGGGACTGCTGTTTAGAGGTCCCCACTAAAGCAGGCTCAGTCCCTCAGCTCCTCCTCACTGGGCCCGACCAACCCAGGGCCCTCCGCCAAATTCACTCCAGTTTTTCAGTATTTTTCCTGTATCAGTGGACCCAAAAGTGAACAGCGTGTCAGATAAAGTCTAGCATGTGCTGAGTAAAGCTGAATAATCAGTTCCCTTGATCTRTTAGCTATGCTCCTGATTAATACGGGCCATTAATGAAGGCCCAGTGTGCCTTCACTGTTCCCAAGACGCACTGATGGCTCGTGTTTAACCTACTGATCCRTGTCCACTCCAACTCCCAGATCCTTTTTCAGCAGAGTTGCTGCCCACTCAGTTAGTCCCCGTTGATGCAAGGAGTTAGGTAGGTGCAGGACTCCTGACTCTCCGTTTGTTCCTGTTGAAACACCATGGTCAGTGTTTTCCAAAGTAATCACTGACAGAGATTGCCTATATTTCTCAGGTTGATTTGAAAAGCACCTAAGGAACTCTAATTTCATAAAATAGGGACTGGACACTCTCTGTCCATCTGAATCCTGCATATAGASGAAGTATTCCATTGACTTTTCCTGGATAAAAAGTAAAAAATTTCAAAAGCCTCACCAGGTATCTCCAGTTGAAGGCTTACTCAATTATTGCTACCTTTTACATCAGATTTTCTTCTCTTTCCCTTTTCATTAGGATCTTTGCCCCATTGTCATCCAATGTATGCCAATTGTCACCTCTTGTATGCTTTCTTTGGGAGGCTACATCATTCACTTTTATTCTTTAGAAGGTATATTACAGATATGTGCTCTTTCCTTTGCTCTGTACTGCAAAGACTTCCATGAGGGCTTTCCTTACAGCCAGCCTCTCTTTGGTGAGGGGTAAGAAGACAAAAAGACTTCACTTAAACAGAGCCTGGTAAGAAGCATGTCCGGGCTCTTGAGGTGTGAGAGGAGTTCCACTGTATCTACAGCCCACATCAACATCCTTTGAGATGCTCTTGAGAGCAGTTGATAGAAAACAATTTGTGCTGAATCGTTTCTTCAGCTGGAAAACTATGCAAGTAGGGTGTCCCTCTGACATCCTTTTTCCATATCTTTTTCTAGTCCCATTCTGATAAAGCACTTTCCATAAACATCTCCTCTAATACTCTGAATCYTTCTTCCCTAGAAGCCTGTCATCACTGTTCTCCAGCACTAATTCCATGAGAAACATGATTTCTACTTGACCTGCTGGTACGAACTCATTATATCACAATTGTTAAAAGGTTTATCTCCAATGTCATTGTCGTGGTGTTAAAAACATGTTTTTCAAGGACATATACATTACCCGATGGGCTCAGCTTTGATCTTTGTTAGAGTTAGAAAAAGATTGCTGGAAAGATACATGAGGCACAAGTCTACTTACATACCATTCTGGCTACTTTGTTTACTTTGACATATATAAATGTCCATGACTATGGACCTTTAACAGTAAGCAAAGGCTTTCACATCTATGCTTCTGACAAGCACAGTCAGAATTTTGCTCYAGCCTAAAAATTATGTGTAAACTGAAAATCAGACAAAATCAGGTTCCTTTGATGGAACTCTTGACCATAGATACATTATATATACATGATCATACTGCTGCACTATTTAGAGGACAGCAGTATTGCAATGCAACTTCATTTGAGTTTTCAGGGATTTGAATTCTAGTTGTTCTGCTTGCTGAATGATCAGATATCAGTCAAACCATAAATAACTGCCTGGATTAAATCTTTCTGCATTTCTGGAAAATAACATACAAAATACAGTATACAGAGTAGATGTGTGTAAAAGGAAATAAGTGTGTAATCAAATATAAAATTACTTTAAACTCAAAAATTCTGCTAATTCCAAGAGATGGTATCAATAGAAGCAGATATAAAGACCTCTGCTCCAGTGTTTAAATGTGCTCTCAAACCATCATGGTACTTTTCACGGTATTTATGACAACATTTTCTTTCTCCTGCCTCTTTATCCATGTGCCAAATTAGCCTGGGTAGCTGGATACTGCATCACAAATTAGGCATACATGTGAACATAGAGGTATAAATTTTCTGCTGAAAAGGAGGAAGGCAGCAAATAGTTTGCCTGAAACTGGAACATGTCAGCATATGACCAGGGAAACTAGCCAGCCCTAATATCTGAGCYCAGACTTGCTCCATATTTAAACTCTGAGAGCTAGTTAATATCCTTCTTGGCAATAAATAGCGATTTCATGTTTATTCTCCTTCTTTGCTTTTATTGCATTGCAAGCACARGCTCTAACCAGGTTCTGGCATCATTATGCTAGGGGCTATCAGTATTGCAGCAGCAGAGATAGCCCCTGTTATAGATACATCACACAAAATGTGAATGAAGCTGTTACAAATAAATTTAATAAAGGTGGGGAAAGTGGGGAGGATACAGAACGATAATGGTAATAAGACTGTGTTAACTCACAAATCAACATGTCAAACTTGATTATTCCAAAGCACCTGAAAATAAAGTGTGCAGTACCCAAATGCTATATTACCTAGCCATGAGCATTTTTTCTTTCTGGAAGGTATCAGATCACAGGTGAGAGGAGCATTCTATACACAGAAAGGTATTCAGCAAAGGTATGGTGATACTTGTGGAAAAAAAAAAAGCGGTGGAATGAAGTTGAAGGTTGGATGAAAGCAGTTAGAAGGATGATGGGATTTATTCAGGTAATTAGGAATAGGGATATTATGAAAATGACAACTGCAGGTTTTAAATTAGCTCTCTAGGTGTGGGGAGAGCCAAAGACAGGGATTTGAAGAAGTTTAAATGGCTATGGAAAATATATAAAATGAAGAGTTTATGTGTGAGCAGATCAAAGAAGAGGGAGCTGCTATAACTGTGAAAGGAAACAATATGTCCCTGCCCAGGATAGTTAACAGTGCAGGCACATGGGAAATGTCAACTTTGGAGTACTGTGGGGTTCTGCATAAACAGGCAGATGAAGAAGAGAGGGTCCCACCTAACTGGCCTGCGTGACACAGGAGGATAGAAGAATTGCCAATACCTCCAGCATCACCAGAGAGATGGCCAGAGACCATCCTCAATGTGAAATTAAGATCCAGGCCATAAGCTTGTAAATGAAGACAATTTGGCCATCTAAAAGCAATACAGAACAAGTGACTTCAGCCAGATCAAGGCTTTAGGTTTCTCTTCCCTTGCATTTATTACCCTCATTTATCACCTCTTTGCCGAGAAAGATCAACCATGCTTAATATTTCCCAGTAGAAGAGATTTATAAGCCTCTAACCGTAAAAGTATAGGGTGAATTCGATACCTGAATGTTAGAGCGTAACATATAATTTTTTTTGTTGAAATATAACCAGCATTTTCAGTTAGCTGGCAGTCTGCTCATCACTTATTTCTTAGCTTCCTTTCCTCTCAGTGAATGAAACTGTGCAGAAAATAAACACTCTGTTTTACACTGCTGATGATGCAGTGGCTGCAGATTAACATTGACCCCAAATGTGACCACCAGCTATAAATTCAGGTATTTACATTAGTAAATTTGGGCAGTCTGTGTGCCTATGCTACAGACAGGTTTCTCACTGACTAAATATCTGTATTTGGAATTTTTTCTTATTAGATGGCATGTGTCAGAGAAGAGTCTTCCATCTTGGGCTCCAGCTCATTTATACTGAAATAGAGAGTAGCACTTTGTCCATGAGACATAGCACATTGATTAAATACCCAACGATGTTACTAACTCTGAACATCTTATCTGTAGGGGGAAGGGATTTTTAACATCAATTCATAACTTGCATTTCCATTAGATTGGCTTGGATTCAGATTTGATGTAGTTTTATGTTTAGATGTTAAAGCAAGTTTGACCCAGCTTGATGACCTCTTTTTAAATGAAAAACTCATCTCTTCAGCTTGAATTTGTCACCACAAAAGGAACTGCAAATTTTTCCATCTGCCATCTTAACAGGCCCCTTTCACTTAACAAAGGAGTCTAATTAACAGCAATTTATTTATTGGTCTTCAAATCAGTGAAACTCCTTTGATGCCACCTGGAGAAAAAAATCAATGACTGTAACTGCCAAAGAGAGCAAATAGCTCCCTGGGCCAAGTCATTTCACTACTACTTCATACCATTTTCCTTTTGGAGGAGCACTGAAAAGGGATGTCTACTACTAAATAATATTAAAAGTTTASAAATAAATAAATGCAAGGTCAAATAAATGCATCCTGTCATCGTTCTAAATGGATTAAAACAGRTCTGTGTTCTAGCTTACTTTTGATATTTATTATTATCTCAGGAATAGCAGAAGATGTTGATACTCTGGTCCTTGTGAGTTCAACAAGGAAATGTAGACTTCTGTCTGTGTTCAGGTGAGAGGAGTAATCAATACCAATCAGCAGAAGAACCAGCAGTGAGATTACCCAGATTTATTTGTTGACAGGACCAGGGCCAGATGCAACTGCCATACAGATCAGGGAGGGGAGAGGTTGGCAAAGGGACGAGACACTTAGAGCTATAGCTCATGCCACCACCTCTGCATTACAAATTCCACCCACCACAGTGATGCCAGGTCAGGGTTTGTGCTCTGTGCATGATATTGTGCATGAAGAACACAAAAAGCAAGAATGTTGGCTTCTTATTAAATGGAAACTCAGCAATGGAAACAATCTCCTAGGCTCTGTTAAACTCTCCAGTAAATCTGTAGCTGATCTAGGAGACTATCAGGTTTAAAAATCCAGGGACATCTAAGACAATTATTAAATTAGTGAGTAACTCATTCATAACATAACAAAGCATTCTTGCATAGCCTYTTTTCCTTTCTAAAGATATCAGACTGCTTAATGAGGATTTGGAGAAATACAGTGAATGTTATTCCATTTTGCCGGCAGGATACCAAGGTAAAGTTTAAATAACTCAAGATAGGCCACACAGCAAGAGGGAGATRCAGACTACACAGAGCGCCAGAGGCTCAGATCTCAACTTTTCTGCTCTAACCCTTAAATGAACTGGCATAAACAGTTGTTTGTTAGCAGCAAAATAAATYCTCTGGACTCTAACTATCCTCATTTCCTCCAAACAGTCCGCCTGTTCAGTCAGGGTAAATTTCCTGAGCTAACATTCAGAGGTGTTTCGCATGCCACCTGGTGAGAATCTTTCCGCTGATTGGAGCTAGAATTGGAAAAAAAATTACGTATATTTCTGCATACGACCAGTCCAAAGTTGTTCACAGCAGAGGAGACRTTGTTCAGGCTGCTACCACTCTATCATTTTAGCAGATACATCAGTCACTGTCATTTCAGGTAGATTTCCTGCTCCATTTTCAAAGTAAAAGCAGAAAATAGCCAGTCACTTGCACAGCTTTTGCCCATGATCAGGGCAGAATAGGTCTGAATAGAGGTTGGCCATGCCCAAATGGGTGGATTTATGCAATGAAGTAATTTCTTGAGGGGCTTTTTAATTTGATGTATTTTTTAAGTGCTATCAAAAAGACTCCTACAAAATTTGGGTTAAATTTGGGTCTTCCCTTTCCCCCTGTCCCCAATAACCAGCTAGCACTTTTTTAAAGGTGCCAGCTGCTGCATTCCAGTTAAAATCACCACATTGCCCACTATGTAAATTCCTTGTGAAGTATACTTTGATTTGCGGTTCTGTTTTGCACAGGATTAGACTCTTGGTTGCTTCACTTGTCTCCTGTCCTTCTTCATCTTCTTTCTGGTTTTCTGCATATTAATTTGTTGTCTCTTGAAGGCCATTTAYAACCAAACAGTGCTTGTCAGTGCCACTCAGTCCTTGGTGTCCTCACTGGCATGAAACGTGATGTGAACAGCTGCAAAGGGACTGTTCACTTACCCATGCGTTCTGCAAGTAAGATTTTAAAATTTGTATTACATTTGAAAAATGATTTAAACAGTTTCAGTGATGTATTTCAGAGGCTGAATATAGACCACTTTCTTTTGGCATACACCAAAGTAAAAATTTGTGCTGTTATAAAAATCTTCGTCAGTACTGTGTAACAGTATAATAGACGGCTGTATACCACCTATTTTAAGAAAATAAATGTYCTTCTTTTCTCATGATTTTTTAAAATATGTCTTGCTTTTGCACTGTATCTTAAATTCAGATGTGATTGGTTTCATTTATGTATTAACATTGCTTCCATTTGGCCTTCAGATTGGTAACATGGTTAGAAAAAAAGCAGATGTAAGGGGTGGCAGTTGTTCTAAACATTTGGTTATGGTCAGGAGTAATTTCATCTGATCAGATTTGATTCATCCCTCGCTACACAACCTAGACTCTGCAGTGGTACAGGGTTGGCCTTGCTGATCTCATAGGTCACTCTGTTTCCAGCCCTGTGATTACGATCCAGCAYGATAGGAGCAACTTTAGCAGAGGTTAAGAAGGGCACGAGCTTGCATACTTAATTCAGCAGCACAAAACTTGATAAAGTGCTGGGCTGTGACAGAGTAAACAGTGAAGATACATATTTTCCTCAATATATGGTGCTTGTCATGTCCGGAGGGTGAGTAATGAGGGCGCTGATCCCCTCCAGGTGCACCGCCTCTCCGCTCCACCAACACCTGCGATGCCGGGCCGCCAGCCAGCGCGCGCAGCACGGACCCGCGCGTGGCACGGGGCCGGCGGTTGATCCCGTTGGCGYTTCGCGTTGCTGTACTGCAACATCACGTGCTGTCAGGATACAACGCACCAGCGCCTCGGCAGCGGCAGGCTGGCCTAGCGCTAAGCAAACCAAGACAGTCCCGGCGAGGGATGGAGGTTAGGTGTCTGAAGCATGCAAACACATTTCCTATTTTTCATCTCCCGTATTTTCATTCCCTGAAAAGTTTTGGGGTGCCAAAAAACATAAAATACAAAAGACATTTGCTTGAAGTCGCTTTCTCTTATGCCTAGCCTGAATAAGGCGGCCAGGCACGGCCTGATTCCTTCGCTCACTGGTTATTACTCATTCGCAGTCCCACACAAGTTTTGTGCCTCTAGCAACAGAGAGGGCTGCGCTATGTGATAAGCAGACACGTTTGTCGCTCTTCCAAGCCATCCAACTACTGTAAGTCAGCCTCAGCCCATGCTTCTGGCCTTACTTTATAATAAATTTAACAACATGTTTGCTGCTGTTGTTGCTGAGGTTAAGTATTCCTAATAGAATTCATTTTTAAGAGCTGAAGGGAAACCTTAAACATCTGGTGATTGTAGAGAGGAAGTTCTGGGCATGGTTCTGCTCCTGGACCTACTCTGGGCTTGCACAGGAAAATGAGAATAGCACAAGGAATTTCCATCTCCACAACAAAGGATTTCATATAATAAGAGACAACTATGTGAACAATTTTGAATATATATGGAGGTCAGAAAATATTTGGCTTTTTACCTATTCAATTTGTGGATGCAAAACTGATGATATTTCAACATTCTGCAGTAAACCTTTTACCATCATTAACAGATCTCTGTGGCCACTACTAACCTTTGTCATTAGGCAGTAAAACAACCTCATTAGATTCAAAWAAGATCAGAATCAAGCAAAATTAAAACAAAAACCTCCCTGATCCATTTTAATAGCTCCTTTCCCAGTCTTTGCAGTAGACCCAAACTAAGCAATGAGGCTAAGAAGCGAAAGAGAGTAGATGTAACACTTCTCTTCCTTCCCTATTGAATCACTATGATTTTAATTGTAGAGTGAAAAATAACATTCTACGTTTGTTAAAAGAAGTTACTCTACATAACACAAGTACATGAAATACTCTTATCTTACATGCAAGTTTTAGGATTAAAAAAATATATGTTAAACATTAATCAAACACTTCTAGAATTATATGTGTGGCTGTAGAGTGCCTCCAAAATGGAAAACATACATAAGTAAGGTGGGATTCCAAAATAGGTCTCTACGTTACTGGAATAACCTGCACATTAGCTACCTCTGTTCTCACCACTGAGAACAGAAGATTCAGGATGACCATCCTGGAGAAGACAACTCTGGCTTAAACTGCCTATTATACYCTAGCTATTGCTTCTATCTTTGGCATGAAAATCTACACTGAAAATACCTACTGATGTCAATCCTGTTATGACTTCATCTTGCTTATTGTCTTAAATGTCTGAAAATATATAAATTAATCAAGAATTAGAGGACAATTTTTATTCATAGGATTAAAGTGTTTTAGAAATATTCTACATGCTGCAAACTTTTGGTCCACATGGTGCACTGAAGATGGGCTAGGAAAGCTATGACAAATTTTATTTTCCCTTCAATTTGCTGCAAAAATCACAAGTCAGGTTTCTGGGGACACATTGTCAAAGTCTGGCATGCTGGATGCATCTGCAAACCCTCACTTAGAATTTTTCAGATTGCATTTTTGTACAAATAGAGTTGCACAGTTCCTTATCTGTGCATCCTAAAGAGAGAATGCTTTTCCTTCTCTTTCCTTCCATTCTGTTTCTTGAATGCTGAGTCTGCAAAGGGATCTAAGCCCAGGAGTTACTGACCAGCTCTTGGAAGCCTTCACTGAGATCCAGTCCCTGAATATGTGGCAAAAATTGTAGCGGTGCTTACTCAGGCAAATAAGGGATTTTGTATCTCATTTAAGCATAGCTAAGTTAATAGCTGTGTTCAATTAGATACCTGCCTAAATTCTTGCCAGCTCATCTGCTGGCTCCCAGGGTTTCCATGTCTGTAAAGGGAGCACTCTCACACCACAGCTCTCCAGTGGGTGCGCAGATCTGGGAAGCCTCCTCTAAGTCACGCAGCTAAGCCTTGCCGGCAACCCTTGGGGCCTCCTGCACTCCGGGGCACTCCTTCCCCCCTTGGCCCTGGGAGAGGAGGCTATGAATTACACTGCACATTAATATGCGCTGGTACCTCCCATCAACTTCATATGTGAAATTTTCTTTCTGATGTTTTATGGGAAACCTTTTAAGTGGCAAAATAAACATCATGATCAGTTTACACTATTGGGCAGCTGCCAGGAAGGGCAAGGGAAACAAAAAGTTAAGCTTAGCCTTAACATTTCCAGGATTCAAGGCTGAAAATATACTGGGCTCAAAGACAAGTATCTTCACTTGGGATCTAGGGTGAAACTCRACATTCCTTCAGTTCATTTAACCTTACCTGTCAATAAATTGCTGTCACATTAAGTTTCTCTGTTATTGAAAGATTACCTCTCAGACCGAGGACATCCACAAGTAAATGAAAAATGTCTCCATTTGCTTTGTGAAATCATCCCCTTGTCTTCATGGAGTACAGCCAAAGGACTGTTTGTGATGGAGATGATTTATGCARAAACCAAGTCTGATGTGAAAAGCCCTTCAAACAGTTATTTCATCTTTCAACTTTAACTCTCTGTTGCAGCAGGAAAGACATACACATTTGTCCTTCCATGCAAACCAAAGCCCATAAATTATTATAGTAAACTCCTTACTGCTTAGAATCTGAGATGATTTTTTATATATGGGCAACATAACATAGTATCATCTGGTTCATCACTGAAAGCTTTTAACTGACTATGGAAAACAAATGAAAAAAAAAAACAGCAAACACCCCCTCTCCCATCCCCCCCCACACACACACCCTCTAGCAGTTCAACTACAAATAGATCACCATCACTTTGGTGAGAATTTCTGTTTCAGTGTATTAGAAGACTGCCTTTACTCCCCATGTATGCATTTGGGGAAGGCTCTTTTACATTGGTCTTGCAGCTTCTTAYACCGAAAGCAATACCTGTTGTTGTCATTTATTATTAATGGTAATGTAATTTACTAATTAATGATAAAAGCTTCATCCTCCTCATGACAGGTAAAATAGAAGTTGCACATGTTCGTGACTCCTCCAATGTTTCTTCTAGCCAATCTAGCTTCATGGTTCCAAAGCGAATGGGTCTTTGGAATCTCTATCTTTAAGTCAAAGCAGAGTTCATAGGTCTGCTAACATAAATAATAATTTTTTAAAAAAATTCCTCTGCTATCTGTCACTACTGGCTACAGAAAACTTCTAGAAACTGACTGAGAGAGACTAGTATATGGAATTAAAGCGTTTGATTTTCTTTTTCTCATCTCTAATTAAGACCCAAATCTTAAACTTTTGAGCCAAGTAAAATACAGTTTTGGCAAAGGACATTCATTAATGTTGCTTTTTTAAAGACGGTGTACCATTTCCAGACATCACAAATCAGCAGTTTTTTTCTAACTGCCAAATCCATTGCATTTTATGCTATTTATAGACATGACATTGTCTTCAACTTGAACAGATTTAGTCTTACAAGACCGGACTGGTGAATCTGAACTTCTGGAATATAATTGCTGCCAGGTTAATTTGAGATAACCCTTCARACTTGTCCTTCCTACTTCAAAGATTCCCCTTGAGGCTTTATTTACCTTTGACTTCCTCCTTGGGTGAAAAATAGTACTTCTTTCTTATATTAGGTAAGAATTAAAAAATTWAAAGAAATGATCCAACATGCTTTATTAGGAAACTCAAAGGAAGATTTAACACATTATTTAAAGGTCTTGTGAATGGTATATGACTGTGTGGATTACTTAACATTAACATTAAACAGCAAACCAAAACACACAGTTACACACACACACACGCACACCCCATGCACGCCCTAGCTCAGTTTCCTTTGTGCATTTTTGTACAAGCAATTCATGCCCTTAGGCAAAAAGACTGAAGCTCATCCATGTTTTTAAGCATATACCACTGCAGTGGGTCTCACTATGGGTTTATCAGCAACAGAAGAGGTCTGAGAAATGGGATTTGTGCCAGCCTGGCTCCTGAGCCTGGTTCCCAGGCAGTTATACCTGGGAGCTTGTACCTCTTCAGCAATTAATAGGTGAGAAAGTAAGAGCAGCAGAGCTGACTGTCAGCGGGAGAAAAACAAACTGCAGCTTTCCTAAGGATACCACTAACTGGGAATAATTGCGGCTCTCGTTCTCCATCTGTCATAAAGAAGTCCATCTACCTGTCTCCTCCAGCCACTGGCAAAACACTGAAGTGCTATCACTCACATCGTTGCCGTTACAGAAGGGAAAGGGCATGCTTACCTGAGTTTTCTCAAAGCTTTATTGATGTAGCACTAGAATCTGCGKATTCCCTCTAATTACAACCTTTTCGCTGAACACTTTATTACACTAAATCTCCAGTACGTATCGGGTTTCCACGATGCCGACTACCGAGTTCTCACATCCTGTTTCTCAAACATTAATTCACACACTAATGGAGGTGAGTGGAAATAACTCTTACCTCCAGAAGCCAGTTCACTTAAAACAAATTGCTTTGAATTCTTGGATATTATCTTTTCAGAAACTGTCATGTTGATAGAATATCCTGAGCAGAAAAGGAAGGATAACTTACAGCTCATACCTTTTTCAAACACACTTTAAAATTTCAACTTCTRCTTCACTCATGTTTGTAATATGTCTCTTCTGATGTTTGGTTTACACAAATATTTTAGCAAACCAGTTTACTGGGAGGAATGCTCTGTTGGGAAGGCTTTCAAGAAAGTTTAAAAGTTTCTGAAGGAAAAAAAATGAAATGGGAAAGAAAATTGTCTCATTAGAGTCTCAAAAGCAGTTAGTATTTACTTTTTTTCAGTCAGAAGGAAATGTGCGATGCTGCAAGGTCTAAATCTTCCTGGTTTYGACCGAGTTCTTTTATAAGCAAGCTACAGAGCAGACGAGTATATACTTGCAACAGTTTGGAGCCACAAATAAAAAAGTTAAGAACATACTGCTCTGTTCAAGAATAAAATGCAAACAGAAAGGGATGAAATTAATGGAACAAATTCGGAGTTTCAAGTGACCCCTTTCCAGCGATAAACATACCACAGTKTTAAAAGTTACCATCAGAGAATGTGAAATTTTCTGAAGGCAATTATTTTCTCTGCATGATCACAGCTTTAGTATCTGATGCAAGGTCAGGACTATTCCGTTAGAAACCTGTGCCAAACTAATGTGCTGATTTTGCATATTAAGCAGCATTAGAAACAGCTGATGTTTTAGTGCAAAAGTTAGCTCTCTGTGTGTAAAATCCACATTAAAATAATACTGAATTATTTTCAGTGAGCAGATGTCTGATATTGATTGTCTTGATTAACTTCTATTGTACCTGGGCACCATATAATGCCAATAAAGTTATTGAAATTGAATTAACTTTGTCTTTTCATGGTACATTATCCCTTTGATGACTCTAGATCATGGTTTGATTTAATGCTCCTAGTGATCAGAGAGACTAAAAGTTAAAGGACGCCATATGTGATCAGAGTTGAAAAAGACTTTAGAAGAGACTTTTGTTAACAAAATGAAAGCTCTGTAATTTCATTCCACCCCCCCAAAAAAAWTGCTGCAGAGAGACTTCCTTTCCATTGTACCTTGGCAAGGTATTGTACACCTAAGTACTAAAATTTGCTTTGCGGAGTCTTAATTCTTCAGCACAAATCTCATTTTCATTTTCTATTTGTTTCTGTATTTTCAGTGGAGATGCCTTCAAAGARAAAATCCTTTTTAGGGGACAAAATAGAAGTGAAACACTAGTCACAAAGTTTTGCATCTCACCTTTGAAAATCTCATGTCACTACTGAGTGACAATATTATACTGAGTGATAATAGACAAAGTGCCAAGTTCTTAGTCCCCTAATTTCAAGCAAATCATCCATTTTGGTTTTGGGGTWTTTTAACTTCATTAAGTGAATATTTTTTCTCTCCTTCCCTCCCTCCAAGTTTGTTAATGTCATTGAGATCTGAGAGAGGGACCCAGAAGCTGGAAATTCTTCCTCTCCATGGTCTAAAATTCTTCCCTCTGGCAGCAATTTTATTTTTWAAAAAGGCAGTAAAAATTAATTGTACTAACATTTGATGTGATTTAGCATGTGGTAGAGCCCTTTGCACCTTTAGAAACTTGCACGGTTTCTTATTGCGAAAAACTGTCAGTACTCTAAAACACTTGGCACAGTCTTATTTTCAACTCTTTGGAGCCATATTTGAGGGAAGAAGATGTGTTACAATGACAGTCAATAGGCAATACCTCATGTTGAAGACTTGTGAAAACCAGAACATTAATTTAAATGTCTAATTACATATTTAGGAGAAACATTTTTGGGCATCCTGGTCTGAAAGAGCATGTTTTTATATATGCTAATGAAATGTTTATTTATGAATAGAAACATGGTGGATAGGAGGATGTATTAAGTTTGCACTACAGAACAATTCAATTTGAAAAAGTTATATATTGGTGTTAAATGAGCTAAGTTTCAGTGATTCAGCAGGAAGGCGATGTCTATTGCTCTATGCTTTTGACGCTATTAAGCTTTAAATGGATTATAGATTTTAACTTTTCCTTTCTCACATGACAGCAACCTATAAGATCATATAGGCCACTTCCATATTCAAGAAGTTTTAGATCAAATATTTTACTGAGTACTAGCTAGGAGGCAGTAAGAAATGTAAGAAAAACTGCAGATTGAAATATATGCCAAATGTGGCATGCAGCATGCAACTAAATAAAAATGTTGCTTAACATTTACAGTTCTAAGAATACTTAAAATTTTATTACTCCACAGATTTTTTTTTCCCTGACAGGAGGAGTAATTAAAACTAACCTTCATTTAATAAGTTGTTTTAATAGAAAGCTTCTTATTCACTTCAACATGTAAAAGAAAAAAAATCAAACAATGTCTATGCTTTTGAACTGAGCTTTCAACTATCAAAATTATGGGAGGAGAGGAGAAACAAGGGACATGTAAACTTCAATTTAAGAAGACTAGATGGAGAAGCTGAAATTCTAGCTTTGTATGTCTGTACTAGCGGGTGCTGTTAGATTGCCAGAAGTGTCCCTGGCATGATTTTGGCCCAGGACAATTAGCCCTCCCCAAAACGACTCCTGTGTATGCGTGGATCCAGAGCTATTCCCAGGAGGCAGCTTGAGTGCAGCAGTGCAGAGAAACCCAAGCATTTCTGATTTACTGGCACAGTCAAAGCTGCTGAAGTCAGTGACTAAACTCCCACTAAGTTCAGTGTAGCCAGAATTTTACCCGGAGCTCTCTGTTTCTACAGAGCAAATCTGCAYGTTAGAGCTCATTAGCTCTCATAAGTTGACACTTCATAGTTGGTCTGTGTAAAATATGGTATTTATCATATCTACTTTCTTAGAGGCAGACCTCAAGCTATAGAGGGCCGCTATAAATGACTATTTTATTTACAATCTCAGAAACTCCTCCTGAAACTTTGGGGGTGGCAATCAATGTTTTAAGCTTTACAAGACCATGGTGGGTTGCTGTTGTTGTCTGTTTTAAAGACTCTTAGGATGAACTGTACCTTAAAGTAAAACTTTTCTTTTTATAAGATGCTAGGAATCATATTTTGACATGTTCRTCAGCTTTTAAAAATGTGCTATTGAATCTTATTACGCTGTCAAAAATATGAATAATATGCTAACAAGTAATATGATCTTCCTGTAAAGAAAACAAGAAAACAGTATTTCAGAGTAACAGATCTCAGAGCCAGGAGAAGAGGGAAGAAGACATTTGCTTGTAAACTTCTTACTCTGACATTTTGTCCTCTCTGTAGAGGTATTAGATGCTTTATGGACAATGTAATCCAATCGAGGAAGCTGGACACAGAAGTAAGTGGGGACAGGACTTCCAAGGCAGCACTTTCACTTTCCCTGCAATTTCAGCTAAGAGTTGGCATTTTCTACAGAAAAGAGTGTGTGATTCACAGAAGAGCAATTCAATAAAAAGGCAATCTGTCCTTAATAGTTTTGACCAAAGACTTTCAGTAAACCTTGATATTAAAGTGAAGGATATCAGGGAGGATGAACCTCTATAGGGATGAAAGCTTTAGCAGTCAAACACCGAGAYGCACTCTACGTGTTCGCTGGAAGGTTCATAGGGTTGTATTTGTTGACTACAGACAGAATCACAATTGAATTTTTGTCTGCGTTAGGAAAAGGTCTCTCAGGTTTAGCTTCATTAGGAGTGAAATTGCTTGTCAGATATGTTTAGATAGAATACTGGGTCATACTTTGTTATTTTTATTGATCAAATGATCTATCTTCCATTTGCTCATGCATTCCCAATGTGAAAGAACAACTGACATCTGGAACAGTTTTCAAACTATTTGATGTAACCATTTTCAAAAGAAAACTATGCTGAATAAAATAATTATTCAATCAATTGAAATAGGAGTTTATTAGTAACAGCTGACTCTTGCATTTCTGGCTTAGCTAGAAACAGCCCTATGATCCCCACTACCTAACGATTTTCAATGGATGCTGTAAATACAAAAGGTATATTATTTGTAAACAGCAAGCCCTTTGCTGTTTTGAATATGTAAATAGTCTTAATACTGATCAGTCTTCTAAAGGTTACCCTCCTCTCTAACTCTTTATTTCCTTGTATACCTAAAAGAGGTTTCAAAGAGARTTAGAGAACTGAAGATGATGGCAGCACCTACTGGATGCATGCCATGACTTGAGTAGGACATGAAGGATGGTCACTGCAGAGTCCTCTAGCCAGAGCCTTGGGGTTTCCTCCCGCTGGAAACCTGGGTGGGCTGTGGCATGCTGGAGTCTCGCTCAGAACTTGGAAGTCTGCAAGGCTCCCCATGTCCAGCCGTTTAGCTTTAGCCACCGCTGTTTTCTTCACTTACAGGGCTGCTGCTGCTGCTGCTGCTGCTGCTGTTAAAAAGAAACACAAAAGACTAGGTTGTTCAGATGCTACAGGGAAAAGAGCCAGGTAAGACTCGAAAAGAGAGAAGTATGTGTTAGGCAGGAAGTACTGTATTGTTTCAAAGGAATTTTCATCATTTACAACCCCTACTGTCCAAAGAACTTTATGCAATTTATTTTAAAAATAAAAAAATAATAATCTCAAACTATTTCGTAAGAGTCTTCAAATTATTACTTGAGATTTCCCCACATGGACCTCCCAGAGGTCCATGAAAATTATAGACAGTACCAGTTCCTTCCTCTAGCCAACCTATTCATCACATATTCAGCCAAGTACATCAGGGTAATTTGGGGTCTTGGCTACGTAAAAGAAAATGAAGCTGGATGCCTCATATAAATGACTCATTTTTTCCCCTAGTTGACTATGTGACTGTCTTAGAAAGCTCTGATCGTGGTCACTTAATTCTGCAAAGTATCTTGTGTGCTTGAATGACTATTTACCTTTCAAACCCTGCGCCAATATCATGAAACCAGATGGAAATTCTTTGAAAATTGAGTAAAGGATAGAGTTACTCTAAAGTCAGTGCCCAATGAGCTGGGAGTTTAAGAAAAAGAGAACCAATTGAATAAACTTTTTTCCAAATTTGGTATGCCTAACAAAATTAATCCAATATTTCATCTGATCACCATACCTACACTCTTTTTATTTTCTATCTTTTATTAACTAAAAGAAAACAATGTAATTTTTCAACCTATTAGTAAAAAAGCACATTTCACTTTGCCTACTATTTTTTGTAACATAGTTATTTCTTCACACTTACTCCATGATCAAAACAAAAAAACCCCACAGCTTTCTACTTGAAGGAAATACTCATGCTTAAACTAGAAAGCAATATATTTTATTTTGATGAAATATTCTGTAAACACTGCATAAACATAGCCATATTATACATTCCAGTACAAAAGACATGAAAGTATTATAGTGTCTGCTTTCCTTATTTTATCCTACTTCAGGTTTTGTATTTTCTACTCAACCAGTGTTTCTCAAATCTTTTTTAGAGGGAATGTTTAACTATCATAATTTCCTGAATAAATACTTCACTAGTATATACAAATGTACACCTRGTATATACATATGTACACATATTTATTCTTTCTTTCGATCCTYCTCAGCCTTTTTATAGTATATTAGGAGCTGTACAAAATTATCASTTATGGCAGTAGGTAAACCTCTCCTGGTTTTGTTTTAGACTTYTACGTTCATTTCTGTTTTCCTAAGATAAACCAAAGATAGCTGAAAAATGAGATAGGTGTTTTTAGATGCCTGTATACAAAATCCAGTGCTACATGAAATCTCAGATGAATGTCTATCCTAGTAGATGCAGTATCAGGAAAATGAAACCTGCTTATTGCTAAACTGCAAGGCTGTCTCAGTTGTCTATCAGAGCACATAAGCAAGTGCTTATTTTTATGTGCAGAAGACAACAGAACAAGCAACAAGCCTAAAATAAAGCTCRTGTTTCTATGGTGGATGGCAGTATTATACTCCTTTTACATGAAGAAGCTTTCAGTGGGCACTAAAGGTACATGCAATAGGCATTACAAACCATCTATGGACATGTTTGTAATTTTATTATATATTGGTATGATTCTCACATCACTGCTTAGGGAAGGTTAGAGCCATGATGACCAGTTGTACTGAGAAAATGGAAGGAAAAGAAAAAGCRTATCACTACATAGAATATATTCTGTATCAGTGCTGCTGTTTTATAGGGCAATTCAGAGCAGAAGTCTTTACTGTAGGTAATTTGAACTGTCTTTTAGAGGAGCCTCTCTAGGGCTTTAGCCTACCTAGTCTACTGCTGGTCTTTGTGAAYACATTGCCTCTTATCCATTAAAATAATACATTACAATACATTAGAATAATACATTACAAGATTACCTTGTGATTTTATCACTATAGTTAGTCCTAGGTACTATAGTGCATTTGCGTCCCTTTCCACTGGATTTCCCTTTGCTTCTGAAGTAGATAYATTACATGTCCTGATAATGTATGTCTGAAGCCTGCAACTTTCTTGTGACTTTTGGCTACAGTATTAGTGTTCAAACATTATAAATCTATGTGCTAGGTTTTACAGCATAGAACCTTCAAAAACGATCACAGTATTGTGGGCCAATTTCCGCTATGGTTTTGATTAAAAGCTCGATAGAAACCTCAGAAAAATGACAACATGGTTCCTTAGATAAGCTCTGCAACATTTATATCCCACTTCACTGCACTGATTCAGAGTGTATTTGGTTTTCCTGGCCACAGTTTAAGTKTTCAATAAAGCTACATTCTATTATTAAATGCTGACTCTTTTTCCCTAGATGAATGGGTTTTGGTTGTCCAGAGAGATTAAATCTTTTGAAGAGGATGAAATATACTGAACTGAGTAACATCACAGATATTGGGCTTTTGCCCTTTTATGGTATAAAGAAAAGAGAAGCTTTTTCCAGACCTGTGGCCTAAGATTATTTTATTCTTTGTGAAATTTCTTATGAGTTTTCAGGAAAAATYAGATTATTTTTCCTAATGAAAATGGTTAAATGTGCCTTTCTTTCACAAATGCCAATGAAGCAGACTCGACACTGTAACATGACCCAGCAATGTAAATGAAAGCCTAGCTTGGAGTGATGAAATAGAGCTGAACAAATTCAATTTTCCTTACTCTATCATTTAGCAAATTTTGTGATTTCTAAATGATTAAATAATTTTATATATTCATTCTGTGCTAYTTAGCTTATCACATGCTATTAACAGATGATGAATCATACATGCAAGACGTAGCTATTTATCTACAGAACCACTCTAGCAAGATTCACGTTTTCTATCAAACAGCTCGGGAGCAGACTACTAAGTGTCCAATTTCTATTCACTGCTACTAAAGGACTATCTTAGTGCCACCTGAATGTATTAGAAATGGTAGGGTAACAACATTATCATCCCAGGCTTCATCACTGCATACTCATCACATACTTATCATTCACCCATCTGAAACTGTGATATAATCAATACCCCAATTGCACATTTAAGCCAGACATTGGCTATTACATTTTTTTCTTTCTTTAACGAGAGGGATTACATATAAATGTAAAACAGACACTGCTGCAAGAATATTGGCAAAATAGCAAATATGACTTTATATTTGGAGAAACTCTCGGTAAGGAAAAATACAYGTTGGCAATATTGTTTGATCTACATTTTAAATGTGGGCTTGAGGAWACATCCTTAGTGTAAATATAACATTCGTGCAAGAATGTTCTCAGAAATAACTCTGTAGGTCATATCTTTTATATCTTTTTCTCTCTCCCAATACTCAACGCCAAATGCTTAACATTTCATGAAGCAAGAGAGAGAGAGAAAGAGAGAGTACATGCACAACAAATACCTCCCAAACAGACTAAAAGAACTAAAATTATAAAATTCAGGTACATATACCTACAAAATGAAAGTATTAGTGAGAAAATATCTGCTATTGTAGAATGGGATACATCCTGACAAAGCCTTCGCCTTCCACCTGCCAAAGGAGTGAACAGTCACAATACTAAAGAGGAGGATAAGAACATCCTGCTGACATAGAAACTGGCAGACACTACTTCTATGTCCTTGCTAYAGCAGCTTGTTTTCAGCAGGAAGAACACTTACAATCAGCTATATATCTTGCACTTCAGCCAGCAGGTGCCTGGGAAGCACAGGGCACATCTCACAGTCCAAACTATTGAAAGGATGACCTCTCCTCTTTCCACTTGGCCCTTCTCCATCATTCCTATGTCTATCTGAGCCTGCTTACCTCCAGGAAGGAAAATACCTCCTCTAGTTTCATGTTGCTGTCTTCCTGTGTCCCAAGGGATTTGTGACTGACAGCCCGTCTCACCRAATTAGACAGCAAAATTCCCGTTACTTCAATAAAGCTGGAACTTTTCTCCTTGGAGTAGATTCTCAGCTGGACATAAGTCTCAGTTCAGTTCAAGGTAACTATTGTACCAGCTGAAGATGTTCCCTGACAKGTCTTTCCAGGGCAAGAAAACTGTCGCAGTCCCATTTCACCTGTGCCTGCTGGGTCTCGAACTGCAGCARTCTGGCAACAGGAAACCTAACAGCTACAGCCCAGATCCAGAATCCTGCACTGAGTTCATTCATTTACAGAACATGGTATTCCCCACTGTCTTTTGGCCTTTCAACTGGAGGTGCACTTTTGCAGGAATTGATAGCTTAGGCACACTGCTGGGAGTTTACAACTCAGTGTTAGCAAAGGCTGAAGCAGCTAATTCGTATGCAGTAAATGCGGAAGTCAGTGCTACTGAGGTAAGATAAAACAGGTGCTAACTCTAGTAAGCAGCAGTTGTAAGATCAAGTCATGATGTAAAACAGTCCACAGATGAGTAGGGGGCATTTTAAATTGAATTTCCAAGTCACAAGGCCCCTGCAGGCAGTATAATAGCAGTGACTAAAGGAGGCCCCAGAGGCTGAAGAGCATACAGGCTGCAGATCGCACATCTGCATGCCTGACCTCCACACTCCTAGGCATGCACCAGTGCTGCTTCAGCACTGGGATGTGCTACATGGCAATGCTTTTACTTCAGGGCAGGAGGAGGAGCTGCCTGACAGCAATATCTGTAGCAGCAGCCAGCAACATTTGTTAGTCTCCCGACTTGGTTGTTATGGCCTCAGAGATGACAGGCTGAAAGCACTAGGAGCTGCAAGCTGCTTTATTGAGGGGGGAAGACACCGCACAAGAGGAGGCAGGGTTTCTCTGCTGGCTTTTGTCAATGMAGTTGCTTGTTTTTGCTTTTCTTTCTTCTTCATGCCTGGCTTTACCATGGCAGAGCAAAGGAGGGCGGCATTAACAGCTCAGCCCTTGGACCCACGTCAAACTGCTTTCCTGGATAATTCTTTCTTGTCCTGAGTCTCCCACTACACGTATTAATGCTGCTCATGGGCCAGTGAACTTGATCCTCACCAGTCGTTGCTTTTGCCGGGTTACGTTTCCACAGGGGGTTTGGCCTCACCAAACACAAGCCTGCTGAACTGTTTTCTCCGGCCCTGCCGAAGGGACCAGTGTTTCTTCTTCAAACTAAAGCTAGTGCCTTTTGCATCAGCACCAGCTCCTGTCAGCATGGACACTCTCCCAGAAATGCCGACAGCACATGCACGGGCTACGTTTGCGTAGAAACATCTACATGGAGTAAATTCCACGTAGATGTTCATACACCCTTGCTTTTATCGGTCTCCAAGGAAGATGTATCAGTCCAGAAAAAAAATGTCTGCATGGGTCCTGATCTAAAAAAATACATGCATCATTTCTGGACCTTCAGAAAGCGATGTTTGAAATTCTGGGGTGGCTGAAAGCTCTTTTCTGAGCACAAYGGGGTGCCCTTAGTGGGTGCCTTTGCAAAACAGGCAATGATGCAGGTCTCAGTGATGGTAAATGTTTTGGCTTAAATTCCCCATGGCCTGTGTCATATTTCCATCTCAATGACATAAGACTTGTATTCATGTTCCTAATCCCCTAATCAAATCTCATTCTGTTTGTCTGGATCATATCATAACATTTTGGTCCACAACAAACACACTTCTCAGTAACAGTGAACTTACTTCAGCTGGATTCGTGGGGCCCCAGACCAGCTGAAGAATTGCTCTACAGTTATAGCAGATGGAGTGGTACCTGTGCCTGCTGCTATGAAAAGGTTTAACAAGGTGAACAGAAAATATTATTGGAGAATGTGGGCTGTAATGATTTTTACCTGGTGGGGAGTTATTCATCTGAATGTTGTTTTATCATTTCAAATGTTACTTGTGGGAAGGGAATGTCACAGCTCGCCAAGAGCTACATTATGTCAGCTGCCATGCTATATAAACAGATTACACACACCTTATATAAACAAACTGTGGTTAGCTAATTATCCTGAACAAAAATACACACACAGAGAAGAAAATTCCTTTCAAAATGATTAATTATATAAATTTTAGTTTCACTTCAGCAACATATTTCCAATATCCCCAAGTGTAGCTGCAGCTTAATAAAACTCCCTATAAGATTACCACCATCTAGTTGGTGCCACAAGTTCAGATTGTTGTACAGAATCATGCCATGTTGTGAATTCAGTACTAACCACATTATAAACTATGACCTAACTTGGCAGAGAGGATGTATATATTGTAAATAGATATTATGACAGGTGTATCAGCCAGTGCCAACAATCAACTATTTAAAAATATATAGTATCAAATGGCTATGGTCATAAATAAGCTCAAAAATTATAAATGGCTTATTAAAATGTTCAACAAAAATGCTTTATTCAGAAGTTCATTTCTCATTACCCATATCATCAAGCAACATTTAAGAAGTGAAATGTTAAGTCAGGCCAATGCATTCTACTCCTTTTTTCCACAAGTTATATGTAGTATATGGCAATAGATCCTTGGAAAGAATGGCTTAAGAGCACTATAATTACCTTTTGCAAAATAAGATGGAGTTCAGTAAAAGACAGTACATCACTGCCTTGTATATGTATTCCTTTAAGCTTTTAAAATCTGTGTTAAGAGTATGAAGACTGAAGCAAATATCATTTTAAGCAAGAAAAAACGCATGACATCTAAATAAAATCATAGAACTTTCTCTAAAAACAGGTTCGAAGTATGATTCACTGGATTTCCAGGACCAAGAAGCTCAAGGAAGAGATGAGCTAGTAAAGTTATTGATTTTAAATACATACTTCCCAGTGCTAATGTATAGCATTAAATACAGCAAACAACCTAACTGAGGTTGATACAGCTTACAAATGGTGCCCATATGTGGTTCCCAACTATGTGTATACTGGGTAGTATATTTATTCCAGTGGTAAATAAAATCTTAATTCAGCAACCCAGTGGTTTACTGATAAGGCATGTGTGGATATCCAGCTTTTAAGAAAAACATTCATAGTGGTATTCATAGCCACATTACAAAACCCTGCAGACAGAAAGTCCCTCACAAATTTCCATTGGAATTCCAACCTAATATGGAACTCATGGGATATAATAAGGATTGGATTTTGTGACATCTAAGGCAAAACACTGGTTACAAACTGCTAGAAGTTTTGCAAATAAATACAGAACTGACATCTCCAGCATATTCAGCATATTCTGCATAATAAAAGTATGTATTGGTCAGGTCACAAATCTCATGGTGTCACATATTAAAGCTAATTGTAGCAAGAATTAGCATCCCAAGATCCTATTTTATTCCAGTTATAGTTACCGACTAATGTTCTCATGAAAGCATTTCTCAGGAGAACTGAAGCACTAAACAGAATTATGAGGTACTGGATGTATTCTAAGAGTTTATTTCAYGTCGTTATACCAGGAATTATTTACAAATACGTAAGAAAATATTATAGAGGAATGGAAACAGAACTTTCCATTGACTTCTAAAATCACTGTTTTATTAGTATACTGCTTAATTTAGCGAATCTCTTGAAAAAGCAGAAACTTAGAAAACACTACTAAGAAGTTAATTTTGCAAAAATTAAGAAAAGTTAATGATAAAATAGCTAATGTAGCCAGAAGCTACTATCYTTCTGCAAATATGTTGACAAGACTGTGAAATTAAAGACCATAATGTACTACTTTTTCTTCAGGGCTTCTGTCTGACTAACTGTGGAAAGGAGATCACTATCTAGAGCTAATCTGAATGTGAGTACCTATGCGTGCAAAACCTCCACTCGCACATTTACTGCAGAAATTGAATAAAACACAGGGTGTACTAAAGTGTTTGGAAAGAGAGACAGTTCTCAAGGTAAGTTACTTTTATGCTCCCTGCCCCAAAGTTCCTAGGTGTTGCTCAGTAAGACATGATATCTAAATGCATCACAGTGGTCACTTGATGGAAGCTGCTTATCACTTATGTGTTCAAGTCATGACCCTGGAACTGAATACCCAGAATGAATGGACTACTAAAAAAAAAAAAAAAATCCATCTTAGTATTCTAGTATTTAGATTAATACTTTTTGAAAAATCCTGATCTTGAAAGTCAATCTTTTACCTCACAGCAGTATTAAAAAATAGTGGGTTTTTTTAAAGTTTTCTTTTTTTTTCTTTTTTTTTCCTGAATCTAAGTGATGGGTCTCACAGAAACCGCTATGAAGGGAGTAGCAAGGCAGTACACAGCAAGGCCAGTAGAAACACAAAGGGGAGAAAGATCAAATGGTTTATTAAGCAAGTATTCTCTACACTGAATAAGGCAGAGATCTTGTAAGGAAGAAGTACATGATCACATAACTTACAGACAATCTAAAAATAAATCACTGGAGAATTAAATTTATATTGAAAAAAATAAACCTTAGTTCTGGTGTTTTCTAACTTACATCTGCATCTGCACGAGCTTGCATCCAAAGGCAATCTCTTGTATGTTATTTATTTGCTTTGGAGGGATGGGTTAAATCTGTAACTGGAAAAAAAAATTCTGTGGATTCTTAAAAGGCACATTTCTAGGTAAGAATTTTAAGATTCACAGCACAAACTTTATCTGAGCTTCAGGTGACAATATTAGTGGGTTGTCACTTGTTACATACACCAGATGGGGGGGATAAAACCTGAAGTTTGGTCAATAAGTGGCTTAGGTGTCTGCTGATAGCAGAGAACCAGGAAGACCCAAGCTCAATACTTAACAAATTCCTTAGGAGTGATGGGTCTTTCTTCCCACTGTTCCCAAACCTGCCTCAACTTTACTGTTTGTTCCATGTTCTTTTCCTACTTAAGCTAATTGGAYATGCCTTCTCCTGCCTCATCCAAGGCTTTCAGTGGCTGCTCTAGGGGTTTTCTAGCAGAGCAGACTTCCAGAGGGTCCAACATTAATACAATAGAGGCTTCAGACCTTACAATATTCACTTCCATAGTTTATAAATGAAAGGGAGGTTTGGATCCAATCTAAGGCCTGCTGGAGATCCCAGCTTCTTCCTTCCCTTCCCCACTGCACCATAACTTCAGGCAGGAATCRCAAGGCTCCCAGAGCCCAGTCACCCCACACCAGCTGCTCCCCAGGAGCTGCAGCTTGAGGGTGAGGGGAGCAGGATGCACACATCTGAAMAATACCTGAAGCAGTTGGCTACCTCCATGCAGCAGTTCAGCAGAGTGGAACATGAGAAGTGAGAAAAAAAACAGGAACTTGTRAGGTAGATGGAGGAGGGTGAGCATGCAGCTGAAATGCACAGGGAATACAACTGGAGCCTGCAGCAGAAGAATAGCAGAGGTAAGGAGCATTGGCAGGGTTTGTGGTTGAAGATRTGTGATAGGAGGGAGGAGGACATAAGGCTGATGGAGCAGCAGACTATATGTACAGCAAGTTATCTGTAAACTTTACTTGGAGTCTTGCCCGTATTTAAATGACTACTTTCATGTTAAMACATACTTCCAACACAAAGATAAGCACTAATTAATAGCTACAACTACCAGTAATTATTCAAAGCAATGCACATATTCTCATGAGTTACTCCAGCATGGCAGGCAAACAGAGAACATTATGCCCTGCTTTTCCATGAAAAGAGAAAGGCAGAGAGGCGAAGCTCTGCTAGGCCACGATTTCAACGCAGGCACACCTGACTCTCAAACATACTTGCTCTTTCTAGCCCCATCATGCTTCTCGTTTTCATTCAGCATATTTTCTGCATCAGAGGGTTTCCAGCTAAACCTTTTCATGAGGCTCTGATTATGTGTTATCATCTGCCAGCTGCACCATGCAGCATGTCTCTTTTCTCTGYGCAAGGAGGAAGCGAAAGGAGGTTTGCCAGTATGCAGTATTTTGGTCTTGTCCTACAATCCTTTCTCACCTAGCTACTATATATACACACCCAGAATAGCAATATTTAAGGCCACTTAAGTTTATTGGTTTATAGTTTATCAGGACAGAGAAAGCCAATCTGGTCACTAAATATGACCTCCTGCATATGAAAGGCCATATCAAATGCTGCATCTAACCGTGTGCTGGCCTTTCTAATAAYTGCCTAACTAAAACACCCAAAAAGCTTTCCCTTCTCCAGCTGTTAAACTTCAACTATAGACATATAGTGTATGATTTAACATTATCCAGGAGTTGCTTAAGGGTTAAACTACAACCTTTTCTTCTCTATAAAAGCAAGGAAATCTCCAAGCAACTGACAAAAATCTTCTTAGGAATAGTTATGTTAAGCAGTAACAGCTGAAAGCATTTAGTTTATGAGCCAGTATTCATCTTCAAAGACTTCATTCTGCCCWGAAAAGAAAGAACAAGAGATCAATTAAGATCTCATCCAGTGTGCTAGTAACAGTGGGAAACATACCTCACACAAGTAATATAATCTTGGAATGCATCCTAAGCAAACCAAAGTCTGATTTTCACTTTCTTTACTTTCATAGAGTGTAGAGATGCTGCTTCACATGGAGATGACCAATTTGGGAGAAATGTGAACAAAAAGAACTTTGAGGCACAGTTGGGAATAAGACAACTAAGCACACAGCTCATCATTATCTAGCACACGTTAGCTAGGTGGCAGCTGAGCAGTCTTCCTCCTCCTTTACAGTAGGATGTCATTCTTATTTAAATGTATCATATATGGAGGTGAAAAACTGCATTCGGGACTTTTCCCTATTTAATCCTCAATGCAACTCCACGCAAATTGTCATTTTTGTATTAAACATGGAGCTAATTATGAGATTATAAGATTTCATAGCAAGGGTTATAAAACTACTGTTTATACATCTGAAAATGCTTAATTAAGTTTATTTATAACAGGTTTTCATATTCTGTTCAGAACATTCCATTATGGTCCATGAAGAAATATGGTCTCCTTTGACATGGGACCCAAGCACAAGTCTGGGAGCCATGCTTGACTTCTCCTGAAGACGAAAGTTTCTCAGATCGCATGCCAGCTTGGCTCTCTACAAAAGTACAAACGAAGACTCTTACAGGGGTGAGAATTTCCTCTAACTTCGAAAAGAGAATTGGTATAAACTCCTCTCTAATTTTAATGGTAGTCAGGAGCTGGTTTACTGCATGGAGAACAATGGGAACAGCCTCTCATTCCACTGTTTTTCTATGCCAAATTCAGAACATTCGCAAAGGGGAGAGCATTTTTTTTGGGGGGGGGGGAGGGTCCTTTTATAGCAACTGTAAATTTTGTGTTCCAAAGTCTTGAGGCTAAAAGGACTAATGTAAGAAAACGTATAACATGTAACTGTGGACCTTATAAATCTTAGCTGCACACAAAGGAGCAAAGAAAATAAAAAGACAGTGAACAGACTTTAAGACCAGAGGAATAAAAGAAAGTTTATTTAGAGGAGACTCACTACCAGACTGGTTTGATTTGAATGACATTTGTAATCTGTAAAGAGGCTATGTTATCTGAGGTGAATACAGAGAAATATTCCTCAAGGGGGAGAGAATGCTTYTTAGAGCTTTCTCGTGACCCTAAAAGTACTTTTTACTGTAGACTAAGATGCATAGCACAGAATTACAATTCTAAAATTGCTTAAAAAGACTGAAAGTAAACAATCCAATAGAGTAGGATGTACCAACTTGCATATCAGGTAAATTATATTGGTTACAGATTATTTGGCTATTTTTAACAAAAATRTTTAGTTAAACTATTTAAGTAAATGAACCTCTTCCCACTCTGGTTCACTGTGCGAGCAGATGTTTCTGCTAGCACAAGGCAAGAGAAAAACAGGGCAAAAGAAAGTGGCTGGAAAAGACATTTTCAGTCCTAGTGTGTTCAGTGGGCTCTGTCAGCTCAAAATACAGATGCAGCTACCACAATAATCTAGTTTTGAGTCAAGACTTTGATTTTTCTTTTGTGGCAACAATTCAAACACAGCATAGTAAATAAACAGCGTAAACACCTCCATACCATTTTCAGACATATTCTTCCACAGATTTTAGGAGAGGTAGACCTAAAGATCTGTACTTGTAAGACCTTTTATAGAAGGCTTTTTCAAGTCCTCATACTTGCCGCAGGCAAGATCTTTTTCAGCAATTCTGTTTAGACAAGCTGTGGAGAGCCTTTCACAATGTTCTTCCACAAGTTATRTATATATTTTGGAGGAAAAATGATCTAATTGGGTAGAAGATTGATTTGACCTACACCAGCTAACAAAAAGTTAATTCCAGAGGTTCTGACTTTGCAGACACAGTTAGAGCTCATTTTAGTCTTAGAAATCAGGAAAGTGGTTAACTGTTTCCAGCTGGGCCAACAAGATGCAGCCACTCTCAAAAGAAACTTTTACTTTGAAATTTTTAAAAGAAGTGACACCCATAGTGACACTCATGACTTTACCAATCCTTCTGTAAGAGATCACCACTATATCTTACTTTTACATATAAGTACATATAAAATCATATTTCTGCTTGGGTATGAACATGTTTACATAGTCATTAAAGTTTTGGAGAAATACAGATGTTAACATCCTGCTCAGTGCAGGTGCATTACAGTCATGCATTTTTTCTTTATAATAGCATGATTCATCTCATTTAAGATACAAAAATGAAGACAAAAACCACAGGCAGTGATGTGCGACATTTCGGTATCCTGTGTATAATCCCTGCAGGAAGAATGCTTGCGTAGTTTTAAAAACCTTCATCTTTTTTATCCATTCTAAACTTCCTGAGAGTAATTTTATTCAATATGAACAACTCTCAAAGAATTCTTTTCCCTAACYCAGGACAACTTTTTCTTTCCCAAAAAGCAGATTGATAAGAAATCCTRTTTGCACATTCAGCTTCAAAAGCCACCAGACATTTCAGCATGTGGAATGGGTTGATACTTTTGGCAGGATACATTTCATTTTATTGTAAATWGTGTAAAAAGGCAACAGCACCTTGAAATGGACCAGCTGCTAATGTTTGTGGCAGCTATTTGTATGGTATTTCACTAGTACATGGTGGGTACCGACTCAAATTACAAAGTAGAACAATTTGGTATGCAGATAATAAGAAACGGTGGTTGGATAATGTAATTCAGTAGTGCCAAGAATTAGCATTATAAGATGTCAGCAACTTTTTATTGAATTATAACATGATTTTCTATGTACYAAATACAGTGCAGTCTCAATGCTACTACTTTACACTTTCCCTGTGTGCTTTTCATCTCCGAACTTCTAAAGAGACTTTACAAAATAGAAGTGAGATACAGAATATGCTGCCTCTGGGGTGAAACTGAGCAGCTGTTTAACATCACATTCAACAGCACAGTTTAGGACATCAGTTGCTAATGTGGGAAAACATACCCAGATGTTGACTCCTTGTCATTTTAGGACCACATCTTGCTTAGATATTTATACTCAGAAGACTAAACTCTTTCATGCCTTCAAAAATTCTCTTTTTCTCTCAAATTCAAATACAAGGAGAAACCTTTTTTTTCCCCCCACATGTAAAAGGAAAAAGTATATTTGGCTTTATCGACATTTCTTAAAGCCCCTGGTTTCAAGACTTTGCTTTCTTCATCTTCAGTGTTGTGGTGACCCATACATGAACACTTGCACCTCAAAAGGCATTGGGCTGGAGGAAGAGAACGGATTTATGGCCTTCACTTACAGATATGAAAAAATCAGAAGGGATCTTCCCAAAGGATGTGCAGACATCCTGAAGGACCAGCAACTAATTTTGATAGCCACACTAAAAATTGTCTCAAGACTAGAAACCGATTTTCCAGGCTAAAGCAATTTCAAATCCACAAAGCATTAGCAAACTTACTTAAGTCCTTTAAATTTTTACTTTGAGATTCTTTTACCTGCAAAGCAATTTTAAATCATGTATCCACATTTTGACATGGAAGGACATCCAACACGCCTGTTCACAAGCAATACTTTCTGSTATTTGCTCTGACTCAGAACCACAAAATGCTCCTGTGTGCCCTGCGTGACTAGAAAGGCCACCAACTGCCGCTTCATATATAAAATATATGTAAAAGGCACTTTATATCCAGAGCCAAGCATAACCCAGCTACACAGCTAGAACAAGATCACAGGAGCACATATAGAGCTGAGCTTTCGGAGGTCCCCTGCAGTCTAGGTGGCAGCTGGCTCGGTCCTTGTCGATGCCCATTTCATTCAGACTACCTGAAGATCTCCTTCGGTTGATGCTGAGGCACTTTACTAGGACTTAAGCTTTTCCACAGAGGACTGTTTCAGAGCTCAGTACAAGTCTATATAGCTAAGCAGGGACCAGTTTATCACACGTAAGCAAGTCTGGCCATGAGCRCAGTCCGGTTCTTGACTGACCAGGTAAGTACAGCTCAGTTTTCACCTGGAACCACACAGAGTAAGTGTGACTACAGAATAACTGTGACTACAGAATAAGTTTAAAAGAAATAATTTTCTTTCTCCTTTACAAAGCAGTAAAACTACTTTATGTTATTTAACTTTACTGGGTGGAGGGAAGGGGAGACAATTAATTTGAATGTCTAATTTATGCATCCATTTTTGCCACATAATTTTGATACTTTGTCATACTTTCCCAAAGTTCTAACATTAAGCGTTCAGTTTTACATTTACCAGTTCCAGCTAATCTCTTATCTATGGGTTGCATACAACACTTCAACTGCTAATGACATACTAGCACTGTCCCAAAACAGATGTTACAAGGATATCACCCTTAAGGCATGGGTTTGGACAGAAGACTGATCCCCATGAGACTGTCATATAGTGCCATTAATAATCATCCATATTTCAAGGTTTTTGCCTCAGCCCTGAAAAGTTCAAGGGCTGAAACAGACCTGGAAGAAATTTGCCTTCAGGACTTCCAGGAGGACAGCTGCTTGGGGGGGACGGGGAACAGCAGTGATCCAGGCTTCATGGTGGAAATGGGTGGAGTCCAGTCCAGAGACAAAGCACAGACACAAGATTAATGGAAAGCTCTGCTGCTCGCTGTGAAGCTTTGATACAAAGGCAATTCTGAAGCTCTGAACAAAGTAAAAGGGCTTAGAAAAACCTGGCCACAGGACTAAAAGGCTATGATTTCCTTAATGACACCCCCCTAAAATATTTTTGCATATGGTAGGAGTTTAAATCGGAGCCTTAGAGCTGATATTTTGACTAGAGTTAACTAATACAGTTAGATACACATATATACCACGTGAAAACTCAGGGCAATTGAAACTTTCAATGCAAAGGGGCAGGTCCTACTCAAGCAGACAAAAATGTGTTCAGCATGGTAAGACTTGACAAAAGCTTTCTGAAAATTTTTTTTAATCACATTAATGATTTTAAATTTAAAACATTTAAAAACAGCAAGAAGCCAAAAGCTAACTAAACAAAAGCGAACAGTACCAGAGCAAATCCTTCAGGCAGCCTGGGAGAACAYATGATCCAAACAGTCTTATCTCTGTTCTCCTTCCTAGACTAGTAGGCAGGTTTAAAGGAGGGTGAGAAGGTTAGAAGGAGGCTTTCAAACCTCTTTTATCCATAAACTCTCCAAAAAAGAGCAGAAAAAAATGTAGAGATTAGAAAACACAAAGACAGAAAAACAGTTTAAAACAGTTTGCTAGGGAGAAGGGAAAGATTATAGCATTCCTCAATTACACGAGAAGCTCTTGTCAAGAGGAAGAGAATCATCTGTTCTACTTGTTCATAGTGGAAAGAACAAGTAGTGACAGCATCAAAGGTTAAACATTAAGAGTGAGCATTGAAATGGATTTTCTTGGTAGGTCATGGAAATGGAAATCACTGGAAAAGGTTAGATAAACATCTTTCTGGAAAGAATGCAGGTATAGCTCATCTTAACTTAGGGACTTCATGACCTCACAAGGTCTCTTCCAGACCTATTTTCTATGATTCTACAATTTAGTCAGTGATGACAAACTTTATAGTCTTTCCTTTGAACTCCTCAGATGTCAATAAGATTATCCAGACCCTTTATTCTAATAGTTCCTCATTGTGCAGATAACCAAGGCAGACTCTGTAGGGAGAGATGACATTTTTTCTTTCCAGTGATATCAGCTGGTCTAAAAACACTACGGAGGTTTGGGGCATATGTAGTTTTCTGAGAATAGCAGACACAAAAACAACATACTCCCATTGTTTAAAAAGACTGTGAGATGCCAGCTGGAGAAAAACAGGTGTACTTTGTGACCTTTTAAGATGAGGTCTCTTATATGGAAACAGCAAAAATTAATGTGTTAAATCAACATATTTAATACTAGAAACAGATTATAGTTTAGTTAGCATCTTCACTACTCTAGTTAAAAATGCACGTTTACCTGCACTGTTGCTTCTCTTCTATACTTCATAGAGAAGGGAGATGTAAGACTCCAAGGGATAAATTTTGCTCATGTGATCTGAACTATAATTTTTTTCCCTGTCTTTAAATGGGGGATAAGATAAGGGTCAAAGAGACATAATGGAGAATTCGAGCATCACCCTTAGCATATGATCAAGGACGCCAGCAATATAGAGAGAACTCAGCTTGGTCTGACTACAAGGCTTCTGCTCACACTTCTATAATATAACCTCTGATATGTGCACTTGTGTTCTGATTGTGACAAATATTCAGCTGGCTGTACATTCCTCAAGAGGAGGACAACAAGGTCCATTACAAGATCAGTTCTTTCTTCTTGTCCTAGTCCATACCTGAGGACATCAATGAAAGGACAAAAGCAAAAATTGGGAAGAATTTTTCATGAAGCTACAGTTTAGCCTTCTCTGTGCAAAGRAGATTACTACAAGAATACTCTATGCAGAAAAAGTACTCATAGGAAATTTTTGCATTCAATTATTCACAATTTCACTGCCTACAAGAAGTATAACCATTCAGTCGCATGAAAGACAACAGTGCTATTGCACAATACTGTACCTCCCACTTCACCCAAAATAAAACTAGAGTCCGTCAATAAAAGCAAATGCCTGTAGCCTTCTTTACAAGTCTTATACACTCTCGGCAATGTTCCTTAGTACCTAATCAGGCCTGCACTTCACCGTAGTTGTGTACTTTCTATTTACCTCTACAGTAGCCAAAAGAAAGAATTCAGGAGAATGCTGGAAATTGTATTCTACAAACTTTACATTCTGTTGAGACTGAATTTTCCTCAATCTTCCTTGAATAAGTTTTCAACAGATTTTTCTCCTTTCCAGGAAAACATACATTCTAGTYTGATTCTGTGTCTTTGGTCTCCATCTGAAAAAGTCTCTATCCCCTAGATTTGTATTCTTGTACTTTATAGACCTCGGTATGCACATACCAGATATTTGAAACATGACATCAGGCTGTRTCTATCCCACTAGACACTAATTACATTACATCATTGCAGACCAGCCTATTAGATGAAAATTTAACTAGCCTTTCTCCTCTGTTACAAACACCATGAAAGAGCTGATATTGCCATTGAAATCCCTTTTATATGCAAATCAGCAAGCCTAAGACACAAATATAATTTGAGCTGTAAGCTACAGCCTAGAGACTCTATCTGCCACATTTGGACAAACAGAAGCAGAGGCTTCTCACTGGTGATCTTCACTTTTACATAGATCAAAGAGTCTTTTATGGGAGCCAGGTTAAGAATTAAAAGATAACTCAGTCTTATTCGAGCATCAGACTTCCATAATACGAAGAATGAAATAAGAAAACCTTCACAAAGACCATAGATTAGAATTTCCACTCCATCCAAGTTTAGGATAAAATCATATTTTTAGTGTTAACTATTTTGAAAGCAAAAGAACCTCTCTAGTAGCGAATAAAAAAATTAAGATATTTTAGCTGTAAAATGTCTCTAACATGTTTATCTGCTTGAAGGAACTAGGTCCTCACTTCCAGATGGATCAAGTTCAGCACTTATTAAAATTAAATCAAACCAGTTTATAGAACAAAAATGACATCATTATTTATTATGCAAGTATTTTTATCTATTGCTAGTGGGGTCATGCATGGGGTCAGCTCTCCTTTTGTAAGAAAATAAACATAGGAAAAAGATGCAAAGTAACTTCCCCTGCAAAAAACTTCCAACTAAGCAGACTAAGTCTTTTCTGGAAGACTTCAAGAGGTCTTACTGTGTAAAATGCCTGTGTGTTAATTGGCCTCAGCTGCATTTGGCTCTCAAAGTGTGTCTCAAAGACAGCAGTGGACTTCAATATCCATGTAATCCTCATGCAGCATAGCAAGACATTGACTCAGCATCCTAAGAAATAGCACTGAACAGAAGGAAGAACTGCAGAACACTGTTTGTCTCCAACTCCAAGCTCAGATTGACTATAAATAATTACATTGAATGATGTAACACTGACTTCTGCATTCTCCCAGATCAGAAATGGGCTTTACATTTTCTGAAAGTAAAACAGTCCTCTGGACCTCCATCTCCCAATTCATTTTAGGTAGCACTATTTAAAGTAACATCCAGCTACCAGGCATGATGGAGGGAAGAAAAAAAAGGTTTGTTAAGCAAAATAAGAAGTAATTATTCAGATAAGGTGCCGCTGCATGGCAGTCTAAAACTACTGCAGAAACATGCTCAAGCTGTTCTGTCCCAAGGATATGCAATAGTTTTGTTTTGTTTTAAATTTTGTGTTATGAATAGATTATTAATTTAAATTTATTCAGGTAAAAGAACAAGCGTGAAAGCTGTCTTTGGCTGATTTGCTGACTGGTCATGCACAGCAAATAAGATTTGCATTACTATTTACAATACCACATTGTTATAGCACAACTTCTAATTATGATTTTGAGGAGMAATTTCAATAAATAATGTATTAATATATTTACCTACCTAAATATTATTGCACATTTCCTGCTATTTCCTTCACACTCCATACACGTATTCATGCATCAGTAAGCCCCGTGCATTCTTTTGCCAGAAGCTCATTCTAAAATATCCTTATTTGTTACATACATTATCTCTGCCTACTAAGTAAAATTACAAACGCTCTGAGAGAAGAGAGGAAGTTAAAAGAAGAAGAGAAGAAAAAATATTCTTTTAATCTTCTGTGGGTTCTTTGTAATCTCAGTTACTAACAGATCTCCCCTCCCAAGCAACTGGCTCATGCCTTTTTCCAAAGATAGATCAGTAGAGAGCCATGCACTATAGAGGAGGGGGGGGGGGGAACACCTAAGAAGGTATTCCCAATGAAGCCAGAAACCTGGTGTATAAACCCTTCTGAGACAATCATACAATTGTTCCCAAATACTTTTGCCAACAAACAGGATTTACAGGTTGCATATCCCATGATTTTTTGTTCTGCTGAGTATTTATTGACTGAGAAAAAAAGAAAACATATTACCAAATGATAGTTGAGAATACTGTCCACTATGGTACTATTCTGTTGCTATTCTGTCACTGTTTACCATTTTTCAAATGAGGCATTTCAGAAAGTTGAAAGGACATTGTAAGAGATATATCAGTGGATTTGCCTTCACCCATTCAAAAATCTACAGTTCACATATACACATATTGCAAAGCTTCATAAATCAATTTTCGGAGAGAAAACAGGTAGATGAAACACCACAGAGACAACCTGGCTGCTGTTTGGYGTTCCTAAAAGGTCTTCCAGAGCCCAACCTTCCTGAATCCCGGAGTCCTGGGTAGCGACTGCCTCCAGACTTCCTCTGTCAGGAGATGTGAGAAAACAAGCTTACCCTGAAATTCAGCTGGGGCTATGAAACAGGACACCTATTCATCAAAAATTGAGCCAGAAAAGATCTCGGGAAGTTATCTAGGCAATTCCTCATTTCTGGGCAGGATCCACGACGCCATGCCAGTCCAGATAAAATCCAGACTGTGCCATCTTGTATGGGGAATAGGATTCAAGGAAGCATAGGGGATAATTGCAATATGCCCCATCAACAGTATTCCTCATCAATTACTCTGGTACTTCACAGRTGGAAGCGTGTTGCTCTGGGGCACAGGCTGAACACAATAACAGGCAGAAATTGAACTGAATTAAAGGGAAAATGCCCAACAGTTAAGTCCATTTTTATTACATAGAATAACATCACTTAGTTTGCTGGAAGCACAGGAGGCCAAATCACTTTACAGCATTCCCTCTCTCACAAAATTTCACTATTTTTCCTGTTGGTGACTACCATCCTCATCCCTCTTCTCTGTAAATGCTCTTCCACAATGGTCCTTCCTGTGATTTAGACACATTAGAATTGCAAGCATGAACAAGTACTTCAGTTTTCTATCATGCCATATAAGTACAGCACACTTAAATTAATAAATGTTCTTTCTTCCATTTTTTAAATAGTTTTATTACTGATAATGAGAGCTTCTGTACCTACCCATTACATTTGCCAAGGCTCTTCTCTAGCAATTGATTCTGAGTTTATATTATGGTACATTCTGAATTATTATTAACTTGTAATTCTAAGCCACTTTTGTCTTGCCTGACTGGAATCATTTAATGTCATTTTAAAGGCATAGCTCTGCGTTACATCATTACAATCTGCTAGATTTATAATAGTCAGTGAAGTCACCATTATACCTTCTCATAATTTTCCTCTTTCACCAGTGGTCTAATATCCCATTAGTCCTATTTTTCAATTATGAATCTAGCTTTTGGACAGGTAACCTTTACTTAGAATACAATATTTAACTCACAATAACAGTAAGAATTACTTTATAGTGACATTTTGATTAATAAACCACAAATCAGTCTTACTGAATTCAAATACATTTCAGATGCAATGGAAATGAGAAATAGCTTTAAAATATAAGGGTTAATATTGAAAGTTTTGCCAATGTTTCKGCAAGAACTATAATTCTTCTCATTTTTTTAATTCTAGTTCAAAATCATGTTATTTGTTCTCTTTGTACGTATTTGTAGCACAGAAGTTTCTTGGTATAAGAACATGCATGTGAAGTTAGAGTCAGTATCATATGGAATAAAGTATATTGCATATTGTGCTTTCTTTTCTTCTACCTTTGTTAATGCGTGAGTCAATATGTTTGTGTTTTTGGTGTTATGTCTAATATTGCTGGTGTATAGACTAGGTCTGAAATTAATAGCTTTCTGTAAAATCATTAATTTTAGCAGTTCAAAAACTTTCAGCTGTAAAGTGTACATTGAGAAAACTGTACCCTTATATCTGCACACTTGCTCTAGGCTGAGTCACATTGTCTCGTTTGTATTCTCTCAATTTTAGGGTCTCTTGGATGACAAACAGGGCCACATGCCTCTTCTTTCTACCCCAGTGCAGTGTTTGAGGCCCAAAATATTTATTCTCATTTCTTAACATTTTGGCTTTTTAAATGTGTGTGCTGATTGGTGCCACAGTTTTGATGGATGAGAAAAGGTTCAGATCACAATGAAGCAGCAGATGAATAGCTGACCATGGCTGACGGATAGGACTAGGCTTTCTTCTAAAAGGAGGATTCTTTGTCACGACAAAAACTAACAAGCAATATATCTGTCCACGGAGATAATTTGCATAGATACACCTCAATGAGTTCTGAAATTAATTTCAGATCAACAGTTATGATTTTAGTGCCTGAGGCTAATAGGGCAGTTGCAGATAGATTTATGTTGTCATGGTTTCTGACATTTTTGTAAGTGAAGTAAAATAGCTTATTGACAGCCTAATCATATGAACAGTATTCTCTGTTCCAAACTTCAGATGTGCTTAAGAAATAACCAAGTATTTGTGTGTGGTCCTTCTCCCCCTTCCCTGCTTAATAATGATTCTATCTATTTCTTCTGGGATAGAAAAAGGAAAATAATGGAAACATGGTGACTTGAAAAAGTAGCAACAAGTCAGAGAATGACAGAAAGGAGGAGGAAAGTGCTACACTTCACCAAAGTTTCCCTGGATATTGCAAAACATAAATYATTATATACATTTTCATTTATTACCAAACCTTCACTCTGCACATTCAGCCATCATCTCCACATATCTCTGTTCATTTCAGAGCTCAAATGAGAAACAATGATGTAAAGGTTGCTCTTTGCATAGCACCCAAAGTATTTATGGGCATAATTTTTCATCAGGATCTCTTTGCAAACTCTTCTCTTTGCCACTGGACGAACTGTTCCTCCCACACACCAATAACTATTGTTAATGTGAAGAAGAAATACAAGTTTCGATTTTTACATTTAAGCTTTTCAGTCTGGGATTAAATTTACAAAATTTCATCACACATATTTTCGTATCCTTGCTTACCTTTCAAAAAAAAGAAAGAGAGGGAAGGAGGGAATGATATTCTCTCCCACTTCTCCAGAAAATATATAGCTTTCATGAAACAAAAAAGTTGAGTATCAGTCACTGGTTTAACTATATTTTGCATGAAAGGATCAAATGTCCATATCCCTGACAATTCAAGATAATGAAAAAATATAAACATGAGCTTTGTCCTTTGTTATGAGGGTCAGGAGATACAATCACTCACTTAAACTATTAAATGTAATGCATACAGGCATAGGGAGATGAAAAGTGCCAGTTTAAATTAGCTTGACCTGCAGTGTTGACTCCTGGACAGATGGCATAATATACCCTGACTTCATTGCCAAGGCATTAGAAGTACACAGCAAGAGCCCAYTGTGATATTAAGAAAAAGCTCAGAAGCAAATTCAGACTGAGAACCAAAAACCTGCTGCCCCCCCGTGAAGCTCTTGGCTTCTTTTTACCAGGCCTATTACAATACAGAATGAAGTCTTCTCAGTTTTAGCTAAAGCAACGCGGTGCTCGAGCAATGAACAGTCACTTTCTGCTTCGCCATCCAGTAGACTTCAGGATGAGATKCAGAGTCCTAAACACTAGGCTGACAAAGGGCAAACCAATCAAAGGCAATATATTCTTTCTAGGAGAAAGAAAAGCTAAATGTATCAGAACCCCACTCTTCAACAAAACTGGCAATCCGTTTAAGAACCACACAGGCATAAAAATTAGGTAGATCTGTAAATCTGCATATAGTATTTCTAAAGCGACAGCAAGAGTCAGCAAAAGAGCTGTTTCTACCCATAAAACTTTCTATTGTTAGCAGAAACTGGAGGATCTCTCCCTACCACCACCCTCACACTCCATRCACACAGGTCTTTTTAGTAGATTTTAAATTAGAAGAAAAACAAAGTGCTTATCCAACTTCCCCTTTGCATTCATTCTTGAAATTGCGAGGGATGTCTCTGAAATGAATGGGTAACTCACTGCCTAACATCCTGAGAAGCAGAAGTGGGGTACGGTGCAGTGCAGAGTACTAACAGAATAGCAGGGTATGCAAAAACAAAGACCTGGAGGCTAACGGCATCTCRGCAAGTGAAAGGCACTGGGGAAAGAAAAGCAATTAGCCATTTTTGCAAAGCATGAAAGTTGGCATCATGAAAATGGTTGGCTCCAAATATCCATGACATATCCAAGTGAAGGTTTGCTACTACACRCTTTGGGAATTCAGATATTACGGGATCTAAGTGAAAAGGACACCTTGCAATACAAATACCCATTGCTCATCAAGCAGGGTCACCCACAGCTCTAAATGTCACCTGGAATCTGTTTTGTTATCAGGTCCCTTTATAAAACTAGAGAAAAATAATATCCCTGAAATCTCCTCACGTTGCCTGTCCTGCAAGCGCAGAAASCATAATAAAGGGCAAAGAGAGTTAAGAAAAGATATGATGATACTATATAAGCCTTGAATGGAAAGGAGTCATAGGATGCTCTGTCTGCCATGTTTGCATTACTCTCGAGAGCCCTGCCCAAGTTTATCATTCTCTTTAGTCATTTTTTCATTTTTTTGTACTGAGACAATCCTACAGGAAGCCAGAAAGTGATTTATTCCATAAAATGTATCCGATTCAAATCGTTCCTGCCAGTGACCACACTTTCCATTTTGTTTTGGAGCAGAGCATAATCCTTCCCATTCCCTCCCCTTCCCCCTACCCCATCTTTATTATTTTATGACCATAAACTTGTGGAAGCTCCCATTTTAAAGGAAGAAAATAAAAAAAAAAAAAAAAAAAAAAAAAGCAGAGAGAAAGAACATTTTGTCAACTACAAATGAGCTCAATGTGAAACTACAATCAATCAGCCTCAAAGCCCCACAGCAATTTGTGGCTTTCATTATGGGCTTCACTACATTCTGAGGATTCTCCAGGCATTTGCTTTTTAAAATTGTATTCTACCTTTGTTAAGTGGCTCACAGAAAGTCTACACACCAAGTGATCAATTACAAAGTGTGGTTTATTTTCAGCATAGAACATCTCTTAAAGTGTGAACAGTTTGTCCAAAATTTTCAAAGTATGGGAGGAGAAAGGGACTTGTGTTTCTGAGTCTGTTTTTTCTAACTATGTCTGTTAATCTAATAGAAGATATTTAATCTTAAAAATACTACCTAGCCTAAAATGACACACCAGAGCAAGAAGTCTGGATTTAGCCCTCATCTAACCAGGGCCTTCTGGCACCTGCTTCATTAACTTAAAGCACCCTCTTAACATTAAGCATATGAAAGCACCAGCTCCAAAAGGATTGGGCAGTTTCCATCCATATCTGAAGAAGGAGGAAAAAAAGAATTATCTCCCTGCCTGAATTTAATCATGCATATTAAAAATGTTGGCTTTTATGACTAATGGAAAGTTGAAGTACTTTCTCGGTGTATTATTTTACAGGATTTGCAACAGAGTGGAGCTTTCGGAGCCTCCACGACGCTGCGCGTGTGCACCCTGCCCCTTGTTTCCGTCCGGCAGCGCGGAGGCGGTGGATAACGGCACCGTTGGGGTAGTTACTGTACAGGCAAAAAAACTGCTGCGGTAGCTACTGCCAAACATACAGTTTGAACTAATACGGAGCTGGAGCTGAAGGTCTAATCAGAGAGCACTTAGAGCAAGCGAGGGAATATTAAAAGCTCCCTCGCAGTTCAGAGCGAAGAGAGGCCTCTAAGTAGGGCAGATCTCCGTTCCCGGCTGTCAGAAGGCTGAGTTGTAACATGAGCTGGGCTCCATTTGCTTTTCCATTTATATAAAAACCTTTTTGTTCCTTTTGTTATAAACTTAGACCTCCAGAATAAAGCCTGGAGGAAGGGGGGAAGGGGGAGAAGCACTTGCTGCCTGAAAGATGTAGTTTGTTGTTTGACCACCTTATACAGCATACAGTTCCCAGACAGAGGGGGAACTTGTAGCAGTTACAGTTTGCTAAGAAACAAAGCGCTTTCCTCATCCAGAGACTCCAGCCCAGTCCCTGCCCCCAGGCGCTACACTGCAGAGGAAAGAGAGTTAAGCACACCAGGAGGAAAAAGCAAGCACAACCGTCTTCTGTTAAAATACTTCCACCTATGGAGCAAGCCCTTCCTTAGGGGATGTTTTATGATGGGAGGACGTTGGCAAATGGAGACTGYAAAAGCATTGCAGGGCACAGAGGAAGAGACTGATAGGATGGGAACAGGGTAGGAATATTAAGAAAGCTCTGAATTTAGCATTACTAAAGGCAAAGGAAGTACACCTTGGACAGGACAAGATAAAGCTGGGGGAGGACACAGGAAGACATCTCAGAGAAAAACCTGTCTCCAGGGGCAGCTATAGCTGTCAAACAAGCTAAGAGGAAGCGACATGATAATAAACAAAACTGATGTATTGATCATGCAAGAATAGTGTATCTTGCTACACTCCAAACAGACTGGAACAAGAAGAATAGTAAGCAAGAGAAGAAAATGGGATTGCAAGAATTAACGTRAGAGTGAAAGGGCAAATATATGTATTTTAGTTTTCTCCAAGAAAAGATGTATTTCCCTTTTAATCATGCAAGGAAAGAAGCAACACAAATTGTTCTTAGCATGGATGTGTCTGGAAGGAAAATATAAAGCAACCAAAAGGCTTTCCTAAGTCAAGAGTTATGAATAGTAGTAAACAACGGCAACTACACTTTTCATAAAATTTCAGCTTTCATCATTGCTTTTATGAAGAGCCCTTATCATTGCTCCCTTTTTATAGATGAAGGGAAAAATTATGTGTATATAAATGATGAAAATCACCCAGAGGGAAGAGCCAAGAAAACGGAAGCACATTTCACCCATGAAGCTATATGCCTGCTGAAGCCAAATGCAACTGTAGCTAAAGGGAGCACRTAGTGAAAACTCTTTTCACACAATGAGTGATGTGGGATGAACAAGGAGAGTCAAGGGGTCTCCAGGTGAGACATTCCTGTATGCCTCTACACTGGACAGATACGTCGCTATATTCAGGAACAACAAAATCCATCCACTTCACAGATTCCATATGCAATAATCTTTAGTCAGTTCATTGCTCCTGTTGGAGTATCACTGGCCTRTAAAGACAACAAAACCACATCCAGAATCATTTTTGCTGGAATAAAATATGTGTTATTATAGTTGGTAAGAACCAAATATACCAACAAACCAAAAAGCAAACACTTGTAACATGCTAAAGAAGAACCTAAGTGCCCAAAATGAGAGAAATTACTTAGTATTGCTTTCTGAATCCTAGGAAAGCACTGTCTTTTTAGAAACCAACACAAGAAAGTTATGTTTTGCGGTAACAGAAACCAGAACTAGACACCTGGAAGAGAGGGAGTCACAGTAAATAACAACCAATTATTATACTCTTTATGACTATACTTGTTTTATGATGCTAAATTTAAACTGAAAAAAGCAAAGATGGATCTCATAAAAGACTAGCTCCATTTTGGAAATGACTACCTTTCTTTGTTCTATATGAGCTCTATAACTTCAGCCACTAGAGGAATTAAGCAAGATTTTAGATTTATCAAGTGCCTACCAGTCAGGCTTTACAAAATATAAATAGCCAGCAATTTTCAGAGATCAGCAGAGCAATAGGAACTTTTATTTTTCCCTTACCTCTGCCCTCAGATGTTTTCTCATTTAGACATTATACAGAGAGTTCCTCATCACAAGCACTTCAGGCATTACGCATATTGTAGATTTGTAAGGCTATATGTTTAAAGGGGAGGAGGAAGAAGCTAACGATCTGAAAAATAGCTGTCGTATTCAGTGGCAATATTTAGGGTCTCTTGAACTAAATATACACACAGTTCTCTGATGGCACATAAAATGGCAAGTAGTGGTTTATTGCTGTATACACCAATGAAGTMGTGTGCTCAAAAAGACACAAAAGCCATGTAAACAAGCATAAGTACACTGAGGAAGCTAGAGGAAATGCAAGGTAGCATGACATCTCCTACCACACTCTGCAAGACCCACAGTGCTTGTGTTAAACATATGGGCTGGAAGCTTGTAAAGTTTGAAAGGGCTTAATATGGTAATGGTGAAGGTAATACTTGGATGATAGTTCTTCCATACTCTTCTCCATTTGAACCTTTCTGCTTCCTCACCAATGGAGCAGAAAGATTTAAACAGCTCTAGCTGGGACAGGAGATGGCACTGGTCTGAGATAAGTGGAAAACGATGGGAGAAACTAAGCTCCTTTTTAACTTCCTTTCTGTGAATCCAACAGGGTCCTAGAAACCACACTTTATATCAGTTTTTGAAGGATAAGTCCTCAGCCAGTGTTCTGTAAAATATGCTCTTTTATGTTTTAAAAATAGGAAAAGCCAACAGCTTTAACGTTTAAAATTCTATTCTGTTAAAATAGGTTTATTTCTACTTTCCCCTCAGTTCTCTCTCTCTTGCTTCTCTTCTTTTTTCTTTAATTGTTCCAAATCCGATAGTGGTAAGTTTGCTAGTTGGATAAGCTTCAGCATGAAGTTTTATGGCTGAGATAATATAAACTTCTGTAAATTGAAGTAGCAAAATGCTGCCAATTAGCTTTAACAATAATGGAAAGGGGAATATTGCTTCTGAAATAAAAGCCCCTTTCTGCTACTTGCTAACAAGTGCTGAAAGAGATTACTTTTTTATAGGTATGATTTCTTTTCTGCCTCTCCTTACCACTGATTTATAAATATATAAATAGGTATACTAAAAGCATATAGAAGTCTTCTATCATCCTGTTATTCAGTAGCACAACTCCATTGATTTAACTGACCTATTCCTGATTTATAAGCAACAGAAGGAGAGCAGAATCATATCCACAGGGCAATAGGATCTTTCTCTCTAAAATTTGGTTTTAAATGTTAGTCAGTGCCGCAGTGATCAAAAGATGCCACAACAGTAGCAGCATCTCTGTTATTCTGAAATTTTCTTGCTTGTAAACTTCAGACAAAACCTCTTTTTGTTTGTTGATGTGAGCATTTTAACAGGAAACAAGAGTTCAGCCACTAAAAAGCACTTTTTTTCCGACACAAATTTCACCATTGTGCTGTGATTGACAGCCGTCCCAATGTCTATAAACAACCTACAAGCCTCCCAAATTGACCATTCAGTTCCTGCATCCAACATTTAAACACTGAGCGATTTTTGCGCTCAATAAAATTCCTTTTCATTTCACCCTGGGTTGCCATGTCTCTTCAAACAGAGACAGAAAAGCAGTGCTCTGTGTCAGACAGATTTTAATTTTCAGTCCTCATCCATTCGTACAATGTAGACACAAGCAAACAAACCCTACCCAAAGCCTAGCAACCCGCAGTTTAAACAGTCAATGCATATGAGCTACGGGATGAAGGCCTGGACCTGTTCACACATGAATAAAGAAGATTAAGATTTTCTTTCAAAGACATGAAGCCTTTTTGACAGCCTGTGTCAACAGCGCTGTCTGCCTCTCAATGTGAAACAGTCTTCTATCACAGGTTCCCACAGGGAGGTCTTGCTTATTAGCATGCTTTACACTTCCATTCCTTGTCAGTATTTAATTTAAGAATAAGGGTGCAAAGTTTTGCAAACCCTTACTTACCCACAATGAAAGGATAACTTACTGGAGGCGCTGAAAGGAAATGCCAGCTAACACGAACACCTACAGGGTACATTTTTTAAAAGAGGATAACCTAGAAGCAAAAAAAAGAAAGAAAGAAAAAAAAAGGAAAAAAAAAGGGAAAAAAAGGGATGAAAAAAGAAAAAAAAGAAAGCAAGCAATGGATACAGTGATGTTTTTCTGTTAGCCATTGCTGAAACGTCCGCTGCATTTGCAGCCTCTTTTAGTAGCTTACTCTTGCAGAATTCCTGACAGCCCACATAGTACACATGTTCTGTGCAGGGCAACATTTCAGCTAAAATTTCGGATCTAAAACCATAAACCCCTATCCAAACAATAACAATAATACTGACTGAATTCATCCAGAAGTGCAGGACTGGAAGGGACCTCCAGAGTCACCAGCCTGAGTCGCCTGCTATCGCAGGAAACATCATGTAYCCCTCAAGTGAGCCAGCACTCCTCTAAAACAAGGGTCCTTCTCACAACACCCTGCATCTCCAGAAGTTAAAACCAACATTTCCACAGAGGAGGAGGATTAGTCCTAGCAGAAACAATTTCGATTCCRTTTTTTCTAATCTAATGGCAGCATCAAATCACCATTACGTAATGATGTTATCATATTGTTTAAAATCAAAATATTCAAAGACTCCAGTCTTCCAAACATACTAAGGGGGCTGTTTGATAACGAAGTGAGGGGTCCCAGTGAAGGTAATTGCCTCATATAGACGTAGAGCACATGCAGCTTTCTGGATGAGGGTTAAAATTTCTTCAGAGCAAAAAATAATAGGGAAAAAACAATACCTCCTTCAAAACTGATWTAATTTTTGTTTCTAAGAACACATAAATGTGTTGTATTAACTCACTGCCGAGGTAACACTACAGATTTGTTATCATTTAATCGTTTAGCATAATACTGAGATTTTGAAATTCTGACAGGAGAAAGTTACAATTTTCAGTGCAAAAAACTATTTCAACAAGGAACTGATTATGTCTCAGTGAAGTAAGTGAGAAAATCTCCAATTTTTCTCAATATTGGACTTAAAACAGCAAGATTAAATGACCATAGTCCTGAAAACCAAGCCATAATCCATRTCACAGGAAGCAACATCTCAAGCAAGAAAATGACAAAGATAACTTTCCAAAATTACTAAAGGTTTTGTTAAGGCCAAAAAAAACTTTGCATTTGGATTTTGAGGGGATTATTTTTTTTAATCTTACAACTGAAATAAAAGGAAATGAGTTGTTCCTGGCTCTAATGTAAAATTTGACAAGTGAGGTACAGGAAAAGAGCAGAAAGACCTTGTAGCCAGAATTAAGTAGTTGAGACTAGAAAGGATAACTAGGAGTACTTGGATTAACATTAAATACATCAAAAATCTTCCTTTAAAACTGTGTACTATATACAGTACAGATTCACCATCTTTCACAAGTATCTGAAGAGCAGATGCTTTTTAATAGGATTCTTGATTTCTTCYGCACTCTCTAAAATTTGTAATTTATTGTATGAAAGCTAATAGAATTACACTAGAGATTCACTTCTCTTTTATTCTGGTATAAAACATAGCAAAGAAATAGTCTAGGTTTTTTAATTAGTTGTTTTAAAGCAGTACACTTCAAGTTCTACAATTTGATTCTAGCAAATTAAAACTTGAGCCAACATTTATTTTTGTCAAGCAAATATGTGCCTTAGTGCACTGCTGTTATAATTCATAACATATTTAGTTATGTTCTCAAAGCTACATATTTGTTTAACAGAAATAAACGTCATCTCAAGTTTTAATTTACTAAAGTCAAATTTGTCTAGACCGCTAGAGAAAAATTACACAGGTCAAAAAACAAAGATAAATAAGTAAAGAAGATGTGCAAATACAGTATGTGTGCAAGAGTCTGGATTTTATTCTCTCCAATGTCAGTTATTTATAGGTATTAATTTTCAGATGGAACATTAGGTTCTAGCAATAGTTAGTGGCAGGCCTATAAATAAAGCATCATTTCCACCATGAAAGTAATAAAATAAAATAAAATAAAATAAAATAAAATAAAATAAAATAAAATAAAATAAAATTGTTGGGTTTTATTTTTTGATCAAGTTTTTAGTCCTAACATAAAAAATGAAAGCATACATCCATTCCTTTTTTGAAAACTCATGTAACCTTTTTGCATCTTCTTTCGTAATTCAATTCACTCAATATCTTCCAGGGTCTCAGGGCGCAGCCTTTTGTTTTACTTTGTTTCATTCGAGACAGATGGATTATTTGGAATAAAACACTCTTTTTAGGTTTAGATGTACTATTTGCAAAAACAACTTTGAAAACAGTTTGGGGAGTCCTGTAACTTCACTTGCTCAGAGCCTCCACATTTGTTTAAAAATGATAATAATAAAAAAATGCTAAAACCCCCTTGAGTTAATGTAGGTCATTTTTCTCTCAACTGTGTTTATTAAAGAGGTTGAATAGTAAAGTCCTTCAAGAGAGAAATTTCACAAAGCATTGTGAAGTCCCTTCCTAAAATGACTGGCGTCTCCCCTTGCTCTTCCGCAGTCAGCCTCAGGGGGCTGTGATTTTGCAAATGGCATTTCTAACCTGTTGTTCTTACTGGGACTSTCTAGTCTCCGTTTCCTAACCAGACAGGAGATCATCCTTCGCCCTGCAGGCTTTCGGCTTCGCTGGCGCCCTGGGACAGTGGGTGCCACTGCCACCCTGCAGGCAATTTTCAACGAGCATCGCTGCAGTACAAGAGTTGAAGGAACAACGCTGTTGCTATTTCTTAACTTCCAGTTACAGCAAGCAGTAGTAAATGTGACATAAAATACTTCCTAGACATTCTCACTACTAGATCCACTTGATAGAGTAGGCAGTAAAGAGGAGTGAGAGAAGGGAAAATTTAGGACTACGTGTCAGGGAATGGGGAGCTGAGAGAGACAGGACAAAGGCTGGCAGATGGGAGAGGGAAAGAAATAAGGGAGTTGCTTAACCATGAGCAGCAACTCCCACTCATTTTTATCTGGGGTATCTCTAGAAGGAAGGTCTGTGCTGTGGCGTATAAGAACTGCTGGCTGCCAAAGGCAAAAGCAAGCAAAGTCTGCATGTGATTGAAAGGTCCTGGCTGCGGACTCTCACAGGTGGCACCTTAGCACAGAAGTGCCAGGCTGTCCTGGACAGTCACAGACAGTCAAATTTGGTAATCATAATCCTACAGTTGCTGTATGAAACGTGCAGGGAAGAATTAGGTTGAAGTGGCTGTTCTAATTCTGTCTTTCTATGACTTAGCAGTTGTAAAACCCAGTTCCAACCCTTTGGAGTATACTGTCCCGCATGACCATAGGACCTTTCCAAATTACTTTAAGCCACATGTGTTTCTCTCCTACAGGCTCGGAAAATCCAAAAAAAAAGGCACACACTCTGCCAAAAGTTTGGACTTTTTTTAGTGAACTATGGCAATGTATTTAAACTGAAAACCAAAATAACTTATTTTGAAATGTTGTTGTTGTACATCAGACCTTTCCTCATATGTCTAGTCCCCAGGTCAAGCCATTACTTCCTCTGGAGTTCCATAAATTCCTCTGYTAGTACATAGGCTATGCAACTTGTTGAACACCTGCTGGCAGYTTCTTAGGAAATTTTGTTTTGGGGACTTAAATGTTTCTGTATCCCAAAATTACATTTTACAGATAATTACAAGGTGCACAAACTGTTGTGATATTGAGGTGATCAGGATTCACACCTCTCAGACTACATTTTCAAAGGTAGTTTTACCAGCAAATGTATTTTAAACATATTTTAAATGACTCACAGATTCTAGGATGTATCTACCATCGATGAATTGCATGCTTTTGGGGGTACTTCAGACTGTATTCCATCACTGAAAAGCTGTCTCTACAGAAAGCAATTTTTCTTAGGAAAATAAACTCCTTTAGAGTGGCCAGCTACAGGAACATGATATGAAAAGTAAGACTGCTGTGTTCATTTTATCATATGACAATTCTCAAACATTTACCGACCCTTTTTATTGTTGTATTCAGGCTTGCTCAGAATGCAAATGTGGCTGAAAGGTTTAGAGTACCTTCCTGGTAGTCTCTCCTGCAAGCAAATGGACAAGAATCAAGTAGGCTGAAATTAATAAAGAGAAGTTCTTCATTCCTTCTACTGTGAACTGTTTGACCAGACCCACAGGAGACAGTAAATTGCTTCAGAAAATTTTGGTGCGGCAAAGAAAATCTGGGAGAAGGAAAAGAACTGAGAGAGCAGAACAGGATGAGGCAATCACTTGAAGAAAGGGAGAGCAGCAGCTGCTCATCCTGGCATTGGCCACAGAGCCATGGCCTGGGATAACATCTGAGCATACCAGGTACCTGCTTGCTGTTTAAGCTACCACTCCTTCCAGTTTCTGAATCTCAGTCACAAAAGGAAGGAAGTTTTGCTCGGACCAGATGCCTGGACTGGGGCAGTTCTGGGCATGTGAACAGTGAAGAACCTCTAGYACATAAGGGGCATCACTGAGGTCCAACAGGGTGATACCTAGTGAATGGTTGCACCTGTAGAACAAGGATTATGTAGAAAAAATTTGAATGTTGGACCCAATTCAGAGCTGAACTTTAATTCATAGTATTTCAAAATTCTGTTCTGTTCTGTGACAAAATATGTTCTCTGATCAAACAGATTCCCAGTTGTCCCAATACTTCTATTAGCTTCACCACAAAAACAGACAAGGGAAAAAACAGTTGCTTAATGTTTTCGCAGTTTATAGTATGTTCAACATTCATCTGGTTTACCCATCTTGTTCATAATCCTAAAATACTCAGCTTTAAAATAGGGTATTTTACAGATTTTTACGACTTTGAAACATCTGTACCAAATATTGTGGGACAAAAGTTCCAAAATTACACACTATTTAATAAAAGTTGTTTATGTTGGTTAAACAAGAGTCAGTTATTGAAAACAGATTCACGAAGGATAAACTGCTCTAGTATATGAATTGTTTACGTTTATTGCATTGTCCTTAAGTATATTTAGATATAGTAAGATATTAAATTAGTTTACTAAACTAATGCAGCCTTATAAATCTATATTTGGGGACTTTGTATAGCAGTTGATTATGGCACAGCACTAAGCCACTTACTAGCATTTTAAAATTAATCTGTTTGAAGAGTAACTAATAAACAGGAATAGCAATAACAGGAATTGTTAAACAGTTATTAATGTGTTTATATGAGAAACTTTCCTGTCCACTTTACAATTACATAACCATTTTTGCATTGCCACAGATGATGACTGACCATGATGAGTTTATATCTTTCCTAATTATGGTTCCTTTCAATATGTGTCTTGCAGTACGGCATAGACATGTTCACTTTAGTACCAGAAAAGTTATTTAAGGTCCCCAAAGAAAGAATTGCAATGAGATCTGTTTTAGTGAAATAATGWATTTTTGTGAAATTGCTCAAAGTAAACTATGTTTTCTCTGCTATTTCAATGTAGCTGTAAGAAGATGTACTACATTTTTCAGTCATCCCGCGTGACAGGACAAGAGGCAATGGGCAGAAATTGAAGCACAGGAAGTTCCGCCTGACCGTGAGGGGGAATTTCTTCCCTGTGAGRGTGAYRGAGCACTGGMRCAGGTTGCCCAGAGAGGTTGTGGAGTCTCCTTCTCTGGAGATCTTCAAGRYCYGCCTGKATGCAACCCTGTCTAMCATGCTCTWGGTGACCCTGCTGAGCAGGGAGGTTGGAYTAGATGATCTCCAGAGGTCCCTTCTGACCTTATTGATTCTATGATTCTATGATTTCCTGCTCTAGCATGCCAATAATCTAAACTATAAGAAATGTGTTGGATAAAATAAGCAAACAGACTAGTTGATCAAAGCATCAACAGTTAGTGACTTTTTTCAACATTTTTTTTCTGCATATACTCTTCTGCCAATAGCTAGGATCGCATACCCCTAACGATTGTATTCAGTCCATAGGCCAGTGAACGCATACATCGCATTTATAAAGCATTGCTAGCAGAAGAAAAGGAAGGAGTAGAGATGAGGGAGGGAAGAAAAAGAAGAATGAAAAGGATGTACTGCCATTAGCAAAGCATTTTTCACTTAGAGTATATTTAAGAGGGCATATGTCATGTGTTTGCCCAAGTACTTGTTCTCTATTCCCCATCCTCATATCCTCAGAGGCAGCTGGGTATTCCTTTACAAGGGCAAGGAGAGCTTAGCTAAATTAAAATTAGGATTGGGAGTTTCTCTCCAATGTTCTTTTTCCTTGAAACAACATATTCCTTTCTCCTTCAACAATACTTGGCTCACTAATGTGGGATTGTGACAAAACCTGGTTAAGGAGGCATCCAAGGTTTACGGAGGGAGCCAGCTCTTCCCACTACTCTCCACCAGTCACTTAGCAGATGTTATTCTGCAGGTAATGCCAGGGTCCAACTGCTGCTCTTGCTGGAGAAAGCCATCCTGCTCACCTGCTGGAGACAGGAACTTTACTGTGACTGTTTCTGCAGGCAGCTCGTTTATTCAAACTAGAACAATCCAATCTCTCCACTGGGTTAAAGGATCCTGGACCACAGATGCCTCACTGGATAATTGAGACTTGAACATGGCAAGACAGGAATTGCAGCCGCCTGGGTTTGCACACAGTTGCAGCTTTCCTCCTGCCAGGGAGGCAGGACCTACACACATGAGAAAACATCATTTGATAAACTCCAAACACCCGGCAGCGGCACACTTCCTTCTTTGTTCTCTGCAGTACAGAGCAAATGGTTTGATTTCTGCCTTTCCACAGGCAAGACTGACTCTGTGTTGAGATTACATATCAGACAAGGTAAGAGCGAAGGGAGGCACACTGCAGCCATCAGCAGGGATGGAGATTTGAACAGTTCCCTCCCAGAACATCACTGAACCTTGTGGCATGACTACAACATGCCAAATAWGTGGCAAACAAAGACGGACCCATGCCCACTCAGGTCATATAAATAGAACAATTACAAGTAATTGAGTCCCACATTAATATCATTAAAATCTTTGGCATTAGCACTTACTTACATCAGCTTCTTCAACACCACGCATAAGTTCTTGTTTAATACACCAAAAGTCTACTTCATATTCAAGGAATAAAAGAAATTCTTCACAGTTCTGATGTTTTCTTTCCAGATTCTGACAAGACCTGATCAGAAATTAGTAGATAGGATGGGATCACAGCATGACTGCAGGCAGTAGTTGGAAATCTTAAGTTGTTCAGTAGGTCTGATAGAATAGCAACAGAACACAGCTGAAGAATACAGTACCACAAATCATAAAGCCTTATTGTCAGTACTGGAAAAATCAACTTTTATGTGACTAGCTCCACCTTTAACAAAACATTCACTTTTTCCACTAGTGAAATATTGGGTGATTTGGTTGTTGGGAGTCGGCTGAGGTTTGATATGCCTGGTTTGTCTTTGGTGGGTAATTCATTTGGATCTTGAACACCTAAACCAGATGTTTGTATTTAATAGGTCAGTGAGCCTCATAAGCAAGTCATTATTTAATAGTAGAATTGGGTATTTCAACATCTCTCTCTCCTTTTCCACTACCAAGCAGACATGGTGTCACACATACATACTTTTATCACTTGTGTGCAGCACACTGTAAGCATTTAATAGCTTTAAGAGTTGTATGCAGAAGACTGATGTAATTTTTTAGCAGTTTATAGGAGCTCTAACTACAGGTTTATAGGATACAAAGGTTTAAGTATTCTATGTCTGGGGCAGATTCTGAGGTGGAAAGAAAAAAAAAGAAAGACATGTTTGAAATATAATACAGATATGTTTCAAATATCACAACAGTAACCTATTAAGTTCTCCTTCTAACTGATTTGAATCACTATTCATTCAATTCATTTGAATGAAAGACTAATTTGAGTCTGTTGTATTCATTAAATTGCATTCACAGCTAGATATTTTACAGAGCTGTCAACCTTTCTTTAATGTGAATCTGGAGTGAGTTTACTGAGGTAAGTTTGAGTTCCAGGCTGAACATTCATTTTCTTTACTAAATTATTTTGGATTTGCTCCAGAGTAACAGGGTAGGGTTTGGTCCATCATTTCAAATATTACAGTAATTTCAAACATTGTGTAGTAAGCAAACCTATGATATCCATAATCTATAGATACACCTATTTACCAACTGAATTCAGATTTAGAAACAAGTAAGTAGAAAATGGTCAAGATGTTCAAATCTGAAGTCTACTTTGCCTCTTTTTCTCCACTCTAAAAGCTGCCAGTTCACATTAAACAGAGGAATTTCCAATGTGACGGGGCAGAATTTAGCCCCCAAACTGCCAAAAGGGCAAAATAACCCCAATTCTTAATCCCAAATGTCTTTTGGGATAAGACAGAATTTTAAAGTAGGATTTAAATGTCATTTAAAGACAGTTTATAAAATCAAGAAATGGTCCATTAGTATGAACAAAAAGATCCTTATAGGTACATAATTTAATTAAAAACTAAATATTTAAACATAGTAATGTAATTGTAATAGATAAAGTTTGTCATATTACAAATAAAAAATTAGATGTTGGGATAAATATTGAATTAAATAYGGAATAAATTCAACAGAATGCCAAAGTTCACTGCATGTTAAACAGTAGAGGTAACAATGCCTAATTGCCTGATTTTTTTTCAGTAAACTTCTATTTTGAGTTATTTAGAACTTTGCCATATTTAAATTGTTCATGCTGAAGTATGTCATGCTGTTTGCTTGCTTCAGGCTGCGGTCTTCTAGACCATTTCAGCTAAAATGGTTTACTTATTTCCAGAAACAATGACAAAACTATGGTGCCATTTACGCAAAAAATGCTTCCAGCAAGTTCATCAGGAAATCTGGAATCTTTATACCTTGGAACAGCGGCATGATACTGCCCACTAGATTTCTCCCTACAGAAATCTTTCAATTAAAGTTGATATAGACGCTGCTGGCAAGCACATGCTCAGGAACTGGAGCCTGGCAGCTAAATCCTCCAAGGATCCTGCGTGCCTTGAGCGTGCCTCATCCCCACAAAGCTCCTGTGTGCTGGCCACAGGGCAGAGCTGACAGCGCTCCTGACGCTAGCCCTTCTCTTGCACCATATTATGTTTTTCTTAAAATGCCAACTTCTGAAGTCCTGCTGAGCCTAACAGAATCTTTGCTGCCAATATTTTTTTAGAGTAGGCTTCCAGCACTCACAGTTGTGATGAAAAGCTTGAAAACATGGTGCAAGTACATGCTGAAGTCTCAGGAAAAGATTTTAAAACCCCTCAAAACCCCCAAACTCTAATAAATAGAACAACAGAAATGTTATTTTTTTAAAAGTCTTTTAAAGTGTAAAGGGAGTTTCATGATTTGTTGTGGTCTGCCTCATGATTTTTTAAAYGCTTGTGGCTGACAATACTGAAAATAGGCATGTGCTTCCCTGGCAGACGGGCTGCAAGGGCTGCGCTAGTCTTGTTGTGCAGYTACTCCAGAACTAAAGTCCGAAAAACAGTTTCTAATGGGCATGCTGTTCACATTAGTGCACTGGCAGAAAAGGAGGAAACAACCTGATTCAAAGGGAAAGACAGATGGATGAAGAACAGAAAGAGGTATGTTGAGAGAGATCAGAAGTAGAAGCTAGGGGCCAACTGGAAGTGAAGGGAGCAGGTGAGGGCTGGGAAGCAGAAATGGAAGTGTCTAAACCTAGCAGTGAAAATACTCCCTTCAGAAATTTGGGAAGAAATGCAGCAGTCTTGAGTCTCGTATTCTGTTCCTGTTTAGTGCAGTGCAACCCACTGCTGTGAAAYCCACAGATAAAATGTGTGACTGGTCTGCATACTACATAATAACCTACAGCTGCAACCATGGACAACTCCAATGGATAAAGTCTTTGCTGGGTTTTGAAGTTTCCAACCTTGCTGTTGACCTTGTAGTTATTGATTCACTCCCTCCTTCCTTCCCTCATTTTACCTTGTTAAAAGCACAYGGAATTAAATCCAGAAAACAAAACAAAAAAAAACCAACCCCAAAAGTACAAAAAAGGTCAGAATTAAAGTTGTCACAAATCAGTTCTTTACACTGCTTCATTATGACAGTCTTTAATAACACARTCACCTATTTTTTCCACAGCATCCTTCATATGATTACAGACTATCATCACTACATGGTTGGCTATTCTGTATTTCTTCTTATATTATCATATATATAAATATATATATGATAYAGAATTCTTATATCTGAAAATTCAGTGTGCCAATTTAACATTTAGCTAAATCATGCTAAATATACAACAACTATTTCCTTCTGATCTTTGACTTCAATCTTAATGTTGTTTCTATTGTCATGCTTCACAAATAAGCATTTTTTTTCCTGAAGGATTTCTCTCTCCATTTGTTACAGCTAATACTGGAATTGGCAATATGTCGCTGTGAAATGGTTAATTGAAAGGATTTGATCCCCACTATATGAAAAACTCTGCAGCAAAAACAGAGATAAGTACAAAAGTGCATCACTGCAGTGTTTTCAAACTTCTTGTAATACTAATATTGTCCTTTTTCTTCCTGAAAGSCTCTGTTTTATTCACTAACACCTTTCAGCTTCTGCAAAAATATATCAAGTGTTCCTGCAAGCAGACTCATGCAATAAATCCAGTGACCAAAGCTCTGTAGACACAGGACTAACTCTTGCTTTAGGGATTTCTTTTAGCAGGTTATTTTGGCACCATGACTTCTGGCTCTAAGCCTGGCCGTGTAGAGAGACATGTGTCTCCCACCTCCTCCTTTCACACAGATGTCATCGAGGTAACCCCTCAAGTCTATGCTTCTGGCCAGGTGGAAGAAAAGCAATAGAGTAGATGGAAATATCACGAGCCAGAGCTGGACTAACAGTTTGATCTTACTCTCGAAAACACAGTATGTTCTACGCACTTAATAATTAGTGCATTATCATGTAACCAAAGAACACCATAACACATGCATGCACGTAGGCTGAATTAATAATGCTTAGGCAGCCTTAACTTCAGCATTTTTTAACTTCTGAGACTTACAACCTTAGCATTCTTTTAATATAAYTTTCTGGATGTAACAGTCTCTACATATCTGAAAATATGTTTCATGCTTCATTTGCCAGAAATGTTATGAGCTTTGAGTCAACACATTAGGAGTATGTCTCTGTTTTCAGTGGCAAAAGGCCAACTTTTAATTTTGCTTTTTTGCCATTGGCTATGCTTTATCATTTCCTAAACATTTCTTAATTTTTAGAATAAATTTCTAACCAGTATTGCAATATAACAAAGTTCAAATGACTGTACGCAAGAATAGATATACTTAAGGTATTAAAGCATTATATATCAGGGAACTCAAAGTTTCCACTCCATTTTTATTTTGATACCATAAGGTGAAGGTATGTATATATTCTGCTGTGTTTCAATTTAAATCTTATTTTGGGTTTGGCCCTATCCTTCTTTGAGCAGCATTTTGTTCAATTGGTTTTCAGTTTTGCATTCAGGATGTATGATTCTAGAAAATAAAGCAGCAGTCCAAACTGCGGGTAGTTTGGGTGTCCTTGGAGGAATGAGTAATATGAATTAACAAGATTTAGCTRTGTCTAATAAAACATTTGGCTAAAGATAGATAATAATGTTAAGTCAGATAATTTTACTGTAACCAGATCTGTCAGAGATTTTATTGTTGTGAGAAAATGCACACTGCTGTAAATAAACTCTTAATATTGCATAGAATTCACAACAAAATAATAATACATAAGGCAACCTTCCTGAAAAATGAAGCTTGCTTCACAAGCTAACATCTACAGTATACATAGAGAATGTAGAATATAGCCACCGCTGAAGAAAAATGTTGGGATTTTTTTAATCCACTATTTATTGTGAATCTGAACCTATCAAGAGAAACTCATGGCAAATAGGATGAGAACAATGAAGAATTCTTCATTGTTAAGAATTAAATATGATCTGTAAACAGAAATTGTATCTGGAATACCAGGAAAAATATTACTGTCAAAAGTGCACCAGATTTTCACTAAGTCATGTGACAGTTTCAATATTCATCTGAATGTTGCACCTTCAGAAAAATGGACTTTTCCTTCTTCACACTAGATTAAAGTGTTGATTTATTACTGAATTTGATTATTGAAATATCATCATCATCATTCCCAGAAGACACTCCCAATAAAACACAAGTCTGTTTGACCTTCTCCAAGCTGACTTTTTAATTAATTTTAAGACTTTCTTGTATTGAATTAATTTAAAAATCTTTAGCCATCACAAATTTTAAACACTTTTAAGGAAGATCCATTTCTGCTACAAAAAAAGGCCTTACTGTTCTACAGTTAAAGAATACATAGTAATTGAAAACAGCCTGTAGCAATTGTCTTGTTGTCATCATGGTAGGTGGAAGAAAGATACTGAGCATTAACACATTAATAAAAGTGTCTCAGACAGCAAATAATCACAGTAAGTGATGTCAGCAATTCTTCATGACCTTCTAATTTTTTAGCCCTTTATTTGAAATATTGTAATAAAAAACCCATAAGTCAAATCCTGGAATTTCATTAACCTGATCCTATATTGAAAAGTTCRTTTCATATTTCCTTTGAAATTTTCATTTCATCTTTTCAAATATCCATTGCATCAATTCAGACATAGACCTAATGTTTCCATACTGTGGGAGAGAAACAATTTACTTTAAATATCCATTACACATATTTTTAGATTCTATTTAAAGCCCTCGGGAAATGTATACGATATCCACTTGAACACCAAATTAGGTCATTAAGATAAGCACAATTTCTTTAGTGTTAAATCAATATATAGAAAAGGATGCTTTTTTGTACTGATAATTTATGGAAAGATTTGATTGTTACAGTTCCCAGGAAATCCTTACTGTGTGTCTGTAATCTTACTATGCTGAAAGCATTATAGATGGTAAAAAAGATGTTTAAATATCAATCTGAAAGAATATACTATACCTTAAGGCACCATAGAACATTCATCCTCAACATAATTGTTTTTTAGGGAACTTCCAAAATATTTTGTGAAGTGGGCTCTTTCTTGCCTTCAGCTAATGTTGCCTTATCATTGTATTACATGACATTTCCACTGAGAGGAAAAAGGGATAACAGGGATAAACCCAAGAAAAGATATCATGCAAGTTTTTTTTTTTTTTTTTAATGAACTGTGCCCCAATTATTTCTATTAACTTGAAAAATCTCAGTGTCATCACAGTTCTGATTTTGAATATGAGGTAAGCGGTTTCCAGAATAGGTACTAGTTACATTTTTTACTTAAATTTTACCAGCCACGCTCTTAAATCAGTGTCACTCCATTAGCTTGTGGCTCCACTGCAGTGTAAACTAATTTAAGTCTGAATTTTCATGGTCCAGGATGATGTCCCACCGCCCTCCTTGCACCAGCAGCAAGGCTGAGACATCAAAACAATGTGCCACAGGGAGCTGACTTCCCGAAAGCAAATCCACCAAAAATATTAGATTCGGTTTTTGGTCTGTATCAGCTCCTTGAATCATCTCACTGTGCATGCATTTGGGCAGAACAATGTGAGAGGCTATGAAGGCCTCAGAGAAGTCAGCTTGGATTTCAGTCAGCTCGAGCCACCATGGAACTACACCTCTGATATGTGTCACTAAACTCTATCAAATCACTATTCCAAATCATGCTGCTTTTGTGCCAAAAAAAACCTTTTCACCACCAGAATGTGGTAGTTTTCCAAGTAAAAGATGTTCAGATAACATATAATTGATCTGTAAAAACCTCGAGACCATCATAGCCTGAGACACTGATTAAGTGCAACAGACTCGTCTAACAAATGTTGGATCATCCAGCTTCATGATTTCCTGCTAGAAAGAAAAAAAATATATATATATATATATATATATGTATGTATGTATATATCACGGAGTTCTTCAGTGCACAGATGTGCAACAGACGTGGGCTAATTGCTGAGGCTGCAGTTCTTGCTACTTTATAGTAGGACCACGAGGAACATGATACGTGGCTGTATCTACACTGGCAAGTAATGCAGCCCAACATGAGCAGATCTGGAGAGTGAAACAGTCGGTGCCAAGGCCTTGACTTCCAAACTATCTTCATTCCAAGGGGCGAGGGGCTAGTTCAGACTAGCTTTAGTTTGGGCTTGTGGCCAAATACTAGTTAGCAGGTGGGGTGCAGTAGCTCAGCTCTTGGAGCACACTGTACGACTTGGCTTAATCCAAAAGGCAGCCAGTTTGTGTGCTCTGAGAGCAGCCTGTGATATGAACTTATGGCAAGTGGAGATTCTCCTCTTCAGAAGTGCTCTACTGGTCCACACTAAAATGCTAAGATGCACCCATATAATGTGTATAAATGCTGCTGTGATGCAGCCTTTCTAGAAAGAAGAGAGTCCATCAAGGAAAATGGAGTGGAATAAGGCTCCATGTGTTCTCTTTTAGACATATGTACATATGAGACAAAGTTCAACTTTGATACTCATAATTGCTTTTGTTAATGGTGTTTTTTTTCTTCATGGCCAAATGTTATATAAAGTCCTATATATCCTCCAGCTTATTTCAGGCATTTTGCCTGAGTAAAGACTTTAGGCTCAGGCTATAGATTTTAACTTCCTATGATCCTTTGGGAAATATAAATCATGATTGCATGTAACTTGTCTGATTTAAGTGAAAGAAAATACATGTAAGAATGTGTACTTGTTAGAAAAATATGTTTAAAGATGTATTGAAAAAAAATCAAGACCTGTTTGTTGTACTGATGTCATCTACTAAGGTGGGGCACTGCCTGTGAGGTACTTCAATGTTTTGTGGGTTCCTACAAAACTTGGCCAAAGAGCAAAGGCATTTCAGTTTAACAAGCAAATAAATAGCTTTGAATAACCCACCTTGCATCTCATAACATCTGGAATTAAGACATAAAGCAAAGCTAAGGAGAATAGAAAATAAACGCAAGGCTGCCCTCTGCCTCTACCACTGGTAGGATTATAGGTGATAGTGATGGAAACAGTCACTTTTGGACATATATCCTCCATAGGCTTTTCTGTTTTCTACTCTCTGCATTAGCAAATGGAAAAGTATCTTGTATTAGCATAAAATCTAAAATATATTCTTACACAGATGGAAGATTTTCTAAAGAAATAAGTGCTGAGCAGAACAGTTTTCAGGGAATTACTGAATCTCCACAGCCATGCAATAATATTCAAACCTTGCACGAGGCAATTACACTGTCTTGAGATCCAGCCTAAAACTGACAGAGCCGATTTGCATTTAATATTTCTGTTTGGCCCATTTCTAGAATTTTTTATGCTCTTTTAGGATTGTGAGAGAGTCACCTTTGCAATAGCATTACAGAGTCCTCAGCTGCTGGGTAATCTGTCAATGCCAACRTGACCCAACTCCAAAATGTGAGAGGAAGTGAAACAGGAGGAGCAAGGTCACGATCATGTAGGACAAGGGCATCTGAGCGGATAGATCCTGCATATTACTGCTGGCACTCACCATAAAAGCCAACAAAGAGATTTAGCTGTAAAACAAGGGTAAGCGAAAGGAGCATAATCTTCAGAATTTTTCATTTCCATTTCATTTACGGTTGCAAACCAAGTGTTTAAGCTGACAAGTTTTGGCTTTTAATCTGAATTTGGGAAAGAGTGTTTATTTGGGTAGGAGAAGGGTAGGAGGAATAAGAGAAGTAGATGACTAGGATAATACAACTCAGTGATAGCCCTGATTATACTGCAGTTGTTTTGATCTTTAACAAGAGAGCTTGTTTCAGCTACATTTTATGGGAACCCTAAAAACCAGAAAATGTTTTTGCATGTGGAATACCAGAAAAAAATAAAAATAGTGAATTATAAATATCAATTTTATATATGAAGTATCATGCCATGGGTACTACCTTTTAGCTTCAAAAGGGGCAAGCTGAATCTGCACATAGAATTCCAACCAGTTCTTATAGTTTATATAAGATCACAAGAGCATTATGTGACCATTATGGTGCTATTATGCAAGTCGAACATACAAATCTTTAGGTGTCTGCCACTTTAGTAATATCTGAGTGCCCTAATTTAAAGTAGGGAATTAAACATGTAGCAAATGAGAATCACATGGGCAACATTTGGAAAAYAATTACAATAAGTATGTTGATGGAAATCATCCAAGAAAAGCTTTGGTAAAATGAGCCCTGAAGTACATTTCAACTTTGTTTACATTTTTAACACTAAAATACAAAGTTCATATTGTTCTCTTTCAGTCCACCTGGGAAATGAGGGATATTTCTCTTCTCTGTTTCCCAAAAAACAAAAATAAGATTGGAAATAAATGTTAAACTGCTAGCTTAAGGGCATATTTTCATCTTATTTGGAGCAATAATTTTTAATAGCATTAATAAGAGGTGCACATACTGGGTGAATAAATCTATCTAGGATAGCATGTCAAAGGTAGGTGAGCTCAGCTGTGCGTATGTCTTTGTCTGTGTGGAAGTGATCCAAGCACATTTGTATCTTGTATGCACAAGTACCTCAGTAAGAGTCTTTGCCAGTCAGTCACTGCAGAAGTACTTAATAATTTGCATTACTCGAACTTATAGCACTTCAAAAATATATAATATCCATTACAGGTTAATTTTCACAGTGGAAAACACTTAGGGGAAAAAAATACTTGCCAAAGCCTGCCTATGTAAATATATTACAAATGCAAAGCTCAAGAGAAGATGAGCTCTCAGGTGAAGATGCTACTGTTTGTATTTATTTCTCTACTAAAGAAGCATGTACAACTTTCAAACAAGGTTCTTAGTGTAGTAAACACTGTATGTAGCACAGATGTTGCCTTGCAGAGACCTGTAGGTCTCCRCTGTGTCCCAGTTGCTTACTAATACCTTCCAAAGACCCAAGAGGGAGACTATGCAAGCACCCTGCAGTCAGCTTCACTTCTGCTGACCAGATAACTATGAAAAAAGTTAGGAGCACATCAGACAACTTCAGCTAATGAAATAAGGTAAGGCAGCTTCTAGCATAATCTGAGACAGACCATAATCACAACTTGAAGATCTGTTTAGCCAACGAGTTTAGCAGAACAGCTGGTGTTTTGACTCACCTCTTGCTAGTGCTTACTATAGTAAACTCGTGCACTGCAGTGCTGCTAGCACACTGCAGTAGAGTGGCAGGGATTTAAACAGACTAAATAGGGCCTATCCACCTGCCYGGAGTTTTTCTGTGAAAGCATGAAAGCATCTAAGAAGCAGCAGGAGAAGGATGCTGAGGCTGGCAAGACTGGCTTCGCCAAGACAGAGGTCAGATGCTGGATAACTAGAGGAGGCCAAGTGCTGAGGGATGGCTATCATGGGCATGGATGGAATCAATACACAGATTAAGACAAGGTAGAAGGGAASCAGATGATATGTGCTCAGATTAACAAGCTAGAAAGAGGATCCTAGAAATAACATTTTGAAATCACTCATTTTCATGGTTAACATGAAAGCAGGAGGGAAGAGATTACAGGAGCTGAAGTTATGACTCTCTGTAGCAATTAGCCACCTGAAACATATTAAAAAAACTTTGTTCTGTGGCCTAAGCAGGTGTAATTTACACCTTCAGCAGGTAAGACAGCTAAGATACAACCAGACATGGCTTTTAATTACATGTGCTACTAAAGTCACTGTGATTTAAAATAGCAAAAAGAAATATGTACTGCATTGAAGTTAATAAGTAACAGCATAGATGACATCATTCAAATAAATTAGTAGGAAAATAAACAGAAGTAACCTCATTTTGTGAGCTAAGAGTGGCATTGCTCTTACAGCAATAGCTCTGTCAACGCACAGTTAACTTTTAGGTAAAATGACTAAAGCTACACAATATAATTCTGCCCCCCCCAAGCATTTCACTACAACCACTCAGTCAAAATTAGCAAAACAACTACAGTAGAGTCTTCACAAGAGGGACACAGTTTTCCTCCACAAAAAATAATCACCTTCTGACCAATGCTTAACTTCTGAGTACAATTAAAAAATAAACCTCTTACAAATCCCCTCCCCTTTAATTCTGTAGACTTGCCATGGCAGGTCACATACACACACACACTACAGTGCAAAAAAACTCGGGAGACAGTCTGTGAAGTTCACTCATAAATCCTAGAATCAAATGCAGTCTCAGTGTTAGCAGTGAGAAAACTATATGAAATGTAAATTAAACACGGGATTTTCAAACTGATAACAGTTGGTTAGACTCATCCCTCAAGTTTAACTTGATTTCAGCTCAGCACATATCTAAATTACCAAATTGTCAATCAAAGAACCTGGTCCTAACTTTTATGGTTCACTATTCCAGAGAGAAACAGCAGTCTGTGTACTCCCCTAATTGCAAAGTCTCCCAGTACAGATATCAGGCTCCATTCTTTCTTTCTAAGGCTCTCTGRGACATCAAGTGAAGGCACTGCCTATCTCAGCACAGCAAAGAGGCTTTCTCTGCTCTTTCAACAGGAGTGGAACCAACAAAAGTTCACTTTTGTTAGTGGTAGCGATAAACAGTTTTCTTCTGCTCTGCCATTTATATTGAGGCTTATGTCAATTAGCAACTAGGATGAGGAACTGAGGCACAGAGATAATGACATGAAGGCATTTAAGACTGCCTAATGGAATTTCCTACAAGTGTAAATCTTTGACATCTACTGAATTATTTTAATTGTCTTCRTGCTTGACTCTCCCGGAAATCCTGCCACAAGAATCTCTAAAGTCCTGAAAACCTTCAAAAATCGGACCCCAAATGACTTGACCTGGGAAGGTCAGGGCAGATCAGGTAACTCAGAGTGCGTCTCTGGGTCACAGTTCCAACTCTCAGTTCRCTTGCACTTAAAATTACATAACATGTCCCACAGCACTGTGTATCRTAAATGTAAAGTCCATGGAAAAAGTCTTGAAGTTTTCTTGTAATTTTTATACTCTTGAGTCATTGTATATAGRAGCCATTATCTACAGAAAGACCTAAAGGAAACTAGCCACCAAACTCCTCACAGTCTCAACCACACACTAAGTTATCACAGTTTTTGAGGACAATAAATGAAGAAAAAAACTGGTGAACCCCCACAAATTGTCTGAGTGACAACACTGTAATTACCTCTGCAGCAACRGATGCTACATTTAAATGTGCAATGCACTGCAAATAAGAAATAAAAGATAAGATGCATCATAGTCCTCAGAAAGATACAAACCATGTTTTTCTGTATATATGCAACAACATGCTGTAGAATATTTGCTTCAGAGAGAGCTGAGCAAATGTCTCATAAAAATATTTGTGAATCTTCCTTACAATGTTTAATCCAACCAGYTTTGACTATGACTTTTCTTGTATTCCCATCTTAAAGGACTGAAATATTCATGGAAATAGGCAGTCAATTTTAAGTCRGTACTGGACATTGTCAAATAGAGGAAGAAAAAAGGAAACCAGCTCTATGCATTATTGAAACCAGAGTTAGAACTCAGCCAGTTTGCTCCTCTGCTGCTCAGCCTCAATAAGTTAGTTACTAAGAAATAGTTATTCCCTATTATACATTCATTGGCTGTTTTCCCCTTTGCACTTTGAAGTATGCAAGTGTTTATTGTCCTTTACAGAGAAAAGGCAGGAGTTCAAATTCCCAAGGGAAGCAAGGAAGGTAAACAGCAGAAGAAGAATCTGGACTTCACCAGAGCCAACTTCAGCTTGTTCAGGGACTGGGTAGGCATCTTCCCCTGGATGGCTGCCCTGAAGGGTCCAGGGGAGGCAGCTRATCTTCAGGAAAAACCTCCTCCAAACACAGCAACAGTTCATTGCACAGGGCTGGAGGTGGTGGTAGAGGAGGAGGAGGAGGTGGAGGAGGAGGAGGTTGGTGGGGCTCCTCACAGGGCTTAAATAAAAAAAGAAAGTATACAGGAGGACTACAGGTATTGGCCTGGTGAGCAGGAGAGGAGCTGGGAAAGCCACTTTTCAGATGACTGAAGTTCAGTAAGAAAGGCCTCTAGAGGTACAGCAGCAGCAAGGGTACAACTACGGAAAGTGTGGGCTCCCTGCTGAACAGTGTTGGGGGCCTGGTGACAAAGGACACAGAAAAGGCAGAGGTGCCAGCATGTGTTTTTGCTTTTTGCTCTTTCCTGGCAAGGCCTGCTCAGTGACTGAGTCTGGGAAAGGGAAGGAGAAGTTAAGAACTGCCTCAGCAATCTGGACTTCCTAAGTCCATGGGACCTCATGGGTGCTTCCAAGGGTGTTTGGGGAGCAGGMCAGCGTCCCTTGGAGGCTGCTCTCACACATCTTCATACACCTTCAGCAAAGGCAAAAAGAGGGCCTAGGCAGCTACTTCAGCATAACTTCTTGAGAAGATTTTGGAGCAAAYCCTCTAGGGAGTCATTTCCACATAGACGACGCGTAGGAGGGTAGTGGGAACAACCAGCACAGGTGGGATGAAATAACTCCACACAGCTGTAAAGATTGGGAGCTAACTGCATAACACCTGAAAACCTGAAGCTTGATTAGCTTCCATAGGTCTCTTCCAACAAGAATTTTTTCTCTGACTCTKTGACTCACCAAGGCTACAGCAGAGATTACAGTGAACATGTTCAAATCACAAGGACTTTCCTGAACCACTTATTAAAAGCATTGGTCACTCCAAAAATAAAATTCCATCCCCCAACAAAAACCCTGAACAAACACAAACCTCTAACTTCTTTAAAAATGCAAAGAGGGCTTTAAAGGCAAATAAACCCTATCTAGTTTCATAGATGCAAAATAATTTTTAATGGGTTTTTTGAATAAAATTTGACTCTTGGTCCTCCTCCAGAAAATTGATTTTCTAATATGATAAAGGATATTTTGACTTTCCTATTTTAAACAGAAAGTTCAAAGCCAAAGGTTTGTTTATAGCACCCATTCCTCTAAAGGTAGGTCTATACCACAAGTAGAAGCTTGCATGCATGTAAATACCTAAAGTTATGTACACTATCTTTAATCTAGCTTTCCAGATACTTTGTGAAAAGTTTTGATGAATCTTAATAATAATATTCCTGAATAATCACATTCCTGCGCTACCCACAAGCCCTGTAAACATACCTCTGGTTGTCTTGTGAACATATCCTGAAAAAATTCAGAACTTCTGGTGCATCACCATACCAACAGCCTCACTTAACAGTAAATCTAGCCACACCAAGAGTTGTGCTGAGTTTTTCTCGTTTATTTTCCTGCTCAGAGAGCACTGTTAAACAGACATCCATATGGAAGGTTCAAAAGTTGTATTCTACATTATGTGTGCTTCAGCATGCCTTATATTTTGCTTTGTCATGTTATGACTTTACCTTGCAAAGTTACTAGTATGCCGGCTACTTCATACTCAATCTCATAGCTGTCTYGAGTATTCTTTCTGAAAATTTTTAAAGCTTTTCCCTTTATTGCATCTAATCTGGAAAGTCTGCCTCATACTAGAAACTATTCTTGGAGGAGGTTGCATACTSTAAATTTTTTTTTAATTGTTAAGTTGATATTAGTGCTGATGATAAATATCAGTATCAGGGACACACCTGAATTCAACTATCTTTATTTTCACCATTTTCTAGGACATAAAAGGATAGCAAGGTCATATTCCTGAAATAATTCACAGCTCTTTGGCACTTTCTGAAGTGATCTATTGCTCAGTAAATTGATTTTCTTCCACTRTTGATTTTGAGCAACAGACAGTTTGTGGAATCTTTCACATATTTCAGGAAAGGTGCTTCATTTCATCAACATGAGAAGGTGACCAGAGCCTCTGTGACAGGAAAAACAGAAATACTCACACTATGGGAGACAGACTRTATGTTTGAGAGCCTTTTGAAATAGGTTTCTGTCATAAACAAACTGTTCCCACGCGGCTAGATTTTACATGCACATAAATAATGTTACAATGTGGAAAGAAAAAGAAAAAGCCACCAAGCTCTCTTATTGACTGAGGAATATGCATTTTGTTTACTCCATGTACATTTTACAGGAAAGCCAACAGAAATTAAAATGTGTTTTTAAGTTGCCACTTGCCAACATGATATCATGCTTACAAACAAACCACAATCTTCTTTATAAATTAAAAGCATCATAGATAAATTATCTAAGAAACTTGCCAAGCTTTTTCTTTCTGTCAGTTTAGATACAGTAATAAAAATCAACCTGAAATAATAGAATGGTTTATGAAATGCAGCTACTGTCTGTTCTACATTTTTATTTTTAAGTAAACTTGTGCCAAAAGTAAAGCTGACATAGAGCCAGAAAGTCTGTATGAAATCATTTATTACCCCCAAAAATGCACTGAAAAGAAATTAAGTTCTGAACTTTCACTACTCTGTAATAGGGCTCCCTACAAGAAGTTTATTGTTCATGGGCCAACACTAAAAATGTAATTAATTCCAATTTAGAAAATATGCTTTGATCATAATTATTACATCTTTGAATGAATCATAAAAAMCCCCTCTTTTTAGATAGGATTGCAAGTAGATTGTTCTAAAGCAAGGTGTAAGAGGGGTGGAGTGGTTGKGAAGGAGAAAGAGGGGCAATAGGTAACTTGCAAAACGGGATGGCGTGACTTTGCATGCAGCAACGCTGATTGCAATAAATCTTTTCTACTTCCAATCAGACATTCCAGGGCTCTATCACTGATCAAATTCAGATCTCAAAAGGTTGCAGCCAGAAAGCCTGGTTTCAATCCACCAGTGGAATGGGGGCACAGGCAGAGGGAAGGAAAAATGAACTAAACTGAAGATGATGAGATCAGCTTTTGAAATGCTTTCACGTACTGTACAATATAGTGTATTTTAACTGTGGTTTAAAATATATAAATGTATAAATTCAGGATGTCAACTGTCACGTTCAGAGAGACAGCATGAGGTTAGTCCAGTCATGGCTAGTGAGACTGAAATTCTAGCTGAGCAACATAATGGAAAAATAAAGTTTTGGAATCAAACTAGATTTAAAAAAAGAGGTGATTGATTCAAATTATGTTCTGAGAAAACTCAGAAAATACCAAACTAATCCAGATTTTGGATTGTTCCTCTCAGAGGCCAAAAAAAGCATAGGCTACAAAACTACAGCAAAGCTTTAGCAAATACTGATTGCTTCAGCATCCACATTTTGGCAGACTGAAGATAAGGTGGGCTTGTCTTTGCCCTTAGTGCATTCAGCAGGAGTGCTGGATTATAGCTCRGGATTGCAGGTACTGTAGTGATTGTCCAAGATACATAATCTATTTGGAGTAAGACCTAGACCCTGTAAACAGCATGGCATTAATCATTGCATGTCTGAGTTTAATGGTCAGGTGCTCCAAGGAGATCACAACAGCTTGATTACAAACTTAATGTGAATTAAGGTGGCTCAGTATATCACAGCTTTGAGGATTTTAGTGGTAACAGAATTGGGACCAGTATTCTGATCCTAAATTAGGTGGGAACTGAAAGAGATGATATAGGATTAACTAGTATCTCCCAACAGTGTGCTAGCTCCCATCAACCAGTTTCAAGTACAAGGAGGGCTTGAAAAGAAAGATCTCCAAAAGACTCTTTTAGCCCAAGAAAATATTGCTCTGAAACCAAGGTTATCACAACCAACAGACTCAAACAGGAATGCAGTAACTACTACCCTCTTAAAACTAAAATTGCGACACCATTAAAAAGTCATGAGATGTTGTTTAACTCATTTTAGGGGGGCAGGGAGTGTTTGAGTGCTTCTGAATATCATTAATGACAGGTTTTTTAATAGTGACAGATTAAGGCTAAATCTCATTTGGTGTGCTGCATAGCAACAGCAACCTAAATAACCATTGTCAGAGGATGTGGTGTGCTGTTATATACTCTCCTCCTTTGAGTGCATGCTTCACAGTTCATGCACTGCTGCGATGCTCTCAAGAAATAAGACTTTACAACTGCTCTCTGGCTTCCTCCATCCTGGTTGCTAACAGGACTTTACAACTGCTCTCTGGCTTCCTCCATCCTGGTGGCTAACAGTCCAGTCCGTCCCATTTACACCATGGGAGAGGGATGCTCTCCAAGGACAACAGGATGGAGGATGGCTTGGTGTCTTTAGGTTTTTAGAAGAAGAAAGCTTGCTTTCACAATAAAAGGTACTAAGATGTGAGGAGGAAGGAGGGTAACATGGAGAAATGAGGAGGAGAAAAGGAATTCCTGAGGCCTGGGCTTTGCAACCTGATGGATGCCTGCCRTCAGGCCAGGACAAGTATTTTGGGTATTTTAACCCGACATTTTGCTGAACCTCGGTTCCATTTGGTTTAGTTTCTCCACAGACAATCYGCAGCCTCTGTCGCTCACAAAACTCTTCTCTTGTTAATTACAGACTAAGTCAGCAGAGTTTTTCAAAAGCCTACGAAGAAACTAATAAAACATTTAGAATGCATTGCAAAGTATAGGACAGAATTTCAGAATAAAACAAAACAGACRTATACTGCCCACTACTTACAGAACAGTATAAAAGGAACAATTTGCCTCTTGCTCTTAGAGGAATGACAAAATGACAAATTCYCACCACAGTGATAGGTACAGCTTCGAGACCCAAACAGAGCACAGTATGGTCCTAGTAGTACTTAGGAAAAATATGGTCTTCATAGCTCACAAATAGCCATCATAGGTGGCAMGTATTTCTGGGGTGTCAGGTGGAAAGAAGTTTGAAATACAGCATCTGAATACCATTTCTAGCTCAATATAGCTCAGGTTTTTTAGAAAATTGTTTTTAAATGCCTGTGTCTTAAATACCAGTTAAACTCACCTCTCTTAGATATTTATACTCTTAGTGTCACCACCAGCAATAGTAATTTTTTCACAAAGCTACAGTGATTACAGCTCTTTCCAGCACATACCAAATCAAAGGACATTGCTTTAAAAGTAGCAAATGAGATTTGAGATGTCTAATCATTATAAAGGAGTAATTTTATTAGTGCAGTTATACGTCTTTTAAGTGCAATATGTAATACAGTTATGTGAAAGGAATTAGCTCCATTAACCTGTCCTGTCTGAATAATGTAGTTTGTGATGGGYTTACATACAATGCTATATACAATAAGTAATAAATAAAAGTCATTTAAATTGTAGTACAGTGTGGAGCTCGCTTGAGACTTAACAGAGGTCTTAGATGTATGTAACAAATAAAGAAACCGGCTCTAATCCAGGTGGAGATTGCTTTTATCCCAGAGATCATAAATAGTTCTGAGGAAGAAACACTTATGTTTTTAGAAGAGACTAGCCTGCACCCCGTAATGAAGCAAATGACACAAGCCCACTTTCTTCTAAACACATAGGCTAAACATTGGTACTATCACTAACTCAAAAAGAAAAGCATAAATATTTCTAGAAAATGCACTTATCTCAAATGTGCTTTCTAAGTGATGCTTACTTCTTCCTGGTTATGAAAGAACAGTCTATTTTTCACATAGAAATATTAATTAAAATAGGTCCACTGCATTTTCCTCCTTAAATCTACCTACCCTAGCAATAAATTTTAAACAGAAGATACACTGTAATATTTGGGGGAGGGGAAGAATTTCTTTTGCAGCCATTGGGACTACAACACCAGGTCTGCAAAAGAAAAAACTGCATCTGCTTCTCAAACAAAGGTCAGCATGTTTATTAGGCAAGTAGCTTGCACTGAGTACAATACAAAAAGAGACATTTCACCTGTGCTGTATCTGAAGCCTTGCCATAGATTTTATGGTTAACTTGGAGACAATCATGCAACCTGCTGTAACCTGTCCTGTAACACAGCTAATGGAGCAAATACAGGACGTGAGCAGTGCAGAGCATGATCCATCTAGATGAGAGAACTTTTGAGATTCTACTATATTCAGTGCTACAGAATTTAAAGCAACTCTTTAAAGGATATTATGGTTATTTTGTATAAGGCAAAGTTATAGTGATTATGCCAACTGGCAACAACCCACTAGCAAAAGGTCTGCAGGAAAAAAAATAAATTCAGTGTTAGGCTTTAACAGTGTGGTACGTTGGACACAAGGATGGGAATGGTTGACCTCCCCTCAAATAAATTATGAAGAAGTACTTGCTGCTGGATCCAAGCTCTGGATATCTTTCCAGAAACCGGCATGCAAAAACTGGCACTTCACCAACTAATTACGAGGACCCTGAGCTCAGTACTGTATTTGTTTCTAAATAAGATTCCACTTGCAAAAATAAACAGTAATGCTATGYGATGCAGGTCATAGAGTGTGTGATATTGCATTGGACTGAATAATAGCTCTTGAAGTGTTTACAAGACAAGCTAAATTGCCTTTCCTAAGTACAGGTCACAAATATTTATATCCTTATGAGAATGATTGGCCTTTACAGTTGATTAAATGCATCAGCCCGACATTTACCTGAATAAATGTAAGATCTGCAAGTCTAAATGGATGAACATGTCATCCACTGACTTATCAGGAGGGAAATCTGTATTGATTAGGAAAATGGTGTGATCTAGAAATGTCATTTAGTAATGTCTACACTAATAATTTCTAAATTTTGCATTGCCTTGGCATTAGTAGAGCTGTTTTTGGCTCAGTGACACCACATGGCAGAAGGCCAGTAGTGCAGAGTAAAGCAGAAACATGACCATTCAYGCATTTTGGCTACCAGCAGTAGGTACTGGTGTACCTACTAGGTACTAGGTACAACTCTTCAAAACAATTTAAAGACTTTAACCATTCCTTAACGATAGCACTCAGAAGAAGAGATGGGCCAAGAATTTCCAGTGAAAAATTTTATAATTGGAAAATATTAGCTGCAGAATCTTCATGCTGGAAAATACATAGCCCTTCTGAGAAGGTTGTGCTGTCTCTCGAAAACATAAGAGTGGCCATGAACCCATTCAAGTGTGTGGCCTCTCAACCAGAGCACTGACTATTCAGAGATGAGTCTTTTACCTTCCAGGGGAGTTGTATATTTCATTAAAAACTGGTATTCACAATCATGGAGAAGGTGAATGGCAAAGCCTGGCTTTGTATTCTGCTGTCTGAAGTTATTGGAAAATCACATTCAAAATCTTGTTCAGAATCAAAAAGAACAGAAACATGCAGYTCTCTTTCAGTTGGAATTATCCTGAACACCAGGGAGAGCTAGAGAGTGAATCATCTTGTTCTTTCCACCTTTCACCTTTTGAAAGACCATGATATAGCACCTATCTAAAGTGCTAAATACTGTTTYTCTATCTAAAAGGATTTAGGACATTTAGTACTAGTTTTTTAAACTGCAGCAGCTAAAATTCAATATTCATGGGTGTGCCCACTAAAGTGAGATCTGTCTGAATAACTTGGTTTCCTTTGGATATGACTGAAGCTAAATCAAAATAAGGCTATATTAACTCTGAGAGGCTCTATGCACACATTCAGTGACATCTATCAAAGGAAAAATACATTCTGCTCATTTGGACTACATTGCCTGTGTAGCCAGAAATATGTCTAACAGTTTGAATTTCCTGTTGTCTGAAAAGACAGGAATTAAAAAAAAGGGAAAGGTTTTTCCTTAAACTGTAGGGCTGTGGGAAAAAGCACATGAAAATCTTAATGCATTTGGTTTGAACCCCCCATCCACATCTGTCCTTGCTATCAGTGGAAGTAGGAATACCTACCTTAGAGAATGAAAAGACAAGAAACAAAACCCAGTTTTAGCATAGCTGAAATATGAGCAATAGCTTTGCTGTGATCACTACAATTTCACTTGGCAAATGCTAGCATTCATGTCAAAATTGAGAAATAACAGCATAGTTTAAATGTTGGTTTGTGTTTTCAATGCTCCAGTTTGTCTGTGTTCTGTACAGGAAAAGTGACTGAACTATTAAACTTTATTGTTTTATAATACAGTGTAAGTATAAATGGAGCTGCTAGAAGAGATTATTTAACCAATGTCCACATGAGACTTGAGATAAACCTTTTTTAATTAGCTGTCAAGTTAGGGTAGATGTAGTTTTGATGTTTTTATAAGAAAAGGTCATTAAAAGTCTACCACGATCTCTGTTGGATTTTATTGATAATGGGTAGGAAAAGAACTAGTGCTATAATCCAGCCAGGTTCCATGGGGAGCTGAATAACATGCTATTCAGAAATATTTCACATAGTGATTCATAATATAGCTATTTTCCATAGATTCTATAYGAACAATATCAGAGAGACCACAACCTTTAATAATTAAGTTGGCTCAGCTTTAGAATAATCTTCTTATCTGCTGTATTACTGTACTATTCAGACATTATTGTTAATTAAAAAAGTTAAATTGTTAAATAGTTTAACATGAAAATGTTAAGTACAGCACAATCTACAGAATTCTTCATTAAAATCACACATGAATGCACAAGTGCCTTGCTGTAAACTATTGGTTGCCACTGTCATTTATGTTTAGACTGTGAATGGCAAAGTACCTTTGAAACTGGATCTGATCTTGGTTGCAAATACTTTCAAATTTTGACATCTGAATGGACTGATTTGTCACTGCTACAAAATTGATTTAATATAGCCAGAGGTATACAGCAAACTAATTGCAAGGCTCCTCTTTCGGTTAGGTTACAAAAATGTGGTTTAATTTAGTTTAGCATGATTCTATATTTTATGCCCTAAAGACTTCAG